>NC_141922.1:2637500-2940530 GCF_057802395.1 Ceratotherium simum simum
TGGGACACGTGATGAGTAGTTAGTATGATGATAGTGAGTCCTCCATACCAGGTATGGTACAAAGCACTGGGAGACTGGAGAAAAAAGATCTCTCTGTCTTTGAGATGCTCATGTCTTATTCAGAGAGCTCCCCAGGGTGGGGCCAGTGTCCTAACCTGTGTCTTTATCCTCCAACCCTGGAGGTCTCTGTCCCTAAGAGCTCCACTATTCGAGTTTCTCTGCTGCCACCTCTCCTGTCGGTGCTGACAGGGCGCCGGCCTGAGGGCAGCTGTGACAGCGGTCTATGGACCTTTCTTTCCAGAGCCCCTGCTGCATCAAGAGAGCCGTGTCAGGCCAGTGGCGGGCACAGGGGAAGATGACCATGGTCCTGGCTCTTGAGGAGCCGCCATTCTCCTGTGGCCACGCGGCCTATGATGCAGGACAATGCCCTGTCCTCCACGTGGACTGCAGCTCCTTCCTCTGGACAGCGGAGCCCGCACCCCACTGTCTTCACTGTTGTTAGGGGCCTGCCTCCCCCTGGCCTCCGCTCCCCCGGGGTGGGCACAAGTCTGCCTCTCCCGGCCGTCCTGGCCGTCGGCACAGGGCTGAGCTCAGAGCCAGTGTTCAGGACCCGCCAGAGGGCCAGCTTCTCCTTCTGAGAGCTTCCACGGGCGGGGCTGGGTGATGGAGGGTGTGGGTGCCAAGCGACAGCAGCAGAGCCCCAGAGTGTGGCCCAGTCCCTGCCGGGGGCCCTCCCCCCTCTCCTGCTGTCATGCCAACACGGCCCTCTGGGGCGGCTTGTTTTGTGGATGTGGCTCTGCAGCTCGAGGGAGGTTCCACTCGCCCCACATTGTGCGGCTGGCAGGTGGCGGAGCCAGGATTGGAGTCCAGGTCTCTGGTGCCCAGGCTTCCCTGTGACCTCCAGACTTCAGATAGAGCCGGGAAGTCGGGAAAGGCAGTGCTCTCCTGGAGGGACTGGGGGCAGGCGTGAGTGAGGAACACGGGGGGGTACACATGGTCCTATGGGGCAGCCCCCACCCCCACCCGCTGTGCACAGAGGGGGCTTCTGAGCTTTCTGGAAGCTCAGGGAATATTTTGGTCTGTTTGTCAACTTGAGCCGCTGGAGGCCATCTGGAGATGGCTGGTGGGCCTGGCTGGGCAGGGCTGCTTCCTTTGGGGCTGATGAACGTCAGCTCATCAGCATGGGCTGCAGGGAAAGGTCGGGGCGAGGGGGAGGCCACCCTGCCAGCATGGGACGTGGTGCGCCAGGCTCCGGGTTAGCCAGCTGCAGCCCCGAGGCTGGAACATGGTGGAATCCAGTTGGCTGAGCCCTGCTTCCTGCAAACAGATATGGATTGGTTTCATTGAAAAGCCTCGGCACTGCCAGGCTCGGGGGCCAGGCTCACGGCTCTCCCGTGCTTTCCACCAAGAAGTGGGGAGAGGGAGACACAGGATGCTATTGCTCTCTCGGTGAGAAGCCAAGACTTCTCTGCAGGAATTGATTTCTGTCTTCCAGAAGAGGCTTGTCTCTTATCACAGCCCCACTGTCCCAGTCTATCCTTGGTCTGAAGGGGCCTGGAGGCAACAGGAATGAGGGTGGGTGGACAGCCGTTGTGGGATGACCTGAGACCTCCTGCGTCCCCTGCCCTCTTATCAGCTCAGTTGTTAGTGTCACTGCTGCCATTCCTGCTGCGTCACACGGACAAGGCACTGTCTTGTGGTGGGCAGGCGTCCCAGGAAGCCTTTTTTGCCACTGGGACCATTCCTCCCAGAGTCAGCACTGCTGCCCCGTCCAGCCTCCATGACGTGCCGCTGCCCTGGGAGGGCCACATCTGCTCTGAGGCCCCTCGTCTATGGGAGCAATCAGACACTCTCCTCCAGGGCGGGAGAGGTGCAGGCAGGGAGGAGGGGGCTGTGCCCCTGCTCTGTGCATCCCCCCAACCTGGGTAGGACCTGGTGGAGAGCAGGCCTGTCCACATCTCGCTCAGCCGAGCCTCACAGCTGTCCTACCAGGAGGCAGGGCAGGAAGGCACGTGCCCATTGCACAGATGAAACGGCCGAGGGCGAGGATTAGGGGACCTGCCCAATGGAGGAACCAGGATGAGGACTCAGTGCCGAGGTCACCCCTGGGCCCGCTTCCAAAGCGTCGGGGATAATGGAATGATGACAGCAGTGGGGGCAGTGAGTGGACAAGGGGGCTCGCAGTGTCCTTGTCTGGTCCTGACCAGCTCAGAGCCTGACAGGCTCAAGGAGGGGAGCTTGAAAATGCCCGGCCGGTGTCCAGGCTGTGTAAGTTACCTGCTGTGTGACTGTGATGAAACTACGTGCCCTCTCTGAGCCCTCCTCTCCTCATCTGGAAATATCCCCTTCCCCGGGTTTTGGGGTGTTAAGAGAAACCGTGCAGGTATCTGTGTGTTGGGAGCCCCTTCCTGCACTGAGCCCTGACACCTCCAGCACCCCTCAAACCTCTGGGCGGGGCAGGGTCCCAGCCCCAGTCTACATGGGAGCAGAGGAGGCCCAGAGAGGCTCAGCGACGTGGCCTGGGTCACACAGCCAGTTGGCGGCACGGCCTGGATGAAAAGCCCGGTGCCCTGGTCGGTGCCTCCTTCCTCCTCCCGCCGGCACCGATGCATTATTAATCCGGCCTCCTTAGGAAGATGGAGCAGTGTGTCTGTTTACCTCTTGACAGCAGAAAGAGAAAACAACAAAATGAAACCAAACAGACTGCCCAGACGTCAGACAAGCTCTCCTCAAAGCGTGTGCTCTGCAGGCAAGATGCAGGCGTGGAGTGTGGCGGTGCCGGCCCTCCGCGGAGTCGCTGAAGGACGGAAACGCTCCTCTAATGAGCCGGAGCCTGTCTCCAGGGAGGGAGCGCTCCCAGGGCCTAATTGATGCCTCCAGAAGGCACGGCGAGGTAGCGGCACCTGGGCGGACAGGTGTGTGCTGCCCCCCAGCTGAAGAACTGTGGCCGCCTCAAGCTGCTCGCGGGGCCAGCTCACGGGACGCGTGGGGACGCGTCTGGGGGGCGTGAGCAGAAGCACCCACAATTTGCGCCTCTCTCAGCCTCCTCGCCCCTCGAGGCTGGGAGGACCCGCTCTCCTTTCTTGATTGTGGCTTCTTGGGGGTTTGGCTTCTCCTCTCCAGCCCAGCTAAAGGGACTCGCAGACTCCGAGGGAAGCCCCCAGGGGGCGGTGGCACCGGAGGAGGTCCCTGTGCCCCGGGGGTCAGAATCTGGAGAACAGGGAGCTGACCAGAGGTGGAGGTGGGGAGTCTGGACCTGGTTCCAGACGACGTGGGCTTGACCCCAGCGCTCCTTCTGTGCGGTCCTGGGCCTCGGCATTCCTGTCCTTTACGCGGGCGCTCTGGGCTGCAGAAGGAGTGTCGGGCGTGCGTCAGCACCACGGACAGCCCCACGGGCTGCTGCTCCCCGGAGGCGGAGGGTGGCCGGCCACTGAGTCCTCCCTTCTTCAGGGTCCTCCATGCCCTCCTTTCCTGGGCGTAGATCCCAGGCCTAGAGAGCAGTAACTCACCCCCGTCACTCTGCGAGCGGCACGGGAGGGAAAGGACAGTCTCCGAGGCTCGCCTTCTGGGAGAGGTTTTCTGCACGTTTCCCACGTGAGCCTGCCTTGCAGCCCCGGGGCAGGAGCCTGGTGGGCACATCGAGGCAGAGGCGGTGGTCAGGCTAACTCCCCTGCAGGCCATGAGCATCCGGTGGCCCGTCCGGCCGTGGCATCACCCCCTTGCACGTGTAAGTGCCTGAGCCACACCGACTCCGTGTTCTCCAACCCCCGGTACTTGGCTGCTGCTTCAGAAACATCCAGTGAGGGCTCATTATGATGCTGTCAACAAGACAGATGGAAGGGCTCTGGGGAACACCAGAGCAAAGGGGACGTCTGTGATCCGGGATTGTGAAGCCATCCCAGATGCTTTCACGGGAGAGCAAGGCTTCTGCCACGCTGAGGAGGCCCGTGACTTTGATGGCCGCCTGCCTCTCCTCTGCTCAGGCCTCCACTGCTGTCTGCTTGGGAGGGGGGCTGGGCATGGGGCCTCAGCAGGAACCCTTGGCACCCACCTCTTGAAACCTTAGCACCATGAGGAGCTTTCCCTTGCTTCTGCTTAGGGGAGGAGGCCTCATTACAGCACCATTTTTAGCCTGCTGAAGAGCTCCCCCGTGCCCCCCAAATTTGCATTTTTCCCTCAAAATGCTCTTGCTGCTGGCAGAGAATGGATGTGAAAATCAGAGAGGAGCACGTGGCTGTAAGCGTGAGTGGTTGCCGTGTGGGTTAGTTAAGTCAGGGCCTGCCTGCATTAATGGCGAGTACGCACACCCGACCCAGCCACCAGCCTTGGCTCCAGCAGTCCTCACGTGGCAATGACCACCAGAGCCTTGCTGTCCACTTTGAATAAGGGAGTGAGAGCCTGGAGAGGCTGCAAGGGCTGCAGAGGACCACACAGAGGTTACTGGTAGAGCTGAGCATCCCTTCTTTAAATGGAGCTCTTGCTCCTCCCTGTATCAGTCAGCGCAGGCTGCTGGCTGCATAACAAATGAGCCTACGTCTCAGGTTTGGGTTTTACTTGTGTTACATGTCCATAGCGGGTTGGAGGCTTTGCTCTGTGTTTGTGACTCTGGGACCCAGAGTGATGGGGCTGCTCCCTCCTAGACAGTGCCAGGCTCCCAGCAGAGACCAGAGTGGTGGAGAGCCCCACGAGTGCTTTGAAAGTGTCCGCTCGGAAGCAGCATGAGACACTGCTCCGCTGCACTGACCAGAGCATTTCCCAGGCCAGTCCTGGTGCCGTGAGGCTGCGGGGCATAATCTTGCAGGCAGAGGGTGAGAGGCACCTCAAGAAGCACAGGGCAGGTTTGTGAACGAGAGTACTACTCGCCGCATCCCCAGAACCGCTCCCCATCTCCAGCATGCCCCCTCCACCCCCGGCTTCCATCACCCCCTCCTCTCTCGGCCTTTGCCCCGGCCCTGCCCTCCTTGGGGTCTGGGGAATCGCCACCTCGATCCTCCAATGCCTGGACTCAGTTCTGTGTGGAGGAGCTTGGTCCTCCTTCCTAGGAGCAGGCTGCTCCTGGATCGGGGGGCACCTGGGGCGCTCAGCACACACTGACCTCAGCGACCTTTGCTCTCCTCACACCCCCGAGGGAGGAGGCAGCCTGCCCCCGATCCCGGAAGTCCAGGACGCTCTTTCCCTGGGGTTTGGAGAGCACCTCGAGGCTGCCTTCCCCGTATCTGTCTCCCCGAGGAGTTTTCAGCATCGCTGCCTGCATCCTCATCCTGGGAAGCCCTCCTGAACTCTGTCAGGTCTCAGCTTCTGCCTCCATCCAGGTGGGGCCTCTGGGGGAGTCCCTGCCTCCTGCCCCTCCCTCCCTGCAGCCCCCAGGCTTTCCAGATGCGTTGGCCTGACACTGGCCTCCCTGATGCCAAGGAGGGGAGAGCCGCAGCTGCTCCAGCACTCGGGGCGCAAGTGTGAGACTGTGGAGCACGTGCAGGCTTGGGGGGCGGGCGGCAGCACTTGTGACCCCCTCCTCACCCTGCGCAGACGTCCGGGGTGTGCTGGCGCGTGCAGGTGCCCTCACACCTTGGCAGAAATACTTGGGAAGAGGAGCGTGTTGGGCTGCCTTGAAGGTGGAGGGACTGCACGTTGTTGGATTCAGAATCAACCCGCTTCTGCCGCATGCAGAGGTCGTCTCACCTGTTGAATCCTCAGTGGGCCCCAGGGATAGCTCGTCTCCACAGGAAAGGTAGGGCCAAGGCTCGGTGTGGATAAGGGGCCTCCCCAAAGTTACGCTTGATTGGAGTCCCATCTGCTTGACCCTTGGCCGAGGGTCTGGTCAGGCTGCCTGTCTCCTCTGAGGACGAATGAAGAAGTCAGGGCTGTGCCCAGAGACAGCTGGGGAGAGGAGGGGCATGCCAGGCAGGCGATGGGCAGAGGTTTGGAAGCTGGCTCTTGACTCCTGCTCTGGGGACAGCAGCTGGAGTGTCTTTGGCTTGGCCCAAGAAGTGGAACCTGACGTCACTTGGAAAGGGGACCCCAACCATCAGCACAGCTTGAAGCTGGTGAGGGCTTCTCGTGGGAAGCCCAGCACTGCCGTCTTCAGGGGGCTGCCTTCACGGGGGCATGTGCGCTGTGGGTGAGCGAGGCATGCCTCTGTCCTCTGAGTGCCGGCCAGCAAGGCCGGGCTTCAAGTGGCCCGGGCAAGGGACACACCTTTCTGGGACCTTTATGGGACGGGATCTTTGGAACCCGGCCGGTGGGGGGGCGGGTCTCACGTTGGGATGTCAGAATCTTAACACCAGACGCTGTTATGCGGCATCGGTGGATGATGAGGATCGTGGAGGTGGCACTTTATAGAGCCTTAGAGCCGTAGAATTTGAGAGTTGGGTTCACAGGCAGATATGTTCTCTGATGGTTGAAGGTAATGAATCTGTAAAGCCTTGGCCAGTCTCAATATTGTCACTTTTATGATCTTTTTCTAATATATTATTTGATACTTACACAAAGTTGCACACCCAGTATATTTATGACGTAAAGCGTCATGACATGAACTTCCGTTAACTGCCTCGTGCCCGACAACCGGGATTATCTCTCCCTCTTCCTTCACCCCAGCGTAGCCTCCTCCTGAATTTCCTGTCTGTGATTCCCTGGCTTGTACATAGTTTAAAATAGTTTTGCATTATTTTGACAGACAGTGTTGGTAAAATGTGTTGATTGCTAAGCAGTGTATTGTTTAGTTCTGCTTCTCTTTTGGCTCCATAAAAATCAAGCCATACTGTTTATATTCTTCTGAGACTGGCTTTTTTCATTGAACTTCATTTCCAAGACTCATCCACGTGCTTGTGCATCGCTAGGGTTCATATTTTTCACTGATGCATAAAATTACATAGTGGGAATGTATCATAATTTAGGTATCCATTCTCCTCCCCACAGGGATGGAAGGCGTTTCCAGCTTTTTGGTGACACAGCCAGCGCTGGGTGCCTCGCAGCAGGAGTAAG
Source organism: Ceratotherium simum simum (assembly GCF_057802395.1). NCBI lineage: Eukaryota > Metazoa > Chordata > Mammalia > Perissodactyla > Rhinocerotidae > Ceratotherium > Ceratotherium simum. Next base: position 2,644,482 of record NC_141922.1, read on the forward strand.
GGTTGCTCTAGGCCTACACGAGCAGTGGGATTACTGCTATACTTAGGAGTGGGGTCGTAGGTGTGTGAATGGTTCAGCGTTGTCAGACGAGACGGAATTGTTCTCCAGGGTGGCTGTCACCAGCGGGACACGGCTCTGCCTGTCCAGTGCTTGTTACTGTCGCGTTCCTTCACTTTGCGGTCTGGTGGGTGTAAGACGGCATCTAATTGTGGCCCTCGTTTGCGTTGCCCTGGTTACTAACAAGGCTGGAACCTCTCGTATGTTTATATTTGTGTTTCCTTTGCTGTGAAAAGTCTGTTCATGCCTTTTGCCCATTTTTAAAACTGGATTGTTTGTTTTCTCTTCTCAGTGATTGTGGAATGTACACACACACACGTGTGAGCATGTTCTCTAATCCAGATACCAGTACTTCGTGGGTTTGCTCGTGTTGCAAATACTGTCTCCCGGTGGTGCCCCCTCCAACCCCTGTGGGGGCTCTCAATGACTCCTGCATACTGGTGACCTCCTCGTACCATCTTCCAGGTCTGGAAGATGCTCTCCTTTGTCGTCTTCCAAGGACTTGGCAGTCTGCCTCTTACATTTCCCCATGGAGCTCAGTTGCCCTGCAGGGTGTGTGAAGACCCCCCTCCGCCCAGCCGCCCTGCTTCCTCTGTCCGACGTCAGGTTCCACGCGTGGGTCTCCTTGTGGTCTCTGCCGAGCCTGGGCTGGTCTGTCTCTCCCTCCACCACGGCTTCCCTGTCTCCATCTCCCCACCTTTGTTTTGAGGGACGCTGTCTGCGTCCTCCCGGCCCTTGGCTCTTCCGCAGATAGTTTAGAACCACCTGTCAGCTTCCACTGACACCCTCTTAGCATTTCTGTTGGAATTGCATTGCTTCTATGGATCAATCTGGTAAGAACTGCTGTCTTCATGGTATTGAGTCTGTGAACGTGGTATATCTCTCTATTTATGTCTTCTTTAACGTTTTTAAATACATTTAAACAATAATTTTCTCCATATATTTCATATCTTTTTTTAGATTTATTCGTAAACATGTATTTTTTGTTTGTTTCTATAAATGGCATATATACTAGCATGCTGCTGGTATATAGAAATGTGTATGATTTTTGCACATTGAGTGTATAATCAGCCAAAAGTTAATTTCTCATTATTTCTAATACTTGGCCTAAGAATTCTTTTAGGTTTCCTCTGAAGATAATCCTTGTATTACCAATAATAACAGTTTGATTTCTTCCATCCCGATACTTATGCCTTTAACTTCTCTTCCTGGATCGCTGTGTGGGCGGAGCCCTGGTCCAGCACTGACTTAGGAGTGACAGTGGCATCCTTGTGTGGCTCCTAATTTTGAAAGGAATGCTTCCCACAGCACTCTGTGAAGACGGTCAATTTTAGATTTATTGTAGATACTCTTTGTCAGATTAAGGAAGTTTGCTAAGAGTTTCGTTTTGTTTTTTTGAGTCCTGGATGGGTGTTCAGTGTCATCAAATATTTTTCTGCATCTGTCGAGCTGGTTGTCTAGTTTTCCTCCCGTAACCTGTTAATGTGGTGAACGCCACGTGTAGATTTTCTCGCGTTAAACCACTCTTGCGTCCCTGGGATTAACTCCACTGGCAGAGTTAATAATGACGATGATTCACTGTCACGGAGGGGTCTGCTGTGAGGACATTTTGTTCATGGTTTCTGCGTCTCTGTCGACCTCCACAGTTCCTCCCTCTCCCTCCTCTTGTCTGATATTGGCATCAAGCTTCTGTCGGCCCCACAGAATGAGTTGAGGGCTGTTCTCTTTTTCTTTCTCTTATATATTATATATCCTACTGTTAGAGCAGAGACAGCACCATTCAAGTTCTTTCTTGTTCTGGAGTCAGTGTCAGTAGATTATATTTTTCTCAGCATTTGTCCACTCTGTCTGAGTTTTCCGATGGGATGGCAGGGGGTGTCCATGATATTCCCTTGTTCCCTGTGCAGCCCGTATAGCAGACTCTGGCTCTGGTTCCCCACCTTTTCATTCCTGATAGTCTTTGTCAGTCACTTTTCACCTCCATCAGTCTGTCCGGAGTTTGTCTATTTTATTGGTGTCTTTGGCTTTCTTGTTCTATTTTATGCTAGTTTCGATTGGTGTCTACTTCTTCTCATCTCCCCCCTTTCTCTGTCTCTGAGCGTACTCTGTAGTTCTTTCTTCTGACTTCCGCAGTTGGATGCTCAGCCCATGAGATTTCAGGTTTCATTCTTTCTCTTTCTCTCCCATCAGCAGGTACAGCCTGTGAATGCCCTTTAAAGGCCTGTGTTTACTCCATACATATATCGTTTTTCCATTATTGTTCAGTTAAAATATTATATCTATTACTATTTTTTCTTTGACCCACAAGTGATTAAGAAGTGAACTGTAGAATTTCTAAATGCGTGGGGATTTTAAAGTTACTCTTTTTAATTATCTTCTGACAGTTGCATGCTGTTCAGAGAATTTCCTTCACGTGCTACTGAGTCTTTGAAATTTGTTAGGACTTGCTTTCTGGCTTAGAGCTTTCCATCTCTGCAATTATTCCATGTGTACTTGAGAGAAAGTATGTTCTTTGAATACATATGCATGGAAAGTTCTATTAGTGTCCGTTAAATCCAGCTTGCTAACTTGGTAATTCTGATCTTCTGTATCTTTGTCTTTTGTGGTCTGCCAGACCTACCATAAGTTGAGAGAAACGTGGAAATCTTGCTCTGCACTGCTGGACTTGGGCATTTCTCTCTGTAGCTCTATAAAAGTTTGCTTTATGTATTCCATGGCTATTTTTTAGGTCGCATACAAGTTAGAAGTGACATACCATCTTGGTAAATGGAAATGTTTGGTGTTACAAGCTGAACTATCCCGTCTCATGTGACGCTTTTTATCCGAAAAACCCACACTGTCTGCTCTCAATGGGTCTGTACCAGCTCTTTTCAGTAATGTTTCCACAATATGATTTCCTATTCTTTCATTTTCAATATTTCTGTGCCTTATGCTTCTGATATGTCTCTTTTAAAATCCAGTGTGACAGTCCCTGTCTTTTCACTGGTGAGTTTAATCCAGTATTGATTATTAGCACAGGTTTCTCTCATTTTACTTTTTGATTTGTATTTATCTTTATTTTTGAAAGCTTCTTTATTTTTTTAGTACAGAGTTTTTAACTTTTATTTTTCAAAAAATTTCAAAATTACATAAAAGTTGTGGAAATAGGATGCAGAGTTCCCATATACCTTTAGCCATATTCCCCATTGTTGAGATCAGTTACAGCCATGATGCCCCTTCCTCCTCAATACTTCAGCGTGCAGTTAATGAGTGCCCGGACGTTCTCCTACATAACTGTCAAAATCAGCAAATCGACACTAATCAAATGTCACTGCTGAACCACAGACCCCTTCAAGTGTCCCAGTTATTCCAATAATGCTCTCTAGAAGCCCAGGGTCTAATCCACTTTCACTTGTTGCGTTTAGTTCTCATGTCTCTTTAATCAATTGAGTTTTTAAAAATTAGGTCATTTTTTAATTTATTAAAAAAATTTACTTAGACACTTTACTTAAATCTTTCATTTGTTTCCTTGAAATTTTTCCAGATGTATCTAAGGCAACAAAGGCTAGTCAGCCATTGTCACCGTGCCTCTGACGAGACATGAGCCTTTAAACGCTTCAGCTCAGCTCCGTCCCCCCAGCATCCACGCGCCGGTCCCCGTCACTGTCAGCTCCTCCTTCATTGCTGGCCCCGCACACTGGATGTTGTTACTGTCTGCAGCCGGTGCTGACGAGGAGTCGGAGCCACGCAGCGCGTATCTGTCACCGTTCGTTCCTTTGTCTCAGACCTTCTGGGATCCTCGTCCCTTCTGGAGCACGTCCTGCAGTAGTCTCTCAGTGGTAATTTTGATGGTGTGTGCTTCTCTTTCATGCCGTCTTGCCCACGTCTTTCACACTGAGTGTCAAGCGTGGTTTTACCCAGTGCCCCCAGGTTCCGTTGTTGTGGTGAGGGGTCTGCCATCCATCTTACTGCCCATATTTCTGTAGGAATCTGTCTTCTTCTTCTGGTCGCTTTGAGACCTTGTCTTTGTACTTAGAGGTCTGCAGTTTCCCTATGTGTCTAGGTATGGATTCTTCTCTTCTGCTTTGTGTGCTTTTGGATCAGGGGGTTCCTGTTGGTATAAGTTCTGGATGCAGCCGCCATCCCTTACTGCTCATCTCCTCCGTTGTCTCCATCACGCCCTCCAGGACACTAACCGCACATGCGTCAGACCTGCCCCTCCCCTCCCCACAGATTTAACGTTTCTTTCTTGTCTTCCAGCCTCTGTCTGTCTTGTGGAGTAGCGGGAAATTTATTCCAGTATAGCTTTCAGTTTACAGCTGGCTCGAATCTTCTGCTTAACTTGTCGGCTCAGTCTTTCATTTCAGAAATTATGTTTCCACGTCTAGAAATTCATCTCTTTTGCAGATCTGTCTGTTCGCTCCTGATAGTCCCTTCATGACCACATCCCTCCTTCTTTAGACATTTATCCCCACGTTTCCCCCAGATTTACATCTCTCAATGTGTCTGCTTTCTTCCTTGTTTGATGAGATTTGATTCCAAGCCCATGGCTTGGCAGTAGTTGGAACAGTTGGAATTGGGGAAGTTCTCATCTGGAGAGCATTTAATTCTGCCCTTCCAGTCACCAAGGCCCCTGCCACGCCATAACTGCATCAGCCGACCTCGGGGGTCCGGCCTCTGTCCCCTGCATCATGTGGAAGCTCACTCTCTCGGCAGTGGGGGCCCTCAGCATCCCCTCCTGCCGGCCACTCAACCTTTCAGCTCCAGCCCAGCCCCACTTCCTTGAGCCTCTGCCTGGCTCCCCGGTGTTGTTCTCTGAAACGGGAGTTGCTTGGAGACCTCCCGCGCCTCGAATGGGACTAGCAGTGTCTCAAAGATAGTTGGTCCAGGGTCCTGCAGTGGCAGGGTTCAGGAGCACCTGGTCAGCCACAGTGCTGGAAGCTTCCACACTGGACTTGGGTCGGCAGGACCCAGCCTGCCCTGGAAGGTTAACCCCTGCTGTGCCCACAGCAGGGTGAGCTGGCGTGGCCCCTGCTCAGTTCCAGGGTTAGGTGAGGTGAAACAGCTGTGGAAGCCTGCAGGGACCCCTCCCAGTGGAGGGGAAGAGGGGGTGACATTGTGCTCAGGGACATTAGATGTGTCCATGTCACCCCTCCCCTGCAGACTCTAGTGTCCAACTCTAGTGTCTAGGTCCTTTTTACCTGAAGCCACAGGAAAGAATCCCAAATAGTGTACTTCTAAGTATCGAGAACAGGCTGGGCGTGGGGTCTTCCTGTCAGCCGCTCCCTTACGCATTGGGCTCCAGGGGAGGAGGGTCTGAGCTTTGGCGTCTATGGTGACCCTTCTGTGTCTCCCGCTTCTCTGCTCACCTGTGGGGCAGGCGTAAATCGCGCCCCCTCGTCTATAACAGTAATGATGACAGAGCCTCAGTGACAGTCATGCCCCTTTCGTCTCCTGGCTGCTTGTCCAGCCCCAGCCCAGCTCAGCACTCACCATGAGCAATCCTCCTAACCCTCCAACAGCCCTGTAAAGTGGTGTGCTCAGCCCGTTACAGAAGAGGAAACTGAGGCACAGAGTGTTTAATGACTTGCCAAGTGCACAGAGCCAGGAAGTGGTAAGGCTGGGGTTCAGAGTCAGCGCTGTCTGACCCCAGCCCCTGGGGCCTCACCAGCCCACCTGTCCCTACGCAGGAGAGTGGAATCCCAGGGGTCTCCCTGGAGGACGGCCAGGGGCACAGGCTCACTGCCCGCCCCACGAAGCTTCCCCAGCCTCTCTCCCTCAGCTCACAGCTTCAGGTTCTCCTGCGGGCGGGGCGTCCAGAGGGCAGGCCCCAGGCCGCAGGGGTCTCTGAGAACTCAGCATCTGGCACAGGGACTGGACAGGGACCAGCCTGCAGGGCTCCTCGCAGTTCCTCACCCGCGCCAGCACGCTCCTGCCTCAGGGCCTTTGCTCTGCTCAGATTGCTTCCCCCTGGCCCCACCCAGCTCACATATCCCCCCAGTGAGCCCCACCCTGAGGCCTTTTAAATTCCCCACCTGCCTGCCCCCTCCCCACGCACCATCTTCATCCTGCGGCAGGGAGCTGTAACGGGCCCACCCGCCGTCTGGTGTGATTGCATATCCAGTCATTGCTCACATCGACCCCCTGCCCCTCCGCTCCCCGGGCAGGCGGTGTTGCCTTTGGTGTTTGCCCAGGTGCCCCCGGGGCCTGCGACGGCCCCACCTTAGATGCTCCTTGCTGGTGAAATTGGCACGGTCTTGGCAGGACGAGCACTCAGTGGTTTCTGTTTATTGTTGTTGTTGAGGCGCCCACGGGAGCCGGGGGCAGAGGAGGGGCTTCGCACGTGGCTGTGAATCTGCGCTGCCCCTGATGCCACAGAGAGGAAGTGCCGAGCCCGCCAGAGGTCATGGTCTTGGAGGGGAGGTGACAGAAGCTGGGCTGTGTCCCGATCAAAGAGAGTGGCAAATGTGGGGTGGGGATCCTTCCCCCGAGGCCAGGACGCCTCCTTCAGGGTGGGACTTGAACTGGGTGGAGAATGGGGCTGGGACAGTTCAGACGGCCCCCTCGGGGACAGGGCCCCCCGCGTTCCCAGCACGGAGGGGCAAAGAGGGGCTCTCAGGGGTCCTTCGCTTCCCGGTGGAGCAGCTGCCAATGTCACGAGCTCTCTGCCGCCCCGGGCCTGTCCGCGAGTGGGTGCCCACGAGCCCCTGTCCTCAGGACACAGAATCACTAAATCAAGTCGTAATTCTGCAATTTCCCAGCAGAACGTGCCCATTTCAATAATGACAGCATTTGTAATCCACTTAGAAAACGTGGTATTTTTGATGCGAACACTTAAACAATCCGTTCCACACCCATCTACCCAAATGGCTCCGATTTTAAATAATTCTTTTGAAATGGAGTCTAAATATATACAAATACATGTTTCTGAAATGTCATGTATTCTGAACACATTTGCATGGGAAGCGGCTTCGGAGGAATGGGGTGGCACTAGGCGGCTTCTGAGGGGGGACGTGGGTGTGGGTGGGTCAGAGGGAAAGGGGCTGGGGGGTCAGAGGAACCGAGCACCCTGGGCTGAGACAGGATGCAGAGGACATGTGGCCCAAGGAGTCCAGTGCTCATGTGCCTGCCCAGCCCCGTCCTGGGAGCCCCTGGGTGAGTCACAGCCCTTCTCTGCAGGGACCAGCACCAGAGGCCCTGGGTGCCAGCAGGGGCCCCTGCAGACGGGAGAGCGGGGCTGGGTCCCACTCAAGTCCCAATCCAGCGCCTGATGCCCAGATGCCCCTCCCACCCTCCCTCTTGCCCCAGCCCCTCCCTCCCTTCTCTCTGCTCCCTCCTCCCTGAGCCTCCCCCATGGAGCCCCAGCTGCTGGAGACGGGACTACAGGGCCCCCAAGCCCTTCTGCTCACTGTGACCCGAGACAGCAGCGCCCAGAAGGGTGAGGGCCAGGCTGAGGTCACAGCGCAGGGAAGAGGTGATGCTGGACCCTCGCTCAGGCCTCCTGCTCCAGCTGCCTGGGAGAGGCTCGGGCTTCAGTGAGCTCCCACGCCCACCCTCCACGGGCCCCGCTGGCCTGGGACACCTGCCGCCTGCCCCTGAGCCCAAGGCCGAGGGGATGGTGTGGAGAGAAACGAGCTGTGTGGGTCCAGGCAGGGCGTCCACTGCAGAGAAGCTGTGAGAGGGTGTCATCACCCCAACGTCACACGAGGAGACTGAGGCTCAGAGGCGGAAGTGACTGCCCGGGACAGCTCCGGGGGGCAGATGGGCAGTGAAGAGCCAGGAAGGCTGGCACCACCCAGGGCCATTCCGCTGGAGGGAGCAAGAAGATGGGGGTGGGGGGCGGGGGGCAGAGCCAGAGGAGGAGGGAGCTGCCAGGAGGGGCAGCAGGCCCCCATCACCGTCCTCCAGGAGGGGCTGTGGACCCTGCTCGCGGGCTGGAGGCCTGACGCCCCCACTTCGTGGCTGCTCTGTGGGGACGTCCCTTCTCCTCAGCCCCGAGGGGGTGCCTGGGTGGGCGAGAGAGTGTGTGCAGGGTGCCCTGTGTGGCCGTGGTGTCACCAGATCACCGCCCGCCCCTGCCTGCCGTGGTCAGGACCTCTCCATGGCTGAGGAGCCAGACCAGCTAGCCGGGGGCATTCCAGGCCTTCCTGGCCACCAGCCCCTGGTGCTGGGCCACAGAGGCAGTGGGTGAAGCGCCAGGCCCGTCCCACCCTGGTGCCGCTTCAGTCTCACACTCGCACTCCCGCCAGGCCCATCCCAGACTGAGGGGTGTCAGGACCCCAGGAGGTGGTTCCCCTCCTGCAGAGCTCAGCCGGCACCCAGGCCGGCACCCACCATCAGGGCAGCAGCGGGTGTAGAGTGCGGGGCCGGGGGATTCTCAGGACCTGCCACCCTCCAGGCACCCCCTCCGTGCTGCCCCGAGGGGAGGGCCTCTGCCTGCAGCGTTGTCTTTGTTCTCCCTGAGGACGGTGTGAGTTGTGGGAAGTTCCCTCTGTTCCGCATCGACTCTTTTTTTTTGAGTTTCTTTCTGTTTGTTTTTTTTCCCATGCCCTGGGATGCAGGTGCCCCCCCCACTGTCTGGGGTCCCCAGGTGTCTGCTTATATTTAAGGCTGCCACATAAAACGCGGGCTGGAAGGCGTGTGCCCGTGTCGGGGCTTCGCTAAGTGTGAGCCACGTGAGCTTCACCGGGACCCAGCGTCCTCCCTGGGCCTGCTCCGTCTGGGGAAAGCTCTCCCCTGCCTCCCTTGGGGCTCAGGGCTGGGCATCTAGCAGGGCAGGGTGGGGCGGGCCGGGTCTCACTGCCCCGGCTCTGACCCCGGCTTCGGCTCCCACTCTGGGCGTGGAGTCCAGAGCCCAGAACAGCCTGGGGAATGGCCCTGGTCCCCAGGGGAGGGGGGACCTGTGGGTCTCAGCTCTTTAAGCCAATGCCCTCCCCCAACTCCGAGGCCCTGTCTGAGGCTCTGTGGAGCGAGGGCCTTCCTTCTCAGCACGGCCATGCCCCTCTGCAGGCCCCGGGGGTCGCCCCCTCTGCTCTGCTCAGCCCGGCCTACCCCCACCCCCTCCAGCCCTGCTGCCTGGCACTGGCCATGTCCACCCTGTACCCCCATCTTAGTGGAAGGGGCGCAGGCTGAGGGCAGCACCTGTGCGTGTGCCCAGTGAACCGACAGCCCCGTGTCCGTCCTTCCTCACTGGGGACACGGAGCCACTGGAGGCCTGAGGCCGGTGTCCTTGGAGCCCTTCCCTGGACCCCACGGTTGGGATGGCTGGTTTGCACCTCTTGGTCATCTTGTTTCCTCTAAGTTCCACCAAGTCGAGGGCAGCAGTCCTAACATCACCCCACCTTCCAGAGTTCTAGTGGGAAGGAGCCAAGACGCTGAGCTTGGAGTGGCAGCAGCAAGTTCTGTGCAGAGGGAAACACGGGGCTGGGGGACCCTAATGCAGCCAGGGAGCATCTAGGAAGGCATCCTGGAGGTGGTGGTGCTGGAGTTGGGTTTTGGAGAGTGAGCAGGAGTTCTCTAAGTGAAGAGCTGCAGAAGGCAGAGGGAGGAGCACATGGAAAGGCCCTGCAGGCTGGGACACACTGAGCAAGCCCCCTTCCCAAACTGTGCAGAGTGGGCCCAGCAGGCTGGGACGGGCCGCAGCGTCTTTGGCGTGGCAGGAAGCAAGCCCCGACCTGGGAAGGTGGAGCTCTTCCCCAGCCAGAGATTAATTCAACAGTGCCTGTGCTGAGGCCGCTTCTGAGCCCGCACGGCTGACACTAATTGGGCCCCAATCAAGAGCGTAATTCAGGTTAATTGGCTCCCCGCCGCCCCCCATCAGCCTCCTTCAGTGCGGGCTGTCATTTCAGAGCAATTAATCATAGCAGCTCTTCCGAGGGGCTGACGGCGGATGGCCAGGGGTACCGGGAGCATGGGGAGTGAGGCCGGGGACAGGCAGGAGACCTCTTACTGGGTGTGGAGGCTGAGGTCCCCCCCACAGGCCTGGGCTGTCCCCAGGACGCTGTCCCCATGGAGTCGTCTCTCTGCTCATTCCCTCCCGTCCCCGGCTGTGGGTGAGCTGCACTTTCCAAGCCTCAGTGTTTGTGTCTCTGAAATGGGCGTGTTTGGGCCCCTCGCAGAGCTGTCCTGAGGGTTGTTGTCAGTGTGTAGGGCCCACACCATCCCCAGAAGGACCGAGGCAGGCAGCCACGAGGATGGGGCTGCTCTGTGTCTTAGGAGCCCCCGTGTGGAGCACGGTCCATGGGGGCCTCGTGATGACAGGCCCTTGGGAACAGGACCCAAGCCGAGGGCTGGGGGACTCTGGGCTGTCCACCTAGCTTGCTCCCAGAGAGTGACCCATGGCCCTTTGCTGTCTGGACATGCCCAGCACAGGGCCTCACCACCTCCAGAGGCGCCCACGCCTGGGCCAGCCCCCTGCTCTGGTCCTGGAGGCCTTGGTGAAGCCACTGCCTGTGTCATGGGGTCGTGGATGTGACAGCTGTGATCAACCAGCGCCCCCGCTGGTCTGCAGACACCAGCCTTTGGGCCCTCGCCGTCCTTTGTCTGGCTCCCGGGAGAGCAGGGACAGGGCCCGCAGGAGTCCAGGGCAGCAAGGGTGTTGGGGCGAGCTGGGGGCGGGTGGAACCAGTAGCTCTGCTCTTATAGGGGGTGCCCAGGGCTGGCTGGACGAGGCTCGAGACTCTGTTGGACCCAGGAGCTCTTCGTCAGGAGGCCCCGGGCACCCGGGGTCATCACCACTCCCCAGGGTCAGCGGAGGAGATGGACTGGGGCCTGGGTCTCTTAGTCACCTTGGGTTGGTATAACCAACCCCACAGCCTGGGCGGCTGGGACAGCCGACATCTCTTCTCTCGCGGTGCTGGAGGCCGGAGGTCTGAGATCAAGGTCGGCAGGGTTGGCTCCTTGGAGGCCACGAGGGAGAATCTGCTCCAGGCTGCCCTCCTGGCTTGTAGATGGCCGTCTGCATGTTCACATGGCCTTCTCCCTGTGGACCTGGCTCCAAATTTCCGCTTCTTATAAGGACCCAGTCAGATCGGAGGAGGGTGGCCTTGTGACCTCATTTACCTGGATCCCCTCTGGAAAGGGGGGGATCCCATCTCCAAGTAAGGTCCCATTCTCAGGTCCTGGGGGTTAGGACTGGAACATATGAATTTCGAGGGGCACAATTCAACCCATACCATGGGATCTCCCCGGTCAGCGTCGTGGCGTCCCCACAGCACTCTCCCTCTGACCACCAGGACAGGGCAGTGCCTGCCGTGCGGGTCGGGAGAGCTTGATGTGGACGAGGGCACTTCCCTGGCACAGAGAGTGGGGGGCCCATGGGGGGCTGTTCCAAGCCCTGACCATCCAGCCATCCACTGGCACCTGCCTGGGTCCTCCTGCCTGTAGAAGTGGCCCGAGCTCCGTGATGATGAGCTGTGCCAGCTCTCAGCACCGCGTGTGGCCTTTCTGGGCTCTTCTCCCTGGTTTGGCATAGTGATATTTATCAGGAAAACTCATCACACCTCGTTAAGAAAGTCTCCTCCATGCTTTACCAGAAGGTCACTGATGTGGTTAATACATTTTCATCGGGGAGCTGGAAAGTTCAGCCCATCAGTCTAGGCTGTGTCCAGGGGGGCTGCCTACTCCCCGGAGCTCAGGGAGGGGATCCTGTCTCACTGGGGGCTCCTGGTGGGGCGAGACTCCTCTGGGCTGTGGGGGCTGAACTAGGTCTGCAGCTCCCGGACTGCACGGCTCCCAGCAGGAGCGGTTCTTCTGCACACAGCTCCCTCCCCGCGGGGGAGGCAGCAGGTGCTGGGGGGCTGGAGAGATGTGGCTGGGGGTGGGGCTCTGCCTCATGCCGGGAGGGGACCCTACGGGCTGGGGCTGCAGAGCCCTCATCAAAGGCCTGCCTTGGCTCCACCATCTGTCCCAGCCAGCATCTGGAAGCCCCTGGGCCCTGCCTGTCATCACCCACCTGCCGCCTCTTCCCCTTGAAGTCAGTGGAGAGGGGACTGGAAGGGGCCTGGCGGAGGCTGGTGTGGAGGGCCACTTGCCTCCCTTTCCTCTCCGGGTGTTCTCGCCTGCTTCTCGGGATCATTCTCCCCTCCAGCCCCGTCCCTTCAGCTGCTCCTGTGGCTGCCAGATTCCCTGCCCCCCTCCCCTCCTCTGTTCATCCTGGGGGCGGGAGGATGGAGGGTGGATGTGGAGGGACCAGGGAGGGACAGGCCTGAGTGCAGGTCACACCCAAGCAGGCGCTTGGCTGCCGTCCAGCACGAGGCCAACTTCAGGGTCCCAGTAGGGTTGATCTGGGGCAGGCTGGGCACAACCCTGGCAGATGGTGAGCAGGGTCCCGTCGGCTGGGCTCTGCCTGAGCTGCACCAGTGGGAGAGCTGGGACAGCGATCATGGTACGGCCCCCTGGAGCCTCGGGGAGGCCTGTGACATGCCCCAGGTCACACAGTGTGGCCGTGATCTAGGAGGGGGTTTGAAGCCAGACCTGCCTGACCCCAGCTGCTGTGTTCCTTGCAGCCTGTTGCCTCCATTGTGGGCACCCAGATCCACACAGACGGCGCATCGGGGCTGGGTTTGCCTCAGTCTTCGTTTAGGGAACCAGGAGTGTGAGGAGGGCGGAGTCCACCTCGGGGCACAGGGAGCTCTATTGCATCAGCCCTCTGGGAGGGGCATGGAGGGGCTGAGAACAGGCTCTGCGCTGGGTTCGAGTCCTGGCCCTACAGTTCACCAGCTGGTGGCTTTGGGCATGTTGTTTCACCTCTCTGAGCCCTCATCTGCAGACCAGGGAGTCCACAGTACCCACCTCTCAGTGCCGGGGTGAGGGTAGTCTGAGCGAATCCAGGCAGCCCGAATAGGCTGCTAGGACAGAGACATGGGGCCGCAGCCCCCAGCACAAGGACTGTGGGCGCTGTCCTGGGTCCTGAAGTTCTCCTTGGCTCAGAGTCCCTTTCCTGTGGCCTGACCCTGAGCCCTCTCCCTGCCAGGAGGGCTATGGGTTTCTGACAGTCCTCATACTCCCAGCTGTGAGCTCCTTGAGGGCTGTGTTTGATTCACTCTGGGCCTCCCAGCCCCTCCCTGCACCCCTCCCACACACAGCTGGAATGTCTGTGCAACAGTGTGACCCATGACAACAGCTGGGGGATCAGGGAGATCTGAACCTCAGATCTGCCCGACACCATCTGTGAAGCCATGGGCAGGCCACTTAACCTCTCTGAACCCAGTGTCCTGGCCAAGAACACAGGGTAGCAATACCTGCTCCCAGGGCTGGGAAGCAGAGCTATTCTGATGGCGGCTGATCTTCAGGCTGGTGTGTGGGTCCCTCCCAAAGTGGAATGACACTGAGGCAGCTGAGATGGGGGCTGCTCATCCATCCAATGCCCAACAGATCTGAGACACCACCCTAGAGCAGGACCTGGATCCTCACCCCAAAACTCATTGTGGACACCAATCCCCCAAAACCCAAGTTCAGTCTCACCTACTCCAGGAACTTCCCTGACTAACCCTGTCCCTGCCAATCTCTTCCTTTCTCCATGGCGGAGTTGCTGTGCTCCACTCCCAACCTCCACTCTATAACCACCCTGAGAAAGTAGATGGACAAAAGGATGGATGGGTGGATGGGAGGGGGATGGGTGGATGGACAGATGGGTAGATGGATGGGTGGGTGGAATAATGGATGGATGAATGAATGACCAGCCCCAACATCCACCTAATGACTCAGATGGGCAACCTGGGGACTCATCCTTGACTTCTCTACTCCACTTCCCTCACATATCCAGTCATGACCAGGTTCTGGGGATCCCCTGCTGGTCTTGCCTCTGTTCCCTCTGACCCTCCCTTTTCTGCTCTAGGCCCTGCCCGTCCATGGGTGAGTCTTCCTCCTGACCCGTGTCCCTGTTTCTTCTCCCTTTCTGTCCCATCCTCCCGTTTGTTTCCCCAGCATCCTCTTCACTAACCCTCTCTTGAACATGTCACTCTCCTGCTTAAAATTCCTCACTGTCTTCCGTGCTGTCTCAGGGGCGCTGTCTAGGCCCCTCCACAATCTGCAGGCCTATCCACCCGTCTCCCATCTCCTCCCTACCCCCTCGGCCATGCAGTGACCTGCCAGATTATTTTTAAGGTCCTGTTTTTGCCCCAGGTTCTCCCTTGGTCCCTTTGCTCCCACCTTCTGGCCTGCTGGGGAGTCCCCACCACCCCCAGGACCTAGATGAGGCATCCCTTTCTTCATGAAGCCTCCCAACCGCCCTCGTGAGTTTCCTAGCACAGATCTGTGTGTCTTCTCCTCCATGAGGCCTTTGATGGTGGTGTCCAGAACTCATTAAATAATAATGACCACAGTGATACACAGGAGTAAGAAGAAGAAGTCTGTCTGGTGAGGACTGCATACCTGGTATTTGCCAGACCCCAGGCTGCGTACTTTCCATGCATCATCTCAGTTAAGGCTTTCAAATGTCCCCTTGGAGTCCATGGCATCTCCTCTGCTTACAGAAGAATCCTAGGCCCCAAGAAGGGAGGCGGCTGAGATTCCCCCACCTCGAGGAGGCAAACTGGCCTGGCTGCCTCCACAGCTGTGGCGTCTCACTGGCTCTCCTGCCTCTTTCCTGTGGGCCTGGCTCCAGAGCCAACCTAGAGCAGTTCTTGAATGAACATAGGTGCCGGCTCAGGGCAGAGCCCCTTGCAGGAGACAGGTTCTGCCTGGGCCCTTCCCCAACCCCCTACTTGCCACAGCCCAAACCAGACATGAGCAAAATGCCCCCCAGGATGGGAGGCTGGGGGCCAGGACAACATCCTCTCTCTCTCTCCCAGCTGCAGAGACGCAAGATCAAGTGCTACTTCCTGTTGGGTGGAGTCACTGTCCTGCTGGTCATCATTCTCATCATCGCCACCTCTATCCGAAAGTGATGCCACCTGTGGTAAGTGCCCCACCTGCCCCTACACCATCCATCCCTCCATCCATCCTCTTGTCTGTCTGTCGATCCCGCCTCCTTCCATCCATCCATCCATCCATCCATCCATCCATCCATCCATCTGTCCATCCATCCTCCCATCCACCCACCCACTCATCCATCCACCCATCCATCCATTCACCCACCCATCTATCCTCAGTCTATCCTTCATCCATCTGTCCATCCATCCATCATCAATCCATCCATCCTTCGTCCATCATCATCCATCCATCCATCCTCCTTCCATCCATCCATCCTCCATCCATCCATCCATCTACCCATCTATCCTCCATTCATCCTTCATCCATCTGTCCTCCATCCTCCATCAGTCCATGTACTCATCCATCCTCCATCCATTCATCTATCCATCCATCCTCTTCTGTGTAAGGCACAGGCTAGGCCCTGGTCACTCAGCAGTGAACATGGCTGATGGGGGCTCTCTTTTCCTGGAACTCACGGCCATAGAGGTAGGCCAACCTGAAGCTCCCTTTATGTAAACGCTGACTACCAGAAAGTCATGCCTAGCAATTCCCTTGGGGTAGTCAGTGAGCAGAGCATGTTTGGTTGTGTAGTGGGCATGTGCTGGGAGCCCAGGGGAGGGAAGCAAGGACCCTAGTGGGCAGAGTTAGTCAGGGAGCCTCACAGGCTCCTGTAGGTAAGGGAGAATGAGTGCTGAGATATGTCTGGGACTGGGGGGTTGGGTGTTCCCGGGGCACAGGGCTCTGGACAGGAACTGGAGTGGACCAGCTGATGGGACAGAACATGTGAAGTACCTTGAGTGACAGTGCGGAGCCACCGCAGAGTGTTAAGCAGGTGTCTGAGTTACCTATTGCTGTGTAACAACGTAGCTTAAAACTTAGGGGCTAAAAACAACAATGAACATATATTATCTCACAGTTTCTGTGGGTCAGGAATTCGGAAGTGGCCAAACGGGGAGATTCTGCCGAGGGTCTCTCGTGAGGTGCAGTCGGACACCGGCTGGGCTGCAGCATCAGAGGACCCAACTGGGGCTGGAGGAGCCAGTTCTAATCTGGCTTCTTCCAAGTGAGGCCAGAGTGAGGGACCCTCGGGAGGCAGGTGGACGCCACCCCCGGTCATTTCTGCAATGTCCTGTGCTCACTTGGGGCCAGCTCCACTCGCTGTGAGGGGCCATCCCACCGTGTGTGACTCCAGGAGGGAGACCCCTGGGGCCGTCTCGGAGGCTGGCTTCCGCACCCAGGTGCGTTTGCACTTTGGAAGGGTCCCTCTGGCTGCGGGGCGAGGGTAGACGGTGCCGAGGAGTGGGGAGGTCGGGGCTGCTGTGCCCCAGGGGAGAGATGGTGGTGAGGCCAGGACCACGGCAGGAAGGGATGGTCAGGGGTCAGACACCTCAGGGCATGCCTGGGTTCCTGGACTCCACACCTCTCTCCGGAAGTGCCTGCTCTCACAGCAAGAGCCGCCCCAACAGGATGAGATGCAAAGCAGGGGCGGGGAGCCCTCGTCCTGAGCCCTGTCCTTGGTGGTGGCCTCTGACTGGATGACACTGTCCCCAAGGCTGGGCTGGGGCGCCACTAGGAGAACAAGGAGCCAGCTTCCGGTCTACACGGAGCCCAGGGCGGGGGTGGAGTTTGGGGAAAGTGGACTCACGTTATCGTCAGCCTGGTGTGCGCAGGCACTGCAAGTGCATTGTCTAGACCAGTCCCTCGCTTCCTGCGATGGGCAGGGTCCCAGCCTGGCCCAGATCCAGAAGGGCTCGGCTTTCCCTGAGGACACACTGAATGAACCGGATTCTACATGGCACCCCGGGCGTCTCCCTACTCACCTCGTCCTTCCCTCTGCAGCAGCACTTCCCAATGTCACATTAGGCAGGACCGTTGAAGACCCCAAGTGGCCTGGCTTCATGGGGGTCAGCTCAGGTTCTGCTGTTCAAGTCTTGGACCCACCAAGAGAACTCCTGGAGCGTGGAGCCTCTCGGGGGGGGAACTGTGGGCAGGGCCATGGCCTGCCTGCTGTGGTGCCCGCTCTCCAGGAGAGCGTCGGTGCGGGCTGACCGTCCTCCTGCCAGGCTATTGGGGAGCCTCTGCCCAGGGGAGCCAGTGCTTCCCGCCCTCCAGCCCCGGGGGCCTCGGTGGGGCTCAGGAGCAGTGAGCCTCTCCCCGGCCCCTCCCGCTGCAACTCCAAAGCTGGGGCACTTCAGCCGGAGGAGTGTGCTGAGCAGAGAGGGTGGTGGAGGGGGCTCTGGGTGTGAGGCCTGGAGTGCCACCAGGCCTCCCTCCCCTCTCCAAGTCCTCTAACAGATGGTTTCAGAGAGTCCACATGGGAACAGGCCCCTGGAGCAGGTGTGAACAGGACCAGGTGCTGGGCCAGGGCGGGCAGAGGCAGCAGACGCAGCTGGGGTGTGGGAGCCACTGGCCCCGAAAGGACTCTGCCTCTGGCCTCAGCACCTGCCTGAATGTGGGGGCTGTGTAGACACAGGAGCACCTCCGCCGCACCCCAGGCCGAGGGGCTTGGGGGCCGCCCACACCCATCTCCCAGCCTGCGCTGATGCGCGTGGAGCCAAGCCTAAAACCAGCTGTTGTGAGAGCAATGGTGACCATGGCAACAACAACCCCTGTACTGGGCTGACTTGTGTCCCCCAAACGATATGTCCAAGTCCTAACCCTCAGGACCTCAGAATGGGACATCCTGTGGAAATAGGGTCTTTGCAGATGTAGTGAGTTAAGTGAGGTCATGCTGGAATGGGGTGGCCCTAATCCAACGACTGGTGTCCTTGTAAGAAAAGGAGGGACACAGAGCCACGGGGAGGAGGCCATGTGAAGACAGAGGCAGAGACAGGAGGGATGCGGCCGCAAGCCAGGGAGCACCAGGAGCCCCCAGAGCTGGGAGAGGCAGGAAGTGTCCTCCCCTAGAGCTTCCCAAGGGAGCGCGGCCTGCCCACACCCTGATTTCAGACTCCAGCCTCCAGAGCTGTGGGAGGATAGATCTGTGTTGTTTTAAACCCCGTTTGTGGTTCTTCCTGACGGCAGCCCCAGGACACTGATACAGCTCTGTTTGTGTGACGCCTGAGGCTGGCACGCATGGCACATGGGTCATCCTCGTCACGGCCTGGGGATGGGCATCGTCAGCACGGCTGCCCTGTTCTGCAGAGGAGGTGACTGAGGCCCAGGGAGGCTCAGAGTTGGCCCAAGGTCACACGCAGGGCAGGTGGCAACCCAGCCTGGGTGCCCTCCCATGCAGAGGTGGGAAGAAGGGATGGAAGAGGCTGGCAGGGGCAGCACAGGGGGCCCAGGGAGCCCCTTTCTGACTTGACTCTGTGACCCGCATCGGCATGGGAGAGGGTCTGGCGGGGCCCAGGGAGAGGCCGGGGGAGGAGCGGGGTGATGGTCCTGGGAGGGTCTGTTTGGGCCCCCAATAGACAGGATTCCTGGAGGTCTGGGTGAGGGGCGACTGGGCCCTCCCCTCGCTCCATGACTCCTCACAGTGTAGGCCCAGCGGGGAGAGGTTTTGCCAGTCTGTGGGTTTCCCGGTTCCTCCAGCCGGCCTCTGTCCTCCCTCAGGTCTCCCTCCTCCCTCCCCTTCCCCAGGGTTAGGGATCAGTCAAGACCATCCAGCCCCTCCGCCTTCCCCGCTCAGCCTTCCCCTCCACTGCACGCCTGGGTCAGACCCCACCCAGGGCAGGCAGCCTCCACACTTGGACCCTTCCCTGCGTGAGAGGAACCCGAGGACGGGCTCTCGAGGCGGCAGACCCACAGCCAGTCCTGCAGACCCAGCGGGACAGCTGAGCCCCTCCATGAGGCCCCTGGTTGGAGCCACCTGGCCGCAAACAATAGCCCCTGTCCCATCTGGGGAGACGATGAGCCTGAGGCCCAGGGCAGGTGGCCAGCCAGTGGCCACTTATGTGACCCTTGGGCCCAGAGGGCAAGAGAGGGCCTCTGGCTTCTAGCTGCTCACTGACCAGTAGTGGGGGGAAGGTGGGGCTGGGGACAGCTCAGACCCTGCGGGACAGGCCAGGAGGCCCTGCTCCACCCAGGCATTTGGGTGGGGGTCTGTGGGTGTGGGCATCCCTGGGTGCTGGGGCTGGTGGAGCCCTGAGCCCACGTAGGGACACGTCACCTGGCGTGTTAGCCAAGCCGGGAGAGGACACCCCGGCCCCAGCACCCCTAGATGCTGCCTGCAGCCAGCCGGGCACAGGCTGTGGGACCCGGGGTCCCACCCTCTCTGGGCTCAGTTCCCCGCCGGAAACGAGGCTGGGCGTCTGCAACCTTTCCTCACTGCCGAGTTTCTCTGAGGACGAAGGCAGATGATGCCTAAGTATAAACAGCACTGGGAGGAAGGGAGGGCTCTGTTCAAAGGCAGGGGTGTTATTTCTACAGAGAAAAGCGGGCTCCGAGGGAAGAGCTCAGGCTCCCTGACTGGGAAGAAGCCCACGACACCAACAGCTGGGTGCACCTGCCCATTTCTGTGTGACGAGTGAGGCCCTGCCATCCGAGGAGTGCCCAGGGGGTGATGCAGCCCCCACATCACCCCCGCTGGCTGTGTTTTCATGGCTGCAACCCTGCATGGGCTCAGCTCTTCCCTGTCTACCCAGGGCTTGTGAGTCCACCTCCTGCCTGGTCCTCACGGGCTTGGGGGAAAATCCGGTTGGGGCGCTCGCTCAGCTGGAGCAGCTGCTGCCAAGTGAGCCCCTAATACAGAGCAAAGACCTTGCATCTCCAGATGGGGGAGGGACTGCACCCAGCCAGCCTCACTCCCCTGCGAGTCCGGGGACTTGGTTTATAGCTAACGTGTGACCAGGGTCAGGGCTCAGTGTGTGACCAGGGTCAGGGCTTAGTGTGTGACCAGGGTCGGGGCTCAGAGTGTGACCAGGATCGGGGCTCAGAGTGTGACCAGGGTTGGGGCTCAGAGTGTGACCAGAGTCAGGGCTCAGAGTGTGACCAGGGTCAGGGCTCAGTGTGTGACCAGGGTCAGGGCTCAGTGTGTGACCAGGGTCTAGACTGATTCCGTGGTCAGGGTTGGGCTTCCTCATCCTGGCGGGCATGTGGGACAACACAGTGGGACAGTAGGACAAACCAGGGTGCCCATCCTAGTTAAACCCATCTCTTGGCCTCAACTCCTGATCTCTCTCCTAGAGCTCCCCCTTTCCCACTCAGGAAAGTGCAACTGTTTACAGAAGCACCTCCAGGTGCAGTCGCTGTGTGAGGAGGCCTGTAGATGGAGGTTTGGGGTCTGGGGACTTGGTCTCCGATGTCAGGAAGAGGAAGTGACGTGTCTCTGAGCCCCACACTGCCCACAGCCCTGGCGTGTCTAGGACAGAGCTCTGCCCGGTCAGCCCGGCTGCGATTCCTCGGGGATGCAGGGGTTAGAGGGGCCAGGCTGTGGGAGAGTTTGGGTCTCTGTGCCCAGGGTGCAGCTGGCTGCAGTAGCAGGCCGAGCAGGCTGGGTCAACTGGCCACCGGAGCACGGTTGCACGGGTCTCAGCCGTGGCTCTTATGGGGAAGGGGCTGGCAGAACCTCGTGGAAAGACGTGAGTCCCTGGGATCTGGAGGGACCCCCACACCGTCCTCCTGGGCGCCCACGACTGCAGTCCTGTGTCCTCAGGGCCTCCTTCCACATTGAACTTGGGTCGCTGTGGACGTGTCCATGGCCCTGTGGGGTGTGAGCTCTCCGGGTCCCCAGGCCTGGGGCAGGGCGTGGAGAGTGAGGCAGCGAGTGAGCTGGCCGGGGGAAGCGGTGCCTGCAAGGCCCTCCTCCCTGCAGGGTCAGGGGTGGGGCCCCAGTAAACAGTTAATTGCAGGATCTGGGCGACAGTCGATGAAGTATTTTTCGTGAGCATAAAAAATTTAAGGGGCTAAGTGGAGGCTCATAGCAAATCGTATTTTTAATGTTTTCTGAGAGCCGTGAAATATCGGCCTCAAAGCCATGGATGTCCATTTGGGAAGTGTGCGGTGGGCATCTCTGCCCAGCCTGCCCATGTGCGTCTTCATGTGTGTCTGTGCATGCGTGTCTCTGTGTGCGTCTGCGCGTGTCTGCGTTTTGTGTCTGCGCGTGTGTGTGTGTGTGCGTGTGTGTGTAGGCATGTGTACACGTGCATGAGGTCTGGAGGGACAGACCCTCTCTAACTGCCTGCTCCCCCTCCCCGAGGCTGGGGTGTTTGTCATTTGAACGAGGGCCTGAGTGTGTCGTCCTGGGCGGGCAGAGACAACCGGGGTCCACACGTGCATCCTGCGTTCAGAGAGCGCTTGGGGGAGCGTCACAGCGTTACCTCATTCGTCCTCCCATGGCCCTGCAGGAGGAGCTGGTGTGTCCCCATTTTTCAGATGGGAAAACGGACATGCAGAGATGTGAGGGGACTTCCTCAGAACGGGGCAGGGTGGAGACGATCCTGCTGGAGCTGGGACTCTCGGGGAAACCGCTGCCCAGAGGGTGAAGTGGTGACCCAAGGTCACCCTGCTGGGCGTGCCAGGGCCGGTGTCTAATCGGGTCTGTGTGACCCGGGGTCTGATGGTGAGGAGCTGGCCTGGGCGGGGCAGTGTGCCCGTCATCAGTGGGCTTGATGGTGGCCCCTGTCCTCTCAGAAGTTGGGGAGGTGAGTTATGTGACCTCTGTGCTGAGCCAGTCAAAGGCCCAGGGGCCCAGTGACTGGGATCTGGGACTCTGGGCAGCTCTGCCTGTCCCAGCCCCAGCCTGTGTGCGCGCTGCTGGGGCTGGCCCAGCCCTAGGGTGCTGGGGAGCTTCCTGTGGCTTGGGAGGGGTTTATACCTGGAAATCTCCTCCCTGGGGCCCAGGCTGGCCTCCCAGAGCTCCCAGTCAGCAGGGCGGGTGGCGCAGACAGGCAAGCGAGGCTGCAGGCAGAGCTGAGGAGTAGAAGGGGCTGTGGACTCCAGCAGGGCCCCGATCTGGGCCTCGGTTTCCTCATCTGTAAAATGGGGGCATGAGTGCTACCTTCCCGGGTCACTGTGAGCATCAGCAACAAAGGCCTGCAGGCGCCTGGCCCAGAGGGGACCCACCCTCGGTGATGGGGCTATTTCTTCGTCACAGTCATCACCATCACGATTAATTGTGTTACTGTCATGGACCTGCTCTGTCTATGGAGATGAGACGCAGCTGGCCATTTCTCTCCGCTGTTCCCATGTGGCTCTCCAGCCAGCAGGGCAGTCCATTGTCCTCCCCATCACCCAGGGCAGGGCATACAGCACAGCTCAGAGCAGCCCAGAGGGCGGTGATGCGTCCATATGACTCAGTCAACCCCCAGCCCCGCCCACTTGGCCACAGGTGGACATCAGAGCCAGTGCCACCCTGAGCTCACAGCGTGGGGAGATGTAGCCCCTTAAGGCGCTGAACTACCAGGGGGAGAGTGGGAGCCAGGAGAGGGCAGATCTGCCAGGAGGGCTTCCTAGAGGAGGTGGCTCCTGAGAGTTGAGTATTGGGAGGTGCTATGGGCTCATCTGTCAGGTGAGAAGGAGGGCAATCCAGGTCCAGGGCACGGCCTGGGCAAAGGCGTGGAGGCACTCTGGGTGGGGCACCAAGGCAAGAGCTGGGCCGGGATGGACTGTGCAGACCACGTTCACGAGAGGGGCCCAGAGGCTTCCTGGGGTCACTTTTAGGGAGCAGCGTTCCCTCCTAGCGGGCCTGCAGGAGCCGTAACCTGAGGGACACAGGCCCCCTTCCCTTCGCATGTGGCAGCCCACCTCCTGGCACTCCCCCCACAGCTGGGCGGATGGTCACGTGAGGAGGGCTGGGCCCAGCCAGCCAGTGGGAACGGTGCTCTGCCAGGAAAAAGGTGGGAAAAAATAAAAGCATAAAAATGCCGGCGGCCGGCACAGAAGGCGGTGTGTGTGAGGAGCGCGGGAGGAGCTGGTGGACGGGACCGGGTCTCCAGCCAGTGTGGCTGGGATGGGGTGGAGGGTGTTGAATCCACCCAGTCCCAGCCTGGGATCTGTGGCCGGAACAGCTGCCCGTGGTCCCTGGGTGGGACTCTGTGGGGTGGTGGGCCGTGGGCCCACCTGGGACCAGCTCTCGCGTGGGCCGGCTCCCGGCTGCGGGCTGGGGGCTGACAGGCAGGTGGGGGCTGGGGGCGGCTCTGGAGTCAGATGACCTGGGCCAAGCCCCCTTTGGGCTTTCTAACCATGTGGCGTTGGGTGGGTCGTGCATGGAGCCCTGTTGCCTCCTGAGTGGGCCTGGGGCGCTAAGACCTTGTTGGGGTGTTTGTAAGGCCTGGGTGAGGCCGTGGGTGCCCTGGTGTACACAGTTGGTGCACAATAAATGTGCGTTTCCTCCTCCCGCACCCGGTCTTGGCCTTTGCCCTGCTCCTCTGCACACTGACCCTGCCCCATCTCCTGGGCACTGTGCCCAGACTGGTGGCTGACCTGCCCCCACCACCCCCCCGAGACAGGAGTTCAATCCCCTGCTGACTCAGACAGCCAGACTGGGGCCTCCAGGCCTTTGTCCTTGTCACGAGGAGGGACATGTGAGGCCTGGGGGCCGACCCTGTCCCAGCTCCCGGAGAGGCGGCCACGGCACCTCCGTGTCCCTGGGGCAGCCCCACCCTCGAAGTCCATCTCTCCACCCCACCTGCACCGGCCTTGGATCTGATGCTGTGACTCCTGGCTCTGGGCCAGCACCTGTCCAGCGGGCCCCAGTGGGCCACACTGTCCCTGCAGTGACCACAGTCGCACAGCAGCCTCTGGGCTGTACCGGGTGCTAAGCCCCAGTGACCAGGAGGACCGGAGCCAGGGACGTGCAGCCCACCTGACGGATGTCAGCTGAGGCTCCGAGGGCTCGTCCACGTGGGGAGAGGGACAGAGCCGGCCACCTCGGCCTCGGAGCAGGGCTCGGGGTCAGCCACCAGCCGTCCAGTCCTGCGTCCACTGTGTCCCGTGTCCACTGCATCCCCCACTCACCAAGTGGCAGGAGGCACGGGCTCGCCCCCCAGGATCTTTGGTCTTCCCCGGGAAATGGACACAGGAAAGGAGTGAGGGAGGGCCCCTGGGGCTTTACTGGGGTGTGTGCCCCCAGGAGCAGACCATGGACACCCCGTCCTAGGGCCAAGTGTGGCCCTCGCTGTGCTGGGATGGCCCTGGGTTTGAGTCCCTGCCCTGCCGTTCCCCTGGGTGACGGGGACGGGTCACTGAACTTCTTGGAGCTCTGGTGTCGGATCTGTAAAATGAGACAGTCATCCCTCAGTGCAGGGCTGTGAGGACTGGGGAGCTGAGCGCAGGGGCCAGGGCAGAACCCATGCAGGGGCGAGGGGGAACACCTGGCCACGTGCCCCCTCCCCTCCTCCTGCTTCTCCAGGCCATGGACCCCAGAACGATGCAGAAGATGGGGTCCTAGGGGCCGGCCCAGTGGTGCAGCAGTTAAGTTCACACGTTCTGCTTTGGCGGCCCGGGGTTCGCAGGTTCAGATCCCAGGTGCGCACCGACACACCGCTTGTCAGGCCATGCTGTTGCGGCATCCCATATAAAGTAGAGGAAGACGGGCACGGATGTTAGCCCAGGGCCAATCTTCCTCGTAAAAAGAGGAGGATTGGCATCAGATGTTACCACACAAAAAAAATAAATAAATAAGATGAGGTCCTGCCTTCAGGGACCCCCCTTAGATGCAGGGTCCTGGCCCCACTGGAATGGAGGGTGCTGGGAAGGGGGCATCCTCAGCCCGTTGTGACAGAGAGAAGAGAGTTTTGCTGCAGAAAGAGAGACTCAGTGTCCAGGAGGAACCCCCAGGGAAAAGTCTTCCAAACAAGTGTTCTGAGAATTGGGGGACACTTGGCAAGACCCCCCGCCCCCAACCTGTCTCCCTACTCAAAGCAAGCAGTTTTGCTTCTTGGTGCTTCTCAGTAATTGCAATAATAAATTGAATAATTAAGCTATATCCACAGAAGAGAATTAGATATTAATTTCTAATAAGCTATGCAGAGTGTCACCAGCGAGGACCAGCAGAATATGTCTGCACTGGGCACTCCCCTGCCCGGCCCCAGAGCCCTGGCTGCCCCAGGGACCCTCCTCCCAGGGCAGGACAGACCGTCACCCAGTCTTGGGCCAGGAGGGTGATGGTCAGTGTGCCAGCCCTGGGGTCTGTCAGGGCCAGCGGGCACACGAGGCTGGCTTCAGGCCTGTCAACAGGAGGAGGAGGTCCCCAGGGTCTGGGCTGGATCCCCATCATCAGGGGAGGGTGGCCAGCACCATTTCACGGAGTGCTGAGTGGGGGAGAACGTGACACGTCTGAGGGACGTTGACAGAGACCTGAGGGGTGTGCACTATCGCCTGAGGACCCCAGTGAGCCAGCCCAGGCTCTGTGTGATGTCTGTGCTCCAAAAAGGCCTCTCGGCTATCACTGCATAGCCTGGGGAGCTCACAGGGTGGTCCGACCTTGTCAATCAACAGACAGTACTCCAGGGTAGACACTGAGTACGACCAGGACACACTCTGAGCCCTGACCCTGGTCACACTCTGAGGCCTGGTCCTGGTCACACTCTGAGCCCTGACCCTTGTCACACTCTGAGCCCTGGTCCTGGTCACACTCTGAGCCCTGACCCTGGTCACACTCCGAGCCCTGGTCCTGGTCACACTCTGAGCCCTGACCCTGGTCACACTCGGAGCCCTGACCCTGGTCACACTCTGAGCCCTGGTCCTGGTCATACTCTGAGCCCTGACCCTGGTCACACTCTGAGCCCTGGTCCTGGTCACACTCTGAGCCCTGGTCCTGGTCACACTCAGAGCCCTGACCCTGGTCACACTCTGAGCCCTGGTCCTGGTCACACTCTGAGCCCTGACCCTGGTCACACTCGGAGCCCTGACCCTGGTCACACTCTGAGCCCTGACCCTGGTCACACTCGGAGCCCTGGTCCTGGTCACACTCCGAGCCCTGGTCCTGGTCACACTCCGAGCCCTGGTCCTGGTCACACTCTGAGCCCTGGTCCTGGTCACACTCTGAGCCCTGACCCTGGCCACACTCCGAGCCCTGACCCTGGTCACACTCTGAGCCCTCACTCTGACTGCCAAGAGACCCCTGCAGCTGGGGTGGGGGGTTTGAAGGAGCCCCTGGCCTGAGTTGGGGGGCCAGTGAGCAGGGAGAGGAATGAGGAAGGGATAGTGGTGGGGGGCTGGTCTTCCTTAGCCTAACTTTCCCTCCCTGCCAACTTCCCCTTCCCTCTGAGCCTCTGAGGGCAAGTCAGACCTTGGGCCAGACAAGTCCCAGCTCCCCCTTACGGGCTGGGTCCCCACCCCCTGGGGCCGTTTTAAGAGACAAATGAGAAAATCTGGTGGAACCCCTAGTGTGGGCCAGGCACCCAGTAAGTGCCGGATCAGTGTCATCTGCTGTGATCACTGGACTCGGAGGCATTGACCCGGCCTGCTCTGGCCAAGCCCTGGCCTGCGGTGGGGCTGGGGCATCAGGGAGGAGCCCAGGCCCTGCTGGCCCATCAGGAGGACGGGCGCGGCAGGCGGTGTGTGGGGGGCCTGCCTCGTGCGCCGCACGCAGGCCTTCTGTGCCCCAGCACACAGCTGTGCAGTAGAGCGTTGGTGCCCGTCTACAGAGCAGCCAGAGCCACACGGCGGGGGCGGGGGACTCAGCAGCTGAGCCTGGACCCCAGCTTGCTCCTTCCCTTCCGCTGAGAAAACACCAACTTTCCCTTCCTTGCAGACTTTCAGGCGCCTGCCTGCCCAGACCCTCCTGAATGCCTCACCCCGGCCGGGCCTCGGGTGTGGGGCTGGAGCACAGGTGTGGGGGCTCTGCATGGGGTAGCGCTTGGGGTAGGGAAGGCTCAGCCACCACCCCCAAGGGAGGAAGAGGAGGAGGGGCGGCCTGTGGACAATGCTGGCCCCACCTTGCAGAGCAACCCCTGGCAAGTCCCCGAACCTCTCTGAGCCCCAGCGAGCTCAGGGCAGAACGGGGGGTCTGGGCCAGACGACCCTGAGGCCCCTTCCACCTGTCCACTCATGTTCATTCATTCCCCAGTCACTGGGGAATGAATGCACCCTCCTGGGTGCTGGGATGAGTGGCCTCTTGCCCTCACCAGGCCACCCTGTGCTGGGAGAGGCCAGTGTGATTGCCTCCTTGGCCAGGGCTGGGGAGGGGTCTGGGGGCCTGGAGGTCAGGGAGGGCCTCGGGCAGGCAGGGGCGCTGGGCCAGGGGCTGCAGTGTGAGGAGGGCATGGGATGGGGTGAGCTGGCTCAGTGGATTGGGGGGAGGGAGGGAGGGAGCCATCGTGTCACTGCCCCCAGCTGAAGCCAGAGGACTTGGAAGGCGAGAGAGGAGTGGACCTGCCCTCTGCCGCCCTCTGCTGCCCTCCATCCCTGTCCCTAGTGGTCAACCAATGAGGAGGACACACCTGGGATGGGGAGTAAGGCTCAGAGCCCCGGCGTCTGGCCCCGGGGGTTGGAGGTCCCACCATCATTGTGTATCGACTGTGGAGTTGTCTGTGGCTAGGGGCCTGTTCCCCCTCCCTCGGCCCCCCATCTGGTTGCCGGCCATTCCTGATGTCCCTACCCCGCCCCAGGCCCTCGGCCACCACTGCAACTCCAGGGTGGCCCTTGGGCTCTCAGCACCGTGGACAGCGGCACAGCGGTCACCTCACTGGGCCGGGCCAGCAGGAACCGCCTGGGGTGACCCCGTTACTCTCCACCGTAGCATTGACTGCCCACTGCCGTGCCTCGGGCGGTTTCTTTGTGTGCGCTCGTTGACCATCTCCCTGCCATCTTCATCACCTGGACGTCTGTGGTGTCAGCCCAGTGGGTGGCACAGAGACGCTCACCTGAGAGGAGAATGAACATCACCCCGAAAGGGTCGGTGCAAACATCGCCCTTTTTAAAGATGCGGGAGTGGTCAGAGGGTTAGTGCCTGGCCCGAGGAGACGCAGCTGAGAGTGGCTGAGGTCAGGATTCAAACCCAGGGCCCCCTGCCCCTGCCCCTGTGCTGACCCTCCCCTCTCGGCAGGAGGGAAGCAGAGCCCCATTGTCCTCTGCCGGGCTCTGTCCTGGGAGTGCAGGAACCAGAGGGTAGACACAGGGCGGGGAGGGTCTGCACCAGAGGTGGCTACGGGAGGAGGTGGCCCTGTGTGAGGGTCCTCTGAGAGTTGATGGACAACGGGGGGCAGAAACCAAAACGGGGTCTGGAGGTGGGCCGTGGGGGAGGGGCGGGGGCGTGCCACGCTGGGCAGGACTGTGCAAGGCCTGGATGGACCAACATCCTCTAGCCCCCTGGCCCGGGGATCCCATCTCCGAGACCCCGTGCTCCTGCTGGTGTGCGCCCTCTCGGACCCCTAGACCAGGCTCTTCCCCGTGCCTGCAGCTCAGCCTTTCAGGAAGAGTGGGGACCTCGCCTTCCCTGCCCCCAGCCCCCAGCCCCAGCCCCAGCCTCTTCCACGTTCTGCCAGCGTCTGCCCGTCTGCTCGGATCCAAAGGTCTTCTCAGCAGCATCCACTCAAGTGCCATATGGCTGAGGCTCAGCCCACAGAGGAGGGAGCGGCCAGCTGGGTGCCTGGGGACTGGGGGCCATTCTGGCACTGTGTTGGGGGGGCTGCTTCTGCCCCAAGCCCTGAGGATGAGGGGGCCAGGCCAGGGGGCACCCTGGGGTCTGGAGGAGCTGGGGAGGGCGTGAGTCCTCCCATTCCCCCTCCTCTGAGACCCCCACTGAGCACGGGCCACTCAAGCGCAGGTGCCCCCGTCCACAGAGGCAGGCAGAGGGCGGGAGCGGCTCTACACAGGACTCCTGGGCGGGCCTGGGTCTCCACCACCCCATGTCCCAGCCAATGCCTGGTGCCCAGGGAAGGGCCAAGTCGCACAGAGACTCCCTGTGGCTCCCTGGAGCCACAGAGCCAGCTGTGTGTGTGTGGGGGTTGACAGCTGAGAGCTGCCCCGTCTTACTAATGAGGAGCCCGAGTCTGGAGGGCGTGGCCTGCACCCAGCTCTCCCTGACCCCCAGCACTTGTGGGGGCCTCCTGTGCGGGCCTGGGGAGGAGGTGACAGGTGCGGAGGCAGAGGGACAAGAATGGCAGGTGAAGCGGTTAGTGAAGGGGCACCAGGTGGGGCCGGGGGCCGCCAGAGTAACCTGAGCTGGGAGAGGAGGAGGTTCTCGGGTGGGGGCTGGGGGGCGCAGCCTTGGAAAGGCGCCCAGGCGGGATGAGCGGTGGTCACTTCACAGGCGTGTTTGGTGGGGTTGGGGAGCGAGCCCCAGCTTCCCTCTCAGGCATGGGATCACTTTTGCTTCTGGGCCCTGCGGTTCTGGCTGGGGCGGAGGTGCTGGCGGGGAGGCCAGGGGAGACAGTACACAGGACCGCGGGCATCCCCACCTGCCCAGGTGGGGCCAGGTGAAGGTTCTGCTTCCTCGGGGCCTCTGCAGAGGCCTGGCCAGTGGCCATCAAGGAGGGCCCATCACCACTGCCCTCTCGGAAGCCCCACGGCCCATCCGTGCCTTCACCGCAGCAACCATGGACCCCTGCCCACGTCCTTGGACCCCCCTTCATCCTCCAGCTGGGCCCTGGGCACGGGGAGCAATGGGGAAACGGAATACGCAGTTCCTGACCCTGGGGCCTAGGTGAGGCTGAGGTGATTTCCAACAGGGCGCCCTGGGACGCTCCTTAAAGGGTATCGTAGGGAAAAGCATTCCAGGCAGAGGGAGCAGCATGCAGACACCGTGAGGGGGGGACGAGGCCAGCAGAGCCACAGCAGAGGCCCAGCAAGTGGGCCGGAGAGAACCAGGGGGCCCGAGGGCCTGGGCTGTGACTCAGAGGGACCCGCCCTGACAGCTCCGCTGTTGGAGAACGCCCCAGGGGGCCAGGGAGACTCAGGGTCCCGGGGCAGGAAGAGGCTGTGCCAAGTGGGGTCTGGGAGCAGGGTGGCTGCGAGGAGCCTCTGGATGTGCTGGGGTGGAGCCCTTGGACTCACCTGGACTGGGTTGAAGGGAAGGGGGTCCAGGGTGACCCTGCGGTTCCTGTGGGGAGATCAGATCTGCTTTGCCTCATCGTCTGAGGCTGGAGGCCCCGCCAGGCCCAGGGCAGGCTGCTTGGGGAAGGGCTGCTTGGGGAAGGGGCCAGTGGACGTGAGTCATACCCAGCTGCCAGGGATCCTCATCTTTCCCCCTGAACCTCAGTGTTGTCAGTCAGGCCGTCCCAAATCCGGATGCCTGCAGACCCTCGCCTTGCCTCCCCAGCCCTGAGAGTCCGGCAGGGAGGCGTGGGGCCAGCATTTTATGAGAGAATCCTGGAAAGGCTGTGCTTAACCCGTGCTAAACCCGTGCTTAACCAGACAAAAGGCCTTTGTCTGGTGTGGCTGAGCAGAAGCCCTCCTGCCCTTCATGCAGCCCAACCTCGGGGCAGCCTCCAGCATCACAGCTCAGCACCCCGAGAGCCCCTGCAGAAGGCCTGGGAGCCCCCAGCCCCTCCTGCCACACCCAGCTGTCACCCTGGTGTCATCAGCCCAAGTCCCAGGAGCTGGGTGTTGTCACCGTGTCCTCTGGGGTCCCTCCTTCGTCCCGTCTGCTCCTGTGAGAGGGCCCAGCCGCCTCATGACGCTGGGGACTCAGCAGCCGTGTCTCTAGCCCCCTCTGCCCACGGCCAGGCAGCGGTATCACGTCCTCGCCGGGCTTTTATAGGGCCCTTTGGTTTTTTCTTTTGAAAGTACATTTATTGTTTGTGCAGAAATGATACAGGCTCACAGTAAAAAAATGTGGACAACATGCAAAAGCACAGAGAAGAAAGCAGAGGCCACCTCTCGCCCGCCCCCTCATGGTACAGCGTGCTGCAAGGTCGCCCGCCCTGGGCAGAGCCACATGGCCCCCAGGGCCCGTGATTCTGAGGGGGCCGTGTGATTAGGGGTTGCAGAGGCGCCCGAAGGAGGGGCATTCCGCTGAGTCCCCAGGTCTGCACAGGAGTTCACTGGCAGTGAAAGATCGGGAAGTGGGGAGGGGGCAGGGGCCTGAGAGGGTCAGCAGGGAGCCAAGGACAGCTCCCAAGTGTGTGGCTGTGAAGGCAGGTAGAAGGCAGTGCCCACACCAAGAGCAGGGGAGTGTGGGGTGACCTAGGCAGGTCCTGCGGGCGAGGACAGCCGGGCAAGGATGGAGTACAGGGTGGGGGTGGGCGTTTGGGGCAGGATGGCAGCGAGGCCTGGGCAGAGCCAGGGTCTCAGATACCAGGGCCAGGAGAGTCCACGCTGGCACCTGTGGCCACGGGAGGCTGCCTGCCTCTTGGGACCTCTGTTTTCTCATCTGTGAGATGGATACTGGTCATCGGGCCCACCCTCCCCAGGGCAGATCCACAGCTGGCATGTGGAAAGGGCAGAGAGGACGGGCTTGCTGCCTATGACTCGCTGCCTGGCCCAGCACCAGGCTAGCAGGGAGGCAGGGACCCTGCTTTGACAGCCCTGCCTTCCTCAGAAAGCTATCGGCTCCTCAGGGAAGGGCGGCATGTTGGAGAGACCCCGGCCTGGGAGCCTGTGCTGGCCTCTCACCCCGCTGGCCCCCTGGCCTCCTCCCCACTCATTTGTTGCTGCACCCAAGCTCCACCTCCTCGAGCCCCGGCCTCCTCAGAGCCTCCACCTCCTCAGAGCCTCCACCTTCTCGGCTGGGAGCTGACGGAGCCTCTTGTCTTGCAGGTTGATGCTGTCGCATGGCCTGCGTGGACCCAGGAGAGCTTTGCACCTGCATCTGCCTACTTCCCAGCTGTGCGCCGACCCTGTCACCGCTGCACGGCCCCTGGCTGAGCCACCTTAATAAACTGCTGCTGCTGGGCCAGCCCGTGGCGTCTCCATCTGTGGGGGGGGGTGGCACCTTTCCAGCTCTGAGACCTCATGAGATGGATCCTGGGCTGCGTTGGGTGGAGGGGAGGTGGCAGGGATCTGTGAGTGTGAGTGTGTGTGCATGAGAGTGCACACATGTGTGAGTGTGTGTGTGCTGGGCGAGGTGGCCACATGGGTGTGAATTGCGATGGAGGTGGCCCAGGGCGCTGGCCTGGTGTGTGGCCCAGGGCCACCACCCCTCCCCACCTGAGGGGCAGGCCCACGCACTCCCCTACAGGGGCCTGTGGCATCAATGGATGGGGGGCCTGCGCCTTCCTCCCTGAGGGCCCAGCACAGCCCTTGCTCTCCTTGGGCCTCAGTTTCCCCACTCTGGAAATGGTGGCAGAGGTTGGACATAGCTCTGAGGCCCCTTCTGCCCCCAGCTTCATGGCTTCTCTGCCTCCTGTGCCCAGACAAGGGATGGGGCAGGGAGAAGGGGTCCCGGGGGGAGGAGCGTGGCCTGGGCCACCCCCAGGCTCCCGTCTCCTGCAGGAGCGAGGAGTGGGGGGAGGCCATAAACAGGAGGGGCTGCAGCCGGAGAGGCCACTGGGAGCGGCCTGGGCCCTGTGGGCGGGGAGGGCAGGAGGCAGCCTCTCTCGCTGCTGAGAGTGGGTGCCAGGCGGGCAGACCGAGGCCCCTATCAGCATAACCCTGGGTCAGCATCGCCCTTCCCAGGCCCCGGAGAGCTCAGGACGGCACAGGGTTTGGGGCTGCACACCAGACCCCCAGGGCGGGGGTAGTCCATGGCCTCGAGAGAGACTGAGCTCACCTGGGAGGCATGTTCCAGAAAGGCCTGGAGGATGCTGCTGCCTGCTCGGTGGCCCCTCCCCTCCCCCAGCCCCAGTCCTGTGCAGGGGAGGGTCTAAAACATTCAGCATCCAGGCTGTTCTGTCCCAAAGACTGTTTGGGGCTTTAAAGATTCTGGGAAGCTCTGAGTTTCTCACTCTCCTCCCCAGGGGCCTGGGAAACGCGACACCATTGAGATGTGGGCAGTGGCAGCGGGACAGGTGGGGGTGGGCAGATGCCCCAGGCCAGAGCTGCGGCCACCTCCTCAGCTTTGCCGGGTGGCTGCTGGCTGCCCAGGCCTGGTGTGTCTGGAGGAGGTGCAAATTGGATTTTACACCTTCCGGCTGCAGGTGTGAGGACGAGGGGCTGGAGGACCTGCCAGCCGCTGGGTGTCCCAGCCCGCGGGTGGGCAGCTGCTGAGCCGGCTCAGGATGGACCTGGGGGGGGCCCTGGGGCAGGGAAAGCCCTGGATTTGGGGATGGGGAGCAGGGTGATCACCAGTCCGGTTCTCTCCTACCCAGGGAGGAATCCCTGGTAGAGGGTACCGGCTCGGGGTCCCGCAAGCTCAAGTCCCTGGGCTGAGTTGTTGTCCCCAAGTCACAGATGAGGACTTGAGCTCAGAGAGGAGGGCTTGCCTGCAGGGAGGTGGGGAGTGGGCCTGGCTGCTGGGGAGGAGGCAGACAGGCCGGGGCTCTGACCCGGCTCCCTCTTGCTGCGTGACCTTGGAGAGTGTGGGGGGTGGCCAGCCCTCCTGTGGGATACACGGGGCCCGAGCACCCCCCACCTCCAGCTGGCCCTGTCAGCGCTTCTCAGGGTGGGCCGGGTGAGAGCAGGTGTTCTGGGGTGAAGCATAGTTCGGGCAGGCGGACGAGGGCAGCACGGGGCCTGGAGGACGGTGCCCAGGACGGCGCTGATGTCGGCGGCAGCTGCCACCACCTGGCCAGACTCTGAGCCTCCCACTCAAGAGCGAGGAGTCACAGTGACCTTCAGCTCCCACCGTCTGGAGTGGCAGGGAGGCCAAGAGCCCCGGCTGGAGAGGCCGGCCCAGCAGGTGGCCATCTGGTGCGGGCACAGGATGGGACAGGGGTTGATGTGACCCGAGGTAACCACAGTAGCACCTCCCAGAACCAGCAGGTCCCTCCTTCCCCTGAGAGGGCCCAGAGAGGGAACAGCTTCCCCAAGTCACACAGCATGTTGCAGCCGAGGCGATGTCAGAGCTGGTCTCCTGGTTCCCTGGCCAGACGGGACTTACAGAAACCCAGAGCTCGGTCACAATTGTTGAACTCTCCTTCTAGGGGGCTGGGGCCATGGCCTCGGCCTGTACCAGGCAGACGGGTGGTGTCTGTTCAATGGCGATCACATCTTAAGAGTCCACATCCCTTCTCTCTCCCCTGTCTCATCCATCGACGCCTCTCCCTCGCCCTCCTCTAAGCCACCTCCATACAGCAGCGGCAGCCTGGATGCTGGAATCCACAGCTCTGGTCCAAATCCCGCCCACCCATTCACAGCCTGCTCCCCCTCTGAGCCTCGGTTTCCTCATCCGTAAAGTGGGTCTACTAAAGCCCCCATCATGAGGGGACGTGAGACAGGCCTGCTGAGCACCGTGGCTCAGACTCTACCCACTCTGATGGGTCTGGCACCCTCCTCACCCAGGAGCCCGTGAGGACCTGGCCCTGGGACCCTCTGCCCAGGCACCTCGGGGTCCCCAGGCTCTGAGCCAGGGATCTGCAGGAGCCCCCAGCTGAGCTGGCCTCGGATGGGGGGCCACATGCGAGGAGTCCCTTCAGCTCTGGGGCTGTGCTGTAAAACATACAATTTCAATAATGCATCTACTTAACAAGGTACAACTGAGGCAAACCAAACAGAAAACAAAAATTGCTGTCCCTCCCTCAGGGGACGGACCCAGCTGTTGGCCACGCTCTCTCGCCCTTCATCGAGTATTTCCAGCGCTGTCACCAGCCCATCACAATATTCCACGGGGGGGAACTCAGTCACAAATGCGACCCCTGACACGGCCATGTGATGCAGGGATGGGGTGTGGGGAGCAGAAAACACAGAAGGATTCACTAAATACACGGCAAAGAGGGACATACAGCAGCAAGTTCCTGTCGCAGATATTATGACCGGGTCACAAACCGTCCCCTACACGTGTGGTTAAAACAGTGACCCCATGTCTGCAGTCGTAGCTGGGCCCTGTGTGGTCAAAACAGGGACCCCGTGTCTGCAGTCTTAGCCGGGCCCCGTGTGGACAGCTCATCTCTGTTCCTGGGCTGGAAGCACCTCACTCAGTCACATGCCTGCTGGTCGATGCTGTCGGCTGGGACCCGAGTGGGGCTGCAGACCAGACGCCCCCCCCACCCCCCGTGGCCTGGGCTTCCTTGCAGCATGGCGACTGGTCCCAGGGGAGCGTTTGTTCCCAAAGGGAGAGGCAGGCGGAAACTGCATCCTTTTATGAGACCCCATCTCAGAATCCCAGAGCATCAGGTCCACTTGTGCTTTTGTGATTGTGAGGAGCGTCGTGGGCCCACCCAAGTTCAAGGGCAGAGGAAAGAGATGTCATCTCTGGTGGGAGAGGGGCAAGGTGACCATTTTTGGAAAATAGAATCATCCCCAATTCCCCTTAACTTCAATCTCAACTTGTTGGAAGTTCTTTTGCTGGGATGTGACTCCAGCCTTCATTCTGAGGGTCCCAGGGCGGGGCATCCTGCCTGCTGGGGCTGGGGCAGCCTCGTTGGGGGCCATATAACACAGGCTGTGCCAGGACTTCCTCTGGGCTCCGTCCACTCTCTGCCCCCACCCCCAGGCCTCCTGCCCTTGGTAGTCAGGGCCAATTGCCTGCCACTGCCTCCAGGCCCAAATGGCACTGGACAGGTGGCTGTCTCAGCCCCCACTGCGGCAGAGCCAGGACTGTGACACCAGTGGAAACATTCCTCCCTTGGGTATTAACTCAGGCGGTCCCTGGGCTGGAAACGTTGGGACTTGGTGAAGGATGGAACTTTAAGAGGCACAACCTCCATGGCTCTGGCGATGGGAGAAGGAGCTCCAGCCCACACCCCATCCTGCAAGAAGGCAGCCTCCTCATGGGGGGCATTCCTGGTGGGGTCTTTAGGAGGCCTCTCCATTGTGCTCATGGCTTGCTGCTTTGGGGTGATGGGGAGACCAGTGGATCCTGTGGGCATCAGGCATTACTCTGCTTTTTTTTGGCTGTGAAAGGGTTTCTTGGTTGGAAGATAAGAAAGGCTTTGAGGTCTCAGGCATAAAAGTTCTTGTAGAGAAGCGGCCACTGTCCTCAGGACAGTGGAAACATCCATCAATCTTTTTAATATATTCAAGCATCTCTCCAGCCACCTACATCCATCCATCCATCCCCCATCCATCCATCCGCTCATCCATCCATCCATCCATCCATCCGTTCACCCACCCACCCACTCATCCATCCCCCTACCATCCACCCATCCATCTACCTACCCATCCACCCACCCACCCATCCATCCCCATTTATCCATCCATCCATCCACCCAACCATCAACCTACCTATCTATCCATCGCTCCATCCCCCACCATCCACTCATCCATCCACCTACCCATCCATCCATCCATCCATCCATCCATCCATCCATCCATCTATCCCCCAACTATCCATCCATCCATCCCTTTATTCTCTCGACGGCTGAGTGTTCTAAGCGCCCCCCTCTCAGCTGGGCTTGGCTCAGGCGGTAAACCAGGACCTCTGCCCTCCGGAAGCTCCCAGTGTGGCGGGGGTTTCATGCGTGTGAACAGAGGAAGCCACAATCGCTGAGGGAGACAGTGGTGGAAGCACACAGGAACAAGGGGACACGGAGCGGGTAGCGGTGTGCTCTGGCTGGGGTCTGGGATGGCTTCCACAGGAGGTGACCCTTGAGCTGCAGGCAGGCAGGAACGTGTGACCTCCTTCCAGCCCAGAATTGCCCGGGCAGCCCAGCAGCATGAGAGGTCCAGGGCCAACTTTTGGCCTGAAGTTTTCAGTTCTCCCTTTAACCAAATCCCTGCCCCCTTCCCTGGCGAGTCTCCAATTTCAATACCCAAATTGTTTATGCCCTGAAATCAATCGACAAGGGACCAGCTTGTATTTGGGATTCAATTGACTATGATACACTGTATTACGATTACAGCTCGAATGGATTTCTTTTTAATTTATTTTTCCCCAATGTTCTCCTCCGCTGGTAATTCCGAGACTAATTCTTCTCGCGATCCTCCTCATCAGCTGGAGGAGGATAATGAATTGCTATAGTTCACAGTGGCTGGGCTCCCGGAGCTGCTGGGGCCTGCGGGGTCTCGGCCCCACTTCCCCTGGTCCTCCCTTTCAGACTGCCCACGCCTGCGATCTGAAGTCCCTGTAACACGTGTCTCCCCAGAGGAGGTTGTGCCATCAACACTCTGATCTGGTGGGCTCAGGATCGGGTGGTCCTGGAAGGCGAGAGGCTCTGCCTCTGCGCAACTGGGAGGCAGGCGGGCGGGAGGTCCCCTTCAGCTCTGAGGGCCTAGGCTTCTGCTGAGTGTTCCTGAACCAGCCTCTTCTCCTCTCTGGACCTCAGTTTCCCCATCTGTGAGATGGGTCTGAGGGTCTCGGGGCCCCTGCAGCTGTGAAATTCTGTGAGTCTGTGTATGATGGGGGGAGAGAGGGCTGTGACACCTGTCCCGTCAGTCCCCAGCTCGATGCTGGATCATGGCCTGCTGGGCTACCTGTCCCCTCCCCATCTCTCCGCCCTCAGTGTCCCTATGTTGTTCTGCCTATTGGGACGCACAGCCACAGCCGCCCTGTGAGATGTGCCCTCCGCTCGTCACCCTCCCCACCTGCACCTGCAGCAGCACCATCCTCTCTGGGGTCTGTGCCTGGGCTGGGGGCTGGCTCCATGCCAGTGGTGGGCCAACACGGCAAGCAGGTGGGCACCATCACAAGCCCCACTTCCAGACGGGACACTGAGGCTCAGCAGGACCAGACAGGGCTGTGACCTTGCTGAGTGCCAGCCACTGAGCAGCACGGGAGCCGGAGCTGTATCCCAGGGCTGGGGGGCTGTGCAGGGGCCGTTCCCACTCTGCCACCGCCCACCTAGGGAGCGCCTGCCTCCGCTTCCCTCGGGGCCTGCCAGGGGGCCTGGGGGGCAGGGAGAGCCTTCCTGGAGCCCCTACCCCACCCTGAGGGGTGCCGCACCTGGCCCCGGAGTGGCCGTGGGAGGGACGGGGGAGCGTAGCCTGCCCAGGGCTCAGGCCTCGGCTCCCAGACAGCCAGGCGGTGACCCTGCAGGTGAGGCCTCCAGGGCCCAGAGGCCACGACCCCACGGCCACCCCGCTAAACATGAAACAAAGTGCTTGCTGGGTGTGTGTGTGTGTCTGCGTCTCTATGTGTACGTGTGTGCACGTGTGTGCGTGTCTGTATGTGGCACGTGTGTGTGTGTGTGTGATGAAGGCATCTCAGAGCCTGAAGGAGTGGCGTGCCGGCCCCGCCCACCCTGATGCCAGGGAACCCTGGGGCGGTCCACGCCCCTGTTTGGGCCTCAGTTTCTCCTCTGTGATGTGGGTGTGGATAGGGATGTCTGACCAGACATGATCTGACCCTGACATAAGTGTGGGGCAGGGGATTAGTCACCTGCTGTGACAGACAAGCACGCTGAGGAGCTGGGGCCCCCAGCCGTGCTGGCCCAGAAGCTGGCTCTGTCCCGCTGTGCTCCCCACACCCAGCCCGTCCTGGCACACGGGAGATGAACAGCCTCCCTGGGCCTCCGAGTGGATTTATTTGGCAGCCCCGGGAATAGATGTATCCGTAAATTAGGTACCTGTGGAAAGGCAGCCCAATAACTCCATCCTGCATCGCCTCCGCCTGAAAAATTCTCGCACAATGGAGATTTTTTTGCTATTTTGGGATATAGATCCTCGCAGAAGCCAAGATGCTGTTTCCATTATGGGTGGCACGTCTGGGAAAATGAGAATCAATAACAGGGTGCAAGAAAGGTGGGGGATGAGCGAGAGGGAGCCCCGTGCTGAGCCTGGCAGTGGGAGGTCCACCCCACAGGCTTCCAGAAACATCCGGGGTGGGGAAGGGCGTCCAGCCTGCCTCCTCTGGCCTCACTGGAGCCGCCCAGAATGAGGTCAGCTGGGTTGTGGGAGCCACGGGGCCAGGAAATCAGCTTACCCTGGGCTGGAGGAGGCAAGAGTCCACCCCAGGGGTATGGCGGTGGCCGGGCACAGGGCAGGCTCTCGCCCAGTCACTCAGGTTTCTTCCCCCCGAGTATGCCAGCCAGAGGGAGACAGCACCCCCATTGCACGCAAACCCCAGTGAAAACCTAGCAGTCTCGCTTCGCTGGGTGTCCACCCTTGGCCCTCGGCCCGCAGACTTGGCGGGCAGACGGAGCCCGGCCCTGGGGTCCCGACACTGGGTTCAGATCCAGCTCTGCTTTCTTCTGACGGTTCAACCTTGCGACAGTCTGTTTATCAACTCCCGGTCCCTTATCTGTAAAGTGGGGATAGCACCTCTCTCTGCAAGTTCTGAGCGGGTGACGTTAGAGACTTCAGGCAGGTACTTGATAGATAAACGTGGCACTGTTAGCTCTTCTCTGTCAGTGCTGCCTGTGATGGGCTGGGCCACCCGGAGGCAGGTGAGGGCCCGCCGCGCCCTGAGGCGTGGGAGGCTGGGGGAGAAGGCCCCTGAGGCTCTCCCACATGGGGATCAACACAGGACCCCAGGAACCTAAGTGACCCAGCCGTTGCTGAGGACCAGGAAGTCCTCCTTGAGAGCCTACCTCATTCCTGCACGCTGCAGTGGGAGGCAACTTCTCTGTGCTCCCGCCCCGAGCTGGGAGGGGCCGAGGGGCTCCCGAGTGGGTTGCAGTGCGGGAGATGCAGGGAGCCGAAATTCAATTACACCTGGTGTTATGAGTGCGGTGCCCCACGAGCGCACTGGTCCCTCGGGGTGACAGATCCGTCATGAATTGGGTAATAGACCAGCTTGTGAATGAAATAGACTGGATTGTGCAGACAGCCTGACTGGGGCCAGGCTTGAGGGAATGGGGCAGGTTTCCGAGCCTGGGAGGACTTCTTCCAGGCGAGGTGGCCGGGGCCTCGGGTGTTCACCTGGCACCGTCACTGCAGCTGGACTCGCCCCTGGGCCCGGGGGAGCCGGGGAAATCCCACTTCACGAGGGTTGCATGTTCTGAGGACTGCCAGGGTGTTACCTCGGTCCCCTCCACTGACCCTTAACCCAGGAGTCTGGTGGCATCATCATCCCACTGCAGCTGGGGCGAGCAGGCTCAGAGAGATTAAGTGGCTTGCCTTGCGTCACACAGGGAAGGGGCAGACAAGGGTTTCAAAGCCAGACAGACTGACTTGCGCCCTTTCCTTCTCGATCAGCTCTCCTGAACTAGGTGATGGGGACAAGCAGGAGCGAGGCCCTCAGAGGGCCCCCGGCTCAGCCCCAGTGCTTGGCCTGTGTGACCATGGTCTCTGCATACTTTGGGCCAGGACAGGGACCCACACGGAAGGTCAGGAGGAGACCTCCGAGAGCAGGCCTTCGGTTTGCCTGTGGGCCTCAAACACAGACGCACAGGCTGAAGGCCCCTGGGATCAGAGCTGGGGCCTGGGTGTGGGGAGTGAGGGGGTCACTTCTCAGTGCCCCCTCCAGAGGTGCGCTGGGGCCTGTCACACTGCTCACACTTGGGCGACTGTAGCTGTTCATGAGCTGAGGGCAGGGAGCCTTCTAGAGATGGACAGAGCAGACCCAAGGACCAGCATGCTGGTGACCAGGGTCAGGGCTCAGTCTGTGACCAGCGTCAGGGCTCAGCGTGTGACCAGGATCGGGACTCAGTGTGTGACCAGGGTCGGGGCTCAGCCTGTGACCAGGATCGGGGCTCAGCGTGTGACCCGGGTCAGGGCTCAGCCTGTGACTAGGGTCAAGTCGCAGAGTATGACCAGGATCAGGGCTCAGCATGTGACCAGGATCAGGGCTCAGTCTGTGACTAGGGTCAAGTTGCAGAGTGTGACTAGGGTCAGGGCTCAGCGTGTGACCAGGGTCAGGGCTCAGCGTGTGACCAGGGTCAGGGCTCAGCCTCTGACCAGGGTCAAGGCGCAGAGTGTGACCAGGGTCAGGGCTCAGCGTGTGACCAGGATCGGGACTCAGTGTGTGACCAGGGTCAGGGCTCAGCATGTGACCAGGGTCAAGGCGCAGAGTGTGACCAGGGTCAGGGCTCAGCCTCTGACCAGGGTCAAGGCGCAGAGTGTGACCAGGGTCAGGGCTCAGCGTGTGACCAGGATCGGGACTCAGTGTGTGACCAGGGTCAGGGCTCAGCATGTGACCAGGGTCAAGGCGCAGAGTGTGACCAGGGTCAGGGCTCAGTGTGTGACCAGGATCGGGGCTCAGAGTGTGACCAGGATCAGGGCACAGAGTGTGACCAGGGTCAGGGCTTAGCTTGTGACCAGGGTCAGGGCGTCGAGTGTGACCGGGATCCGGGCTCAGAGCTTGCATTGAGACAGAATGAGATGCCCTGGGCCACATCAGTTCTAATTTCTTGTCTCCTTGGCCCCTGCTTCATCCCTTAGCCAAATATTTGACCAAGAATACAGTGAGATCCACAGAAACTTCTGGACCTGCCCAGGCCCCTCTAGACAAGAGCCCTTTGGGCCCACCTCTCCCTGCTGAGGGTCTGTCCCCAGAGAGGCCCCATGAGCATCTCTTGCGACCACCTTTGGGAGGGGGATGATGAGGGGAGAGGAGGGGCTTAATCAATCTCTATTCCCACGTCTCCTTCTGGCTTCACCAGCCTCCAGTAATCTTTATGGGGTTCAATTATCGTATCTTCAACGGATATGAGTGATCTTGATGTTCTTAATGTTCCATATTAAATCTCCCGTGGAAAATGTCTTTAATGTTCAGCATAAAACACCTAGTCACTGCTGGTGACGCAGCCACCAAGGCCCTGACAGGACCACGGGCCCCGTTCAGGGAGGAAGGAGGTGTGCCCCTCTGGGACCACACGTCAGCTGGGGACGGGGGCCCTCCCCAGACCCTGTGCTGCAGACTTGTATGACAAGACTGGAGACTTTAAGGACAAAGAGAGTTGAGGTTCAAGGTTGGGACCAGTTTCCTGGTTCCTGCTGTAACCAGTTACCGCCCACTTAGAGACTGACAACCACACATGCCTGCCTCTCCCAGCTCCAGAGTCAGAAATCCAGAATGCGTGTCGGGGCTAAAATCCTGGGGTCGGCATGGCCAGTTCCTCCTGGCGCTCCAGCCTCGCCTCTTCCAGCTTCTGGAGGCTCCTGCGGCCCTGGCTCGTGCCCACTCCTTTGATCTCGTCCTCGTCCTCACGTCCCTTCCCCTCACTCTGATCTCCTGCCCGTCCCTTTAAGGGACCCTTGGGGTTGCATTTAGGCTACCAGATGATCCAGGATAATCCCCCATTCAGGGTCTGTAACATCCCACAGCCTGCTCGCTGCTGTTTGGACAGGACGCCATGAAGACATGCAGAGGGGACAGGGCCAAGCTACAGGCTGCCTGGGCCTGCAGTCACAGTCACCCAGACAGCCCTGGGGCGGGGAGTCACGACCTCTGGGTGGTGAAGGCCTTGGGCTACATTCTACCGGCACAGGGTCCCTGTCATGCCTCCCCTGTCACAGATTGGGGACGCTGTCCTTCCCTGGGCCCAGCTTCCCTCCTGAGACTCCCGTGGCCCTTGAGGGACCCCAGGACGGACGTCTAGGACCTCACTTTGGTGTCTAGGCCCTCTGCAGGCTCTGGCCTCGACCCGACTGCCCCAGACGCTGCACATGCAGTCACCCCAAGAACATCCCCACAGCCCTTGCTCTCCTGCACACAGCCTTGCACACT
This sequence comes from Ceratotherium simum simum, assembly GCF_057802395.1. NCBI lineage: Eukaryota > Metazoa > Chordata > Mammalia > Perissodactyla > Rhinocerotidae > Ceratotherium > Ceratotherium simum. The sequence continues at coordinate 2,686,840 of NC_141922.1, forward strand.
CAGTGTTCCTTTGGTGGGTGAGTCCCTCACACCCTTTTCACGGGCAAACTCCTCTTCATGCTTCAAGATGTAGTTTGGATGTCTCCTCCTCTAGAAAGCCTTCCCTGATTGCACCCGTGCTCTGCAGTCCTCCACCCCCCACATGCTCCCCGTGAGCTGCTACCCTTGCTCATGGCCAGTTCCCCTGCCCAGAGCAGCTGTCCGACCTTTTCTAGGGGGGCTTTCCCAACCGGGCCTGGGTGCTGCTGGTGCAGGGGGTCCTGCCTGCACGGCCCCTTTGTCTCACGTGACATTGATGCTTCCCACAACTCTCCTGTCTTCTTGGAACAACTTCAGGGTTGATTGAATCTGGAGAGAAAGGAGAGAGAAGGAGAGTCACGTACACGCACACGTTAGGTGTCCTGACGGCTTTATTAAACAACCGGGGTGTGTGGCTGTGTTGTAAACTGAGACTCCGGGGTAGGAGGTGGGGCCAGATTCCTCCAGAATCATCCCCGGGGGCTCCTTCATGCCCTGGAAGATGTGGTTCAAATCCAGGTCTCCCACTTAGCTGCTGGATGACTGCGAGCAGTGGCCCTGTCCCCGAAGAGCTGGCGCCTCCCTGGCTCCCTCCCTGAGACGGGCGGCCCCGTGCTCCTGGCCTGTCGCCTGGAGTCACTGAGAAGCACTGGGAGGCTGTGTGAATTACTGCCCTTCACGGGGAAGGAGCCAGCAGGGAGAGGAAGAGGAGGGCAGAGGTGAGCAGGGGCCTGAGAAGGGAGGAGGCTGGCATTTATGGAGGCCTCACCGCGTGCTGGGGGCTGTGACTGGGAGCCCCTGGAGGGAGGGGACGTCCCCCAGCTCCTGGGTAGGAAAACAGGCTGCGTCCTGATGGGGCAGCTGCACTGAGGTGGACGCTGGTGCGGGAGCCGGCCGTGTGGCCGTCTGTGCCTCGGCTCCCTGGGGCCTGCCCTGGGTAACGGCAGCGAGCCTGGTGCGCAGGGTCATGAGCCAATGGACGCCCCTCCTGCATCCCCCCGACACCTGGGGAAACCAAGGCTCAGAGACACGCGGCGTCTCAGGCTGCTTGTCCCCGGGCACCCAGGTAAAACAGAGACAACCCCCGACCTGTGGGACTGCCTGAGGTCGGAATGAACACAAGCATAGAAAGTTCTGGGTTGTAAAGCCCGGGCTGGGGGGATCCTGCCTCAATGGTGATGTTCACACATGGAGCCTAATTTTCCCGTGGATTCTCACCCCAAGCCAGTGAGGTGGGAGTGTAGTCACAGTAACGGCCCAGGGAGGTTAGAGCACTTGCCTGGGGCCACACAGCTCATGAGAGTCAGAGCCTAGGCAGAGACAGGGCCGAGCCCTCTCGCCCAGAAGCGCCCCAGTGACAGCCTGCAGCACCCGCCCCGTGTCCCCCAGGGCCCCAAAGATGGCGGGACAAACTCTCGCCTCCTGGGGAGCGTCGTCTGCTTCCTGTCCCAGCCTGCGCCCTCCATCACGGAACTCCGGCTTCCGACGCTGGTCCCCGGGGGCGGGAGAGGCAGAGACAAAGCAATGGGGCTTCACGGGCCTCAGTGACATTCCCAGGAAGCTGTCCATAAACCAGAAATAATTGATCTTCTAGGGGCTGGCCAGACACCCAGCAGAACACGACGACACTCATGGCTTTTCTGCTTAATCACCCTCTCCTCTGCGGGGGACCTGAACGGTGCCGGCTCTGGCTGGTTCTTCCAGACTGGCCGAGTCCAGGGTCCGAGGGTGGGCTGGCCCTTCTTCCGGGAGCCCCGAGTCCCGGGGAGGCCGAGGCAGCGTTCCCTCGCGGCTCTGTGGAGTAGTGCTGGTGTATTGGGGCTCTGGGGTCACAGAGGTTGACTCTCCCCTGCTCGTGGGCAGTGCAGGCAAGATTCCCTGAATCACAGCCAAAAAATCCAGAACAAAGTAATGGTCAATAAAAAGAGATTTTCTCGTTTCCCCAACACACAGGCAGCTCCTCGGTGTGTGAATGGACCTGGCTGTGGTTTGCGGAGACCGACGAGGGCGTCTTGGGGGTGTTCCAGGTGGAGAGCCGGGCCCCTGCCAGAGGGGACCCCGGCAGGGCTGTCCCCAGTGCCCCTGCAAACATTCTGTGCTCCCTTCTTCAAGGGGACGTGTCTGGACTCAGCGTCTCCACACACACAGTCCCGACACCGGGCCAGATGCCTCAGGCTGAAATGGGGCTCCGTCCGGGTACGGGAGACCCGGAGGTGCTGAGTGCGGGGCCCAGCTGCGGCAGCTGTTCCCGTGTTTGCCTCATCGCGCACAACACACCTGACCCGCACCAGCCCTGCCCCGGCCAGTGCCCTGGCCGCCCCTGCCTCCCGGCAGTGACGATGGATGCAGTCTCTGGCTACTGTGGAGACACCAGGCGGTCAGCGCTGGTGCAGGTGAGGGGGACGGTGCCAGATAGAGACCTGCCGGCTCAACACCCACGTGCCTGCTTGATCTCGCGTAGGTATTGGGGTGTGACATGTCCGGCCTGTCCCCCAGCCTCCCCATCCCACCGGCCATCGGAGGCTCCCCCGGCCCTCAGCAGCCGGACGCCCCGGGTCTCTGTGCTCTCGCACCCGCGCCTGGTCCTCTGCTGGTCCTGCTGCCCTGCTGACCGCTGCCCCTCTACCCGCCTGCCCTGGCCCAGCCTGGGTGTCCTGGAAGCTCCTGGCTGCTCCCTGCTTCCGCCCTGGCCTCTGCAGTCCACGGCGGGCCCGGCGCCTGGAGGAGCCTCTGACGAGGATGACCACGTCCATCCAGGGCTCAAAGCCCCCCAGGGGCTTGTGTTGGTCCCCCAGGCCACCGTCACCCAGAGAAGCGTGGCTGGGTGGCTCAGACAGCAGCATTTACTTCTCACAGTCCGGAGGCTGGAGGCTGGGTTTTGGCAGAGGTGCTTGGCCCTCCGTGCGCCTGCGTGTCCTAATCTCTTCTCATAAGGACGCCAGTCACACAGGATCAGGGCCGCCCTGACGGTCTCATCACAGCTCACCCCTGTAAAGGACCGTCTCCAGATAGTCACACTCAGGTCCTGGGGTTGGGACGTCAGCATTGGGATTTTGAGGGGACACACTTCAGCCCACACGGGGCTACTTCTGTGCTTAGAACCAAACCCCACCCCTCCACCCCCGCCAGGCTCCGGTCTGCCCCTCGGCCTCCCTGACCAGCTGCCTCCGTCTGCACGACCCTGCAGCCTCCCAGCTGCCCCTCTGGGTGCCAGGGGGCCTTCCCTGTGCAGGCCCTGCCCTCGCTGCCCCCGTGCTCTGGCTGGCTGGCCGCGTCCCTTGGCAGGGCCTCCTGTCCACTCCTGTCCTCATTCCAGTCCGCCTGCTCTCCGTGGCGCTCTCACACCCTGCCTGAGCATGAGTCTGTTTCCCGTCCGCCTCGATCCCCCGGAGCTGTGGGGCTGGCCTGGCCCACGCTGCGGCCTCACCCAGCACGGGACCCCCACAGAATCAGCACTGCTCCGTGGGAGGGTGAGGGATGGTGGGGTGACTGGTGGCCAAAGGCGTGGTTGAGGCTTCCCCCACCAGGGCGTGCCCCCCGGAGGAGCTCCGGGGACAGCTCTCCTTGGAATGAGGAGACAGGCAGCTCACCCCCGGGGCAGACTCCTTGGGGCAGCAGTGGCGCCGCGCATGGGGCAGGTGGCAGAGCCCGGTAGAGAGAGCATGGCTGTGGTGTCAGAAGAACCTGGACTTACACCCAGGCTTTGCCACTAAGCAACTCAGCAACCTTGGGCACAGCTCTGTGACCTCGGGCGACTCTTAACCGTCTCTGACCTCAGTCTCCTCATTTGTAAAATGGGCGTACTGGTACAGCTGCCCAGGGCTCTGGTGAGGGGTCACATACTCCTTCTCATCCTAACACGTCACATGTGTTCCGTAAGCTTACACCACTGCTGCCACCCAGACCACAGAGGCGCGCACCACGGCTTCACGGGAGGGCTGCCAGCCCCTCCTTCCTGTTCTCTCCTCAGATCCCCAGCTGGAGGTGAGGAGCCCAACCCCTAGTGTGCACTCTCCTCGCTGGGGCTTTGGGCCAAGAGCCCCAGGTCTATCATTAAGTCACTCGACAAAAATGCACTGGCCCCTCTCTGAGGTGGGCCCTGTGCTGGGGGCAGGGAGTCCCCGGGGATCAGACACAAACCAGGAAAGGATTCAAGGGGCTGGTGCAGGGGTGGACTTCAGAGCAGGGTTGGGGAGGTGCGGGGCAAGGATCCCCTAGAGAGTGTGGTCCCTCTGCCCTTTCAGAGCCCCGCTACCCAGCCCCCCGCCAGGCACCTGGGCACCGGGACCCAGGGCGCGTTGGTGAGGGCCGAGTGGGAGGGGCTGGTCCTGACCCAGAGATGGCCGTCCAGGGCTGACTCCCATCTGTCTACCTGAGATCTGCTTCTGAGAGCCTCCTTCCTCCCCACTCCCCACTCCCCACTCCGGGCTGCCCCGGGCCTCGAGGAAGGGGTACTCTGCGTTCGAGGCTGCTGCCGGAGCTGGGGGCTCGGCTCGCCTGCTGGGCTGACCGCCCACCTCTGACCCCCACATGCTGGAGCACCCCCAAACCGACAGGCCGCCTGCGCAGCAAAGACTTGAAGAAAGTAAGCTGAACAAATCCTTGCAGAAGGCAGGCCCCTCCCACGCGGCTCCCTCCCTCAGGCCTTCTTCTCTAAATAGACCAAAACATGGTAATTTTATGAACAAATCAAGCCATGCATTATACATTTTTATGTTCTTAAGCTAACAAAGTGACTTTGAATCTATAAAAAGCACCCAAAATAAGTACTCCATTTATTTTTGCCTCCTGAGTGGTCCTCTCATTCTTCGCCCTCCTCCCGCTGGCCCTGGCCAGGCCCAGGCTTCACCTCATCCAGCAGGACTGAGTCCAGCCCCACCGCGTTGCCTCGGCCTGATGACCCTGGCAAAGGCAGGTCTGACCCTGCCACTCCTGGCCTTCTCGAGGCCTTCTGAGGCCCCTCTTCTGCACACCTGCTGGTGAGGGTCCTCAGCCTGACACTCGGGGTCTCCAGAGACTGTCACCTCCCTTGTCTCCCCATCCCTGACTCTCCACATGAGTCTTGATGATCCCTCTCTCTTCCCCAAATATTCCATACCTCTGTGTCTCTGCTCAGAATCCTCCTCACTTGCCCTTTGATCAGCTGGTGAACTCCTACACACCCTTTGAAACCCAGCTCAAATGCCCCCTCCTCTGTGAAATCTCCTGTCACTGTACTGATAAGTGCCCATCATTAGCCAGACCTTGTCTTTGTCCCTTCTCAAAGCCAAAAGTACAGCCTGGACTGCCAAACCAGCAAGCTCAGAGCTGGGAGGAGGTGCCGAGGGACTGGGGAGGGAGTTGTGGGGGGAATTCTGCAGAGAGTCAGTGTGAGCAGGTGTGGAGGGAGAGACCGCAGCCTGGGTGTGGGGGCCCGCCCTGGTTTGGGAGTTCTGGAGTGTTCAAGCAGGGCTGGAAGCCTGGAGTGGTCAACACAGATGAGAGCCCAGAGGCCCCAGTGGCTTCCTGTCTCCTGAGCAGGCCTGGGCCCTGAGGGCCTGTGGCCTGGAGGCCCGCACAGCCCCCGACGCTGACCTGCAGCCCTGCCCCCTCCATCCTCCCTGGACAGTGGTGACGTCAGAGGCCTGGCTGGGTGACCGTGGCTGATGCTGTCCTCCCGGCTGCCCTGGCGGGAGAGCACGTGGCTCCGCGTTCCGACACCTGCTGCCCACGGCCGGGTGTGACACTGGGCAGGGGACTGGCCTCTCAGAGCCCTGGCTCGTGGGTGCGAACGGGACGATGCTGCTGCCTTGTGGGGGAGCTACGGGGCTCATCCCGTGTGCCAAGGCCCCGCTCCAGCCCGGCACCAGGGCAGCCACAGGACCGGCAGTTCTTGGTTCTCTCCGTTTCCTACCTGACAGGTGAGGACGTGAGCCGACGAGACGCCGTGGTGACCCCGACCCCAGCATCCGCGTGTCTGGGGGCGTAAGTTGTCCCTTTGACCTCTGAGTGGGGAAAAGTTCTTACTAATGGTGGGCATTTGGACAGTGGGCGGTGTCTGGAGAGGAGGCCAGGTGGTCCGTGGCTGGCATGGAGCAAATCTGGGATCCAGGACCTGTGTGCGGGGTTGACTGCAGGTCAGGAGGCTCTCGGCATGTGCTGCTCTGTGAGCCCGAGGGGTGTGCTGACGGCGGTGTCTCCCCCAGGCCAGGTGCCGGCCGGGGAAGGGCAGCTCAGGGCAGGAGGGACAGGCGGGCGCCAGCTCTCTCGCTAGGACCATGCCCTTAGCTGGGCACCCGGGCCTGCCTGTGTGCGTGTGGTGTGCACACAAGTGCGTGTGAGCACGTGCACACGTGTGAGTGTGCACTAACGTGTGTGTGAGTGTGGGTGTGTGCATGTGCACACGTGTGCGTGCGAGTGAGCGTGTGCACACATGCGTGTGAATACAGTTGAGCTGCTGAGTGTGAACATGGGGTCCTCTGTGCCCAGCGCCCCCACTGCCTGGGACAGCACCACCCCACCTCGACCGCTGTCCTGGGGTCCAAACAAGAGTGTCTGGCTTCCTGTACAGTCTTCTCCGGCCGAGGCACTTGCTCCCGGTGGTCTGCGACCAGACCCCACAGGTCAGCCTCCCTGGGGGTTAGGCCTTGTCGCCTCTTCTGAACAAGGTTGTGGCCGCCGGGGGGCCCCATCTGGGAGGAAGAAGTCAGTACCGAGCGTGCGGGGACGGATGGGGAGAGCCAGGAGGGGGCCCCATGACCCCCGGGGATCCATGCTACCCGCAGGGCCCTGTGAGTCGTGCCAGCTGGTGCACCCCCTATGGGCCCCCCTCAGCTGGGGCTGGATTCTGGGGCCTGAACCCAGGCACCCTGCCCAGGGCGAGCTTCTGTCAATCCTGCTCCGACAGGCCTTGTGGTCCCACATGGCTCTGAGGGAGGCTGGGACGTGTGGTCCCCAGCTGGGCGGACTGCTCGGGGCTGTGGCGCTCCTCGGACAGAGGACAGAAACCGCAGGCTGGTCGGCAACCTGCACCGGTCGGCAGGGCTAGCAGGACTCGGGGATTCGGCCCCAGCCGAGCCTCATGCCTCAGCAGGGGGCTCGTCCCTCCTGCTCTGCCTCGTGCCTCCTGGCCCGTGTCTTCCTGGAGCACCTGTCGGCTGGCACAAATCTGCACAAGTCCTGGTCATCCTTCAAGTCCCACTACAGCGCTGCCTTCCGGGCAGGGGTCCCTGATCCCCTCACTTGAGACGGCCGCTGCCTCCTTCCTCTCCTCTCGCACGTGACCCAGCCGACCTTCCCGCTGACCTTCACCTGCGCGCCCCTCAGATCCTCGAGGTGGACAGCTTGTCTTCTCCAGGTGGCTTGTCTCATGGTCCGTGTCACCAAGGGCTTAGAACACAGACACTGCAGGCCCCTGGGGACCCTCCCCCTCCGCCCACCAATCTCCGTCTGAAGCGGAATGCCAGCTGGACTTACTCTGCTTTAGGACAAGGAGGAGCCCCGTTTGCCGTGGGGACAGGTCTGCGCGTGGAGGGGCGGCCTCGTCTCTGCCGTTCTCGGCGCCCCGTCTCTGACCAGGCAGTGGGGGTTTGTCCAGACCCCGCAGGTTGGGCCGGGGCCTGGAGAGGGCCCTCTAGGCCTCCAGCTGGGCACAGTGGCCACCAGGTGTCCTGAGCTGGAGGCCCAGGCACAAACCCGATGAGGCACAGATCAGCCCTTTGCTCTCCTGGCTCTTTTGCTGTGTCCCCTCCGTCCCCTGGGTGAGCCTCCGTGGGAGGAGGCGCTGCGGCTCGGATGTGTGTGGGTGTTCCTGGGTCATTTACCCCAACATTGGTGACCAGCACCCCAGCCCTGCCATCTATTCCCCAGCAAATCTCAAGGGAACAGTTGTCGAATGAATGATTGACTTAATCCCCTGAATGACGTGAATGAACGGGCGTGTGACCGTGGGCCCTCCAGCCGGCTCCCTGCTCGGGCTCTGGCCGGGCTCCCCTGCCGGCAGCCTCCTTGTTCCCGCTCAGGGCTGGGCTCCAGCCTCACGTCCTTTCTGGAGACACCCCGCGGAGGAGCCGGAGGCGGCGCCCGCGAGTCTGGCTGCCTTTCTGGGCACTGAGCCTGCTGCCTCTGCTTGCCGGGTCTCCAACTCAACTTTGATTTTTTTCCTCCATAAATGATATTATTTACTTGCTAAAAATGCTCTTCCTCCCCCAGGACCCTGAGGAGACTCTGGTAAACAAGCCGCCCCCACCCCTCAACAGAATGCTGACACCCCAACCACCCTGGGGAGATGCGGCGGGCCTGAGCTGGCCCCAGGACTGAACGGCTGTGGAGGGAGGGAGCAGGTGGAGGTCAGGGCCCGGCAGGGGCCGTGAGGGGGGAGCCCCAGCTGCGGGAGGACCCCCCCGTGCCCGGCCCAGCGCCGTGTGTGGGGGACTTGGGGGGGCCCCAGTTGGCCCCAGCAGCCCTGTGAGGTCAGACCCCAGGAGTGGGAGGCCCAGTGACAGTGCCTGGCCCCACCACCGTCAGGTTCCCTGAGCCCTGGCCTGGTTGTCTACACTCTCCTGACGACACAGGACTCCGGGCCTCTGGCAGCCCACTGTGTTAATCCTGTGGTCCCACCCGTGCCCCCGCTGCTCACGTGGGGACTCTGCCCTCCCGGGACTGCGGGATCATAGGAACACCCCTGCCCCGGTCAGCAGCCCCCTGAGTGCCTAACCCCCCAGAGAGTGACAGCCTGATGGTCCCTGGACACTGCCCCTTCCTGCATTCGGGGGCGCAGGGGAGCCCAGCTCCAGCCCCGCTCCAGCCGTGAGCCGGCCCCCTGTCCACACTTGCTTGCCCTTCCTGAGTGTCCCGTGTGCCTGCCCCTCGCTGGCCCTGCTCTCCCAGGGACCAGACCTTGCTGGGCTGTGTGGTCCCAGGCCCCCCGCAGACCTACGAGATCAGAATCGGAGCTGCCAAGGGGTCCCGGGATCAAGGGCACATTAACATTTGAGAAGTTCCTCCCCTTCCCAGGCCTACAGCCTCCTGGGCAACTGTCAGTGGACAGATGGTGGCAATCCGGGGTGCACGGAACCCCGGAAGCTCCTTGACCTGTTCCCCAGGCGAGACCTTCCCACTGCTGCCTCTGGGGAGGTTCCCGGGGATGGGCTCACATGGCCTGTGGGAAGGTGAACCCTGAACCCACCAGGACCAGGCCCTTGGGCCCTGGAGATGTTGGGTGGTGGGGGAAGGAGCCCGAGTTGGGTCTTGAGCTCTGCAGCCCCTCCTGCTCTGGCCCCTCCCAGGCCTTCTCGATACTTCTGCACAGCTCGGGCCTCCTTCCTCTGCCGGAATTCTGGGGACCAGCACCCTGCCCATCCCCGTGGCCGGGACACACCCTGGCCCAGGGTGAGCACAGGAGGAGATGTCACAGCTTTGCTGCCCCTGCATCTGTCGGGGAGTCCCACCCCACGTCTACCCTCCCTCTCCTGCCCTGGAGGCGGGATTCAAGAGACTCCCTGTGAGATTCAGTTATGCACCTGCTGTGTGCAGGCTCCATGCTGGGTGACATACAGGGCACCAGGACACAGCCTTGCCTGCAGAGCCCACGCAGTGGGAATAGAGAAGGAGACAGACGGTGTTGGGCTGGGGGCACAGGAAGGGGGAGTGGGGAATCCAACGGGAGGAGGGGGACTAATGCCTGCCCCGCCCCCCCTTTCCCCCCGCCCCGGGGTAGGAAGGATAGGAAGGATGGTAGTTCCATCCCCTTCCTCCTGGGGATAGCCCTGGGCAGGGGGCAGTCACAGAGAAGCCCTTCCTCTGGCAGAGGCCCCCCGGGGGAAGTGGGGCTCCTGAAGGCCTGAGGGAGCTTTCGGAGAGGCAGGATGTGGGGTGGGCGGCAGGGCAGCGGGCCACCCCTTAGCCTCTCAGTGACTCCTGGTCCTTGCATTTATGGAGGACACTGAGGGTCCTTCAGCAGAGAAAGAGCGAGTGGTGAGTCAGGAAGACCTTGTTGGTGTCCTGGCTCTGCCACTTACATGAGATGGGCCTGAGCCGTGACCCTCCGAGAGCCCGACTTTCCTCATCTGTAAAGTGGGCTCCTGGGCTGTTGTTTGTCTGAGGGAGGTGGGAGGTGAGAAGTGGGAGGTGACGACATGTGGGCAGCAGGAAGCTCTGGTGACATGGGGTCCCTGCTGCTTCCTCTCCAGGTAGGAAAGGGGGTGGGGAAGCAGGGCAGACCTTCAGCTTGGAAGTAGCAATGGGGTTTCTTGCTTGCTTGTTCGTTTGATGATCCATTCATTCTTTATTAATTAATTCACTTGGAAATCTTTATTGAACATCTTCTGTCTGTGGCACAGTGTTCTAGAGCCTGGAGATTCTCCTCCTACTGGGAGAAAGAAGAAAGAAGGCAGACAACAAGCCATCAGAGAGATGCTGTGAATACACTGAAGCAGGGTGGAGAGGGCTGTGGGGGAGGGCTATGCTACCAGAGGTCAGAGGGACCTCTCTGTGGAGGGGATGCTGGAGTTGAGTCTGGGATCCAGGACTGGGAGGACCTGGTGGACTAGGCAGCTGCAGGATGGGAGGAGCCCTGTGAGGACCTGCTGGTGTGATGATGATGATGGTGATGATGATGGTGATGATTGTGATGATGATGATGGTGATAGTGACAGTGATTATGGTGATGGTGATGATGGTGGTGATGGTGATGATGGTGGTGATGGTGGTGATGATGGTGGTGATGGTAATGATGATGGTGGTGAAGATGATGACGATGGTGGTGATGGTGATGATGATGGTGATGATGGTGATGGTGATGATGATAGTGATGATGGTGGTGATGGTGATGATGGCGATGATGATGATGGTGATGGTGATGATGGTGATGGTGGTGATGGTGATGATGATGGTGATGTTGATGATGATGATAGTGATGATAATGGTGATGGTGATGATGATGATGGTGGTGATGGTGATGATGATGGTGGTGATGGTGATGATGGCAAGGATGATGATGGTGATGATGATAGTGATGATGGTGATGATGATGATGATGACGGTGATGATGGTGATGGTGGTGATGGTGAACGCTAACAGTAATTGACCTTAAATAAATGGCGGCTGAAACACTTTGTCATGTATTAACTCATTTAATCCTCACAATGAGATAGATGCTAGTATCTACTCATTTTACCAATGAAGAGACTGGGGTCCAGAAAGGAGCAGTCACTTGCTTAAGGTCCCACAGCTATTAATGTTGGAGTCAGAATTTGAACCCAGGGAGCCTGACCTTGGAATGCCTGCTTTTAACCAAAACGTCTGATAAAATACAGCTGGCTCACTTGCCCACCGGGCTTGCTGTCCCAGAGATGACACGACCAGCAGCCAGCCTGTGTTGCCCTAGTCATTACTGAGAATGGCTGGACTCATCTTTGTCAAGTTTGCACTTTCCCCCAAAGTCACCGTTAATCTCGATGTTAATCTGCTGATCCAGCATCTGCACTGGGTCACAAAGTGTGAGCACCTGTGGTTTCTAGTACACTTCCAAGAGAATCATTGTAATGTGCTAAGTGGGAGATTTAAAGGTTACTTGTTCCCTAGCAATCTATTAACTGTTTTATGAAAGAGTCGTAAGTGAAATAACTGAAGTGTCAGAAAGGGAAAAAAAGGCATAAGAAACCCAATCAACAATTCTCTTATCCCTCACCTCTTGTCTGATTTTATTTGGTATTTTGACAACCCACCAATTCTCAAATATTGCTCTGGGCAGAGGGGAAGGGGAGGACGGAGAGAATCAGAGTCATAAATGTCACAGCTGGGGGGCCTCAGTTATCTGTGCTAAGCCTCTGACTTTTTTCAGATAGTGGGCTCCCCATCCCCAGGGGTATTCAAGCATCCCATGGGTGGCCTCCTGAACAAGGTGTTGTTGGGATGATCAATGCATTCTACATTGGTGACCCAGGAGAGTCCCAAGGTTCCTTCCAGCCCTGAGCTTCTAGGATTTTCAGAACTGGCCTGGTCCTGAGAAGCAAAGCAACTTCCCCACGGCCACACAGCCGACTCAAAACTGGAGTCCCGATGTTAGAATGTCTAGTGGGCTCTTTCTGGACTGAGTTCAGGGGAGAGAAGCTGGGAAGGATTGTGTGGGGTGGGGCTGGGGGTCAGATATGGTGGAGATGGGGAGAGACTGGAGACTAACCTTCATTACCGGGTTAGGGTGTGCGTGTGCGCGCGTGTGCGTGTGTTTCTGTTTAAGAGCTCTGAAGAGGTAGCTCACAATTCACAGGGATGAATAACACGTCGAAGAACATTAAGTGGCCTCAAAGCCAGAAATGATATCTGGCCAGTAGCCCAGACTCAATCAACCGCCGGGCTTGGCCGGCAGGTGGGTGGCTGCGGGAGAACCCAGGCCTGGGCAGAGCACTTCTGGCCTGAGGCTCGCCCTCCGAGCCAGCATTACAGGTGGGTGAGGAGACGGCCACCAGCAGGGTGTCAAGTTAGCTGATTCTGGCAGTCCCCACTGAATTCCCCCATTTCTTCCCGCCAGTGCCCGACATTGGCCATTAGTGAGGTTTCTCTGCAGGGGGAGGGGTGGAGGGCAGGGCGAGTGCTGCCCTCCGCGGCTTTGTCTAGAACCGTTTCTAACCCGTGTCCAGAATCCCCGAGGACCTTGGGAACACGCAGGCTTTCATTGGGAAGGTCCCGGCTGGGGCCGGAGATTCTGCATTTCTAACTGCCTCCGGGGGCACGCTGGCCCTGGGACCACACTGCGCAGCGAGCTGGACGAGGGACCCAGCAAGTGACAGGTTTTGCCTGACTCGGCTGCTTTAGACAGGAGAGCTTGGGCAGTTTCTAAAGCCATTGGTGCCGACATTCTGTTAAAAACAAGACAACAGGCCCAAACTGCCTCTGCTTATTCTAAGCCCCTGTCACCAAACCGAGACTTAACGTAATCACAGTCTCGGCTCCCCCAGAAAGGCAATCTTGAACCAGCCCATAAGGGGTCGTCTGATCAGCACTACGTGGGTCACCCGCCTGGTAGACCCTGCCGTCCCCTAAGGGGAGTGACTGCAACAGCCCGCCTGCTCTTGCCTGGTGTAACTGCCCTGCCCCCACTTCTGCCTATAAACGTCTTCCATTTTGCACAGCTCCTCCGAGCTGCTTCCTCTCTGCTAGATTGGATGCTGCCCGAATCAAATGGATTTTTGCTGAAATAAACTCCTAAATTTTTAATAGGCCTCAGTTTGTCTGTTAACAGCTCTAAGAGGCCGGGGTGCACATGAGGGGGTTCCGAGTCCGAGATGGGATTTGCCTTGGTGGGGGGTGCGTGGAAAGAGCTGGGGTCTGGAGCCTTAGAGCTCTGGCGGGGAATTCGGGTTCTGCCTCTTGCTGTGTGTCTTGGGGCAGGTGGATTAACCTCCTGGGACTGTGCTTTTCTCGTTTGCACCGTGTGTGTAATACCCGAGGATAGTCCTACCTAATACTCCAGTGTGGTAACACCTGAGTACAGTCACTCTGAGGATAAGAGGGACGTGAGTCAGAGAAAGTCCCCGGGACCTTAGAGAAAGGTGGAGAGGGGAGAGCTCCTTCTCAGGGCTGCACTGGGAAGGCTGCTCTGGGGCTGCGGGGCCCCCCGCTGGCATGACCCCTGGACACCAGGATGTCTCCCTGACGGAAGGACCTCCTCCTGGGTCCTCAGTCTGCCTTGGGGTGGGCTTGGGAAAGGGCCGGGAGCCTGAGCCACACCTTCAGGCTCACTCCAGGCTTCCCAGCTGCTCTCCGGGGAACCCCCTCAGCGGGGCGCACACCTGCCCCCGTTGTCTTTACAGATATGCAAATAGCCTCATTGTTCCTGAAGTGCTTTCCTTTCACCTGGAATGTGTGTGTCCTGACTACACACGGGGAGCAATGGGGTATTCTTTTTCCCTTCTCCATAAATAAATAGAAACTGTAAAACTAAACCTGGTGAAAAGGAATCCATGTTATTTCATTGTGGCCTCTAGCTGGAGCCCTGCTGGAATAACCAGAAAGATGGGGGATGAGGAAGGGGAACCCCTTCTCAGGACGGGATTCACCCCGTGGTCACACCACCCACCAGGAGACCCCTGTCCACCCTGCTGGGTTCAGAAGGGAGGATCCAGCTCACCCAGCGGGGTCCCTGTCCCCGGGCTCCTGAGCAGGCCCAGACCCTCGCCTGCCCGTGTGGCCTGCCCTCTGCAGCGCCTCCTCCACCCACACTGCGGCCGCGCACGGCCTTTGTCCCCACGGGCCCTTCCACCTGGATTGCCATTTCTCCTTTGAGTGGCTGGATTTTCCCTCAAAACCTAGCTCAGAAGTCACTGCCCATGGGGACTGAGGAACAGCAGAGAGCTACAGAGGCTTCTCTGTCCTCACGAGAAGGTGCGACGTCCACACTGCCTCCTGCGCGACGTCCCGCTCCCCGATGTGCGCGTGTGTGCTTATTTATCTTCCCCGATCTGTGGCCCCTCCAGACGGAGCTCCACGGGGCAGGGCCCCTTCTGTTCACTGCTGCGTCCCTGGTGCCTGGAGAGAGTCGCACAGGTGTGCCTGGAGAACCCACGGTGACTTGAATGAGCGAATCGCTGCATTCCAGCGCACTGGACAGGAGCCCAAGGATGGGGAGCTTTCAGCCAGAACCCCGCCTCCGCCGGCCCGGCATGGTCCCCAGGCCTGTGTCCCTGCCACCTGCTGGGCCACTCCACACTCCTCCTTCTGGACAGCACACTGAGCAAGCCGGAACGAAGGTGTTCCCGCCTCCTGTCCACATCAGCACCCGTGGAGCCCTGCCCGTGCCAGCTGGCCCCTTCCACGACAGCCCTCCAAGGCAGGTGCCGTGACTCAGGGGTCACGTACTCAGGGGGTCGTACTCACGCCAGAGGTGAGGCTGGTCCAGACCGTGGGGCAGGTAAGGGGGAGGGGAAGGCTCCTGTCCCGGCCCACCCCTCATTGGACCCAGGGCTGGGCCGTAGCCTGGAAACGGCCACTAAGCTATGGGGGCATGAGAGCAGGTGAGCATGCCAGTCACGAGCTCACCAGCCCGTGGTTATGAGGAAGCCAGGACTGGGCCACTAGGACAGGGTGCTCCAGGATGGGGTGCTCCAGGACGGGGTGCTCCAGGAGGGGCTACCAGGACAGGTGCTCCAGGGCAGGATGCTCCAGGGCAGGATGCTCCAGGGTGGGGTGCTCCAGGAGGGGCCACCAGGACAGGTGCTCCAGGGTGGGGTGCTCCAGGACGGGGTGCTCCAGGAGGGGCCACCAGGACAGGTGCTCCAGGACAGGGTGCTCCAGGTGGGAACCACCGTGCCCCACAGGCTGTGTGCGGTATCCCTGCCCTGCTTCCTCCCCTGCAGGGCCGTCCACACCACATCAATCATCTAGGTCCATGCCTCTGCCTCTGGCCCCACAAGGCCTCGGGCTGGGATCTCACGGGTTTGCTGAAACAAGCTCTGGGGCTGCTGCTCTGTCTCCTCCCGTTTTCCCCATGAGGAGACTGAGGGTCATGGATGTGAAGAAACGGCTCGCCCTGTCTCCCATCCTGGAGTGGGGTGGGGCCCTGGCCCTGCCTCCGTGGCCCCCGGGCTGAGGCAGGCAGGCAGGCAGGGCTCTGTGGTATTGCAGGCATTGCTGAGAACAAGGGTGGGATGCAGAGAGCGCAGGGGGAGAGGGAGGGAGGGAGGTGGGGAAGCCAGAGGATAGGGCTGTGGGCACCCACTCCATCCCACTCCAGAGTCTGAGTTTGAATCTGGCTTGCCCACCTGCTGTGGAGTGTGAGCCAATCGACTCCTCAGAGGCTCAGTCTCCCCAGTTCTAAAATGAGGCCATGTATTAGTTTTCTATGTCACTAATGACTCACCCCAAAGCACAGTGGCTTCAAACAGCACTGTTTGTGCTTCCACAGTGTCTGTGGGCCAGGAACACAGGCGAGGCTTCGCTGGGGCCCTAGGCTCACGTTCTCCTAGGAGGTGGCAGTCAAGCTGTCCGCTGGGGCTTTGGTCTCATCTGAAGGCTGGATTGTGGGGGGAGACCAGCATCTACACTCACATGCATGGTTGTTGGCAAGCTTAGTCCATTGCCATGGGGACCCCTGTACAGGGCTGCCTCCTAGCACTGCAGCCGGCATCCCCCCCCAGTGCAAGAGCGAGTGAGAGAGCTTCCAGACAGAAACGGCAGTCTTTTTGTGAGCTAATCTCAGAAGGGACATCCATCAATTGTGCCCATTCTATTCCTTAGAATCAAGTCCCGAGTCATGCAGTCCCGCCACATGGAGGAGAGGGGACGACACAGGGGCGTGAGTCCCAGGAGGCAGATCATTGGGCAGCTCGGAGGTGGCCCACCACTGCCGGGAACCTACTTGCAGGGCAGCCTTGGTGATTAGGAGAAATCGTGCACCTAAGTGCTGATCACAGCGCAGGGCACAGTGGGAGCCAGGTAACCGTGTTCAGGGGCACATTCCTCTTCTCACCACATCACAGCCTAATTCTTAACAGGGACGCCCCGAGATCCCAGCTCTCTGGTGTTGAGGGAGACCAGGATGAGCGAGAGGTGGCCCCCGACCTGGAGGATCCCACAATGACAACACGGCTAGTGTTTTGTTGGGGTGGTGAGGCCGAGGAGGAGAGCGCATTCAGCAGCGGCAATTGCTCTGGCGCAGCTGCCCATCGCCTCCTTCCCTCAGCCCCTTGGAAGGCTATTCTCTGGTCAGATCCCCTCTAGCGAGTCCAGACTCACTCGGGCTATTAACTCCAAGCTCAGAGCTCCTGAGCCACAATCGCAGGCGGAGGGTGTGTGCCGCCTTTAAATAAGCCTTATGTAACAGCGTGGCGTAGCAGCTGACTCTCCGCACAGACCGCTTTCAAAATAGATCGTCGTCTTTATATAGCCGAGCGCTCCTTTCTTCTGGCTCTGCCGTCTCACGGAGCGCTGATGTAGGTCAGATATTGCCTGGTGAGAATTAATTAATCCATAATTGTATCCAAGGAAGGGGAGGAAGACAAGGAAGCAAAATGCCCAACGGGGCCTGGGAACCAGCGTTCCAGAACGAAGCTTTGGGAAGGACAGGCAGCGAGGGGGCCACCTGCCTAAGATGGGCCTCAACCGCCAGCCCCCAGCCCGCCCTGGGCTGGAGGGAGAGCAGGGGGCTGGGGGCCCAGTACTAGCTTCCATCCTGACTCCTGAGCTGCCTCAGACCCAATCGGAGTGCCAGGCCCTGTAGCCTCCTCGAGCCTGGCGGGGTGGGCACACTCTGGCCGGCTCAGGGTCAGCCTTGACCAGAGGCCTGGGCTCCTGTCAGCGCGGCCCTGCTCCTACGGCCCTTGGCACCAGCTCCTGCTCCCTCCTCCTTCTCGCCCCTGAGCCCACCTGGCTCCCCAGTGTCTGTGTCCAGACAGGCCTCTCTCCAGAACCCCCACATCAAGCTGCCGCCATCCCCACTGGGGCGTCACAGGCACCCAGGGGTCAGCAGGTCCAGTCCTGAGCTCCAGACCTTTCCCCCAACTAGCTCCTCTCGCAGACTTTGTGCCTGTGCTTGGTGGCTCCACCCTTCCAGAGGTTCAGGAGCCTGGGGTCTGACCGGCCTCCTCCCGCATCTGCTCTGTTGGCAGAACCTGTCGGTTATGTCTGCAAAGGAGCCCGGAGTCTGGTCCCTCTCCCCACCTGCCTGCCCCTTCCCGTCCACGCCGCCATCAGTATCTGCGTGGCCTCTCGCGGGTCCCCCGACATCTGCAGGTTCTGCTTTCGGGCCGTTCTCAACAGGGCCCCGGGGGATCCTGTTAGCACCTAAGTCGCATCCCTCTCTCCAGAAGTCCCCAGTGGCCCCCAAAGTCCTGACAGTGACCCACGAGTCCCTGAGAGCCCAGCCTCGCCTCCTCTCCTCCCCCCATCCCAGTCTCCCACTATTTCTCAAACACGCTGGGCTCTGCGGGGCTCCCACAGGCCGGGACAGTGCTGTCCCTGGGGCAGGAGGCTCTGCCCCTTTCTTGGTAAAATACCACCAGCTCGTCCACACTCGGCACTGAAGACCCTCTTCCTAACTTCTCACTCGAAGGTCAATCTCCCAGAAACTCATTCCTTCAACAGTCACTAACTGAGCCCTAAGGATGTGCCCCAGGGGGCCGCCGGCTTCAGAGAGGACCCAGAACCTTCCGTCGCTGCTCAAAGCACAGGTGCATCCAGGCTGGACGTGGAGGCTCAGGACGACAGCAGGGAGGCACATGCTGCCCGCACCAGGACCAGGTGGGGTCTTGGAGCGCGGCCCCGGGCTGTAGCATCCGAGTTCCTGGACCTGCGCTGGCCTCCGCTTCCTGGGGCTTGAACCAAACGCAGTGCTGGCATGTGAGAGGGAGCCGGGCCGGGGTGTGGAACAGGCCCCGTGACCCTCCACCACTGCCCGGTTGAGGGTCGTGGGTCTGTGGTCCGGTTGGTGTGCCGTGCAGACCCCAGGCCCTGACCCCAAGTGAAGTGTGTGGACGCCTGGAGGAGCCCCCCCATCCTCCCCGGCTCCCTCCTCCAGGTCCACACCCAAAGCAGAGGCCGTGCAGAGAGCCCTCCCTGCCCGCCGAGGCCGTCGTCTCTCGTAGGAGCGCCTGGCCAGGTCCCAGTCCCTCCCAGTCACTGACCCCTGGGGAGAATCTGTGGATACACGACAATCCCAAATACTCTTAGAAGAGACACAAAGTCACTGGGGGAGGGCCCGGCTGAAGTGCCCAGCTGTGTGTTGCTGGCTGACGGAACCCCCTCACTGGGGGTCTTCCCCAGCCCCCAAAGCACCACTGTTAGACACAGCTGTTTGTGGGAAGACGTTTCCCCAAGGCCCTGTCCGGGACATGGCTCTCTGACCCTAATGGAGCCACATGCAGGGGCCCTCCATCCAGGGGGGCTGGTGCGCGGCTTCTCTATCTGCCTGGTCTACGTGCTTCTCACAACTCAACATCCTCCAGCTAGTGATCCTCCTTTAACAAGTGGGGAAACTGAGGCTTGGGGAGTTTGGGGAACTGGCCTGAGGCCACCCGACTGGGGTGGGTCAGCCTGGTGCTGGGCCCCTGCAGTCCAGTCTCCACCCCCTGCACCAGAGCAAAGCGCTAACTGCCTTTCCGCGTGGAGGTCCCAGGTGGGTCTCAGATGAGTCCCAGTGAGTCTCAGGTGAGTCCCAGGTGAGTCCCAGTGAGTCCCAGGTGGGTCCCAGGTGGGTCTCAGGTGGGTCCCAGGTGGGTCTCAGGTGAGTTCCAGGTGGGTCTCAGGTAAGTCTCAGGTGAGTCCCAGGTGAGCTGAGGCCCAGCCTTCCTGCTGTCCCGGGGACTTGGGAAGGCAGTTGGATTGGCTGACGGGATTTCGCGTCTTTGAATCAGATGTGAGCGCTCCTGTAGGGACCGCAGGCCCTGCAAGAGAGGGTGCTTTTATTCAAAACAAGTGGAGAAGTCTCCCAGCTGTGTGCCCTCGGCCGAGACACCTCGCCCCTCTGAGCCTTGGTTTCCCTCTCTGTAAAACAGGGATGACAGCGCCCACCTCCTGGGGCTGTTGGGAGCACTGAGCGAGATCCCGGCATGCAGCCCTCGCGTGTGGCCGGCCCTGGGTGGCCCCGTCCACCTGCGGCTCTGTTCCTGCAGCAGGTGGTCCAGGGCCCCTCCAGCCTCTCGACCAGGAGACTCTGCAGCCCGGTTTGCTCCCTCCCTGGTGCATTGTTCTCGTCGACTGTCGGGCAAATGTCAGGGAAGAATGTGACTGAGGGAAGAACTGCCGACAGGGTGGGTTTCTGGCAGGATCTCAGGCTCAGCGAGGCCTGGCCGACACTTCAGAACACGGCACAGCAGAGACAGGGCTGTCGGGCGTGGGAGTGAGGAAGCCAGCCCGCTTCTCCCTCCCTGGCCTGGCCCGGCCCGCACAGTCCCCTTCTGTCCTGTCCCCTCACTGACCCCTTCAGATCCTGCTCCTGGTGGGTCTCTTTCACAGTCCTGCCACAGGGGGCTTGATGGCCCAGCGCTGGTCCTTGCTCACGCCGTCCAGGCCTCGGGGCACTGCCGTCCCCTTCTTGATCCAGGGAGACATGTTCCATTGTGAGCGCCCCCAGTCTTCACTGAGAGCCCCCGCTTGTTTGGGGTCAGTGGGTTCAGGCCCTTTAGCTGCAGCGCCCTGATCCCCCCTCAGGCCCCTGGGGGCTGAGAAAGCCCTGGCCCTGGTCCTGGGGGTTGGAGGCCGGGAACGGGGTGTACCCATTTATTTAGCATCTACTATTCCCCGGCCCTGTGCGCGGCATGCATGACCTCGATAATCCTCACCGTCCTCTGGGGCAGCTCCTACAGTCCCCATGACAGTCTTTCAGGTGGGGAAACTGAGGCCCAGAGGGGCTTAAAGGACTTGTCCACAGCACACCAGAGGTTGGGCAGGATGGATGATCACCCACTGTGTGCAAGGCCCTTCTGTCTTGACGCCTCGTTTAATCTGGGTCCCGTCCTGGGGGCTCAGACACGGGCAGATGAAGCGCTGGCTAGGGTGTTTCTCCAGGCACATGCAGGTGCTGTGTGGGTTTTATGGGGGCAGAGGTGGCCTGACGCTGGTCTTGCTCTCCAGTGGGTGATCAGCAGCCACGACACCCTGTTGGGAGAGCAACTAGGGAGTTGCCAGGGCACCAGTGGAGCAGAGGAGGGGCCTCAGTGGGCTTCCTGGAGGAGGTGACCTCTGAATAGAATCCTGGAAAATGGACAGTGGTTAGATAGGTGGAATGTGTGTGTACATTGGAGGGAGCAAGGGGAATGAAACCTCCTCTGCAGGAATTGCGGGGAGCCAGGATGCCAGGATTTGAACCTGGACTGTTCGATTCCAAAGTCCGCGGGGAAAACAGCCCCACCTTACAGAAGAGGAAAGGAGGTTCTGAGAGAGGCAAGATTTGCCCAGAGCGGGGGCAGATCTGACCCCCTCGCTGGGCCAGGCTCGTGGTTTAAGTCTCTCCCTGTGAAAATTAAATCAGACTAGAAACAGCTCAGTATTAAAAAAACACAACCGCAACCCAGCTGTCCCCAGCCAGGGGAGGGAGAGCAGCAGAGCAGGGGCCCGCGGGGAGGCGGAGCCGTGCGGGGTAATTAATCACTTCTCGGTTAGCACCCAGCTCTCTGTCCACGCGAGGCGGGTTGGCTCCAGGTCACGTAGCCGGGGCCCTCGGATGCGCTGTTATGAATGCTGTGAGCTGAAATAGAATGCTGGGAGCTGGGCAGGCACCCCACAAAGGGAACACAAGTGAAGCACAAGACAGGCGGAGTGATGGGAAGAGGGTGTTGCCTGGCACGTGGCAGTGGGGAAGGGCTGGCTGTGGTGTGTGGCCTGGGAAGGTTCTGGTATGCAGTCGGCGCTCGATAAATGCTCCTGGAGTAGGGGATGTTCTGTAACAGGGACGTGGGTTTCTCTGGGATTCTCAGGGGCAGTTTGGGATTTCTGAGAGCTGTTCAGGGGAGGGAGCTGGTCGTCCTGGCCTCGACTACCTCCAGGCACCGTGTGTGCAGGGCATTCAGGTGTCTCTTAAGTTTTCACACCAGCCCAGTGAGGGGCGTCCTGTGACTCCATTCTACAGATGACATGCGGGGTCAGGGCCACTTCAGGGAGGGGCAGGTCGGTCCTTGCTGATAAAGGGCAATGGCAAGGGCTGGGCTGGCCTGGCACAGCCTGGAGTTGGGTGGCTGCCTGTGCCAGCGGGCTGTGTGGCCTTGGGCACATCCCTCGGCCTCTCTGGACCTGTTTGTAAAAAGGGGCTGAGGCCTCCCGGGTTGATGAAGAGCAAACTGGGGGCCCTTCTGCCAGCAGCAGGCTCCCCGACACCCACACTCGTACATGTCCCTACAGGGGTACCCCCTGTCTCACGTCCCCAATGTGCTGGTGACACATTGAGGAGGGCAGGACCACTGCCTGAGTGGCATTTTGGACCAGGCCGTGCCAAGGAGCCGTCTCTGTTCCGAGGATCAAACTTCTAGTCAATATGCAAAAATACAAAAGCAAACAAGTGGATAAGCACCCCACCCTGACCACTGCCCACGGCCTGCGGTTGGGGTCCAAGTCTCCTCTGGCCTGGCTGCCATGCCTGTGCAGAGGACAGACAACAGGCAACACCTGAGCACCTAGCCCAGCCCGGCCCAGCCCAGGGGTCTCCCCGCACCCCCTGACTGTTGGCATCCGGCTGGGGCTGTTGCCTGCCCTTTCTGATGGATGCTCGGGCTGCTGTAACTGAGCGCCAGGGGACGCTGCCCGTGGGGGTGTCCTGGACTCAATTGTGCCCCCCACAAATTAATGTGTTGAAGTTCGTACCTCCAGTACCAAAACAGGTTCTATTTTCCTCTTTGGAAATAGGGTCGTTGCAGGAGTAATTAGTTAAGACCAGGTCATCCTGGAGCAGTGTCGGCCCCAATCCAGTACGAGGGGGTCCTTATTAAGAGGGACATTTGAACACAGACATGCTCCCAGGGTGAACGCCACGTGAATGTGAAGAGAGGGGGAGGAGGCTTCTACAAGGCAGGGAACCCCAAGGATGGCCAGCCACCACCAGAATCCAGGGGACAGGCACAGAACTGATTCTCCCTCCTGGCCTCAGATGAACCAGCCCTGCCGACACCTTGATCGTGGACTTCCAGCCTCCGGGCTTGTGAGACAATAAACGTCTGTTGTTTAAGCCGCCCTGTCTGTGGAAATTTGTTACGGCAACCCCAGGAGACGGATCCAGTGTGGGAGCTGTGAGCTGGCCCAGGAGACCGGTGGGGAGGGAGATGACAGGGGGAAGGGCTTTGAGGCAGGGCGGCATCCAGAACCCAGACTCTCCCAGCAGGGAGCTCTGGCCTGTCCCCAACCTGGGACCAGCCATGAGAAGCAGGGCCAGCAGAGGTAAACCGAGGCAGCATTCTTGGTAGCAGGGGGAGAAGGGAGAGGCGCAGCCCCCCAGACAGGCCAGTTCCTCTTCCCACAGCACCTGTGACCCCATTGGTCAAGTTTCACCTCTATTCCAGGAGCACACAGAGGCCCCTGCAGCGAAGGGCCCATGATCCCCATCTCCGAGTTCTTTGTGCGGTCATATTCTCAAGCCGGCCGTTGACCTTCTGGTCTAAGGACTCATTCAGTTCATCGTGTTCCAGAACCACTGACAAGCTGACAACTGACAACTGGGGACGCCCAGGCCAGATTCCTCTCCTGCCTGCCTCTGTCACCAGAGCTCATTCGACTTTCCACGTTGATTTCCTCATTACCAGGAATTAGTTTGTAAATAGCAGAGGAAACTTCAAGGACTTTGTCTTCTTCAGGGGATTCATTATTCCCCATGGAAATTCTGCTCAGGGATCTGGGCAGTGTCCCTGCTGAATGCTCGTCCATGGCACACTCACAGTGCGATTATTAATTCTTTTATAAATAACTTGATCTCCATCACAGCCGCATATTATTTATGATAACTGTTATATTATTTAGATGTCAGCGGCTGCGTGCTAATTGCAGCTGCTGGCGAGGCTGTCAGCTCAGAGAGCACTGGACTCTTCTGTCTGGGTTCAAGGTGACAGTGGCCTCCAGAGGCCTTTCTCCTCCTGGCCTCCCCATGCTCTCTGCCCGTCACTCATTCTGGGGGTGCCAGCTGGCATCAGGCAGCCAAGAAGAGCAGCCAGGGGGCTGTGCTTTTCTCTGCAGGGCGGGGTCTGGCTGGGGGCCTGAGACTCTGCAAGTCCTTGGATGAGAGACGTTTTGACTCAGGTTTGTGGACTGGGGGGGGTCCTCTTGCTATGGGGTCAGTGGTCCACACACGGATGCCAGGTTGGGGGATGTCTCCATGATGGCCTTGGGGGGGGATCTCACCGGCCATCGTCATGAGCAGGTCCTAACCAGTCCCAGCTCCATCGCCTTGTCCCCACGCCATCCTCTCCCAGCAGTCACCAGAGGGATCCCATTAAAACTACACTGTCCAGGGCACCGGCCACCAGCCACGTGTTTCCACTTAAATTGAAATTAATTCATCTTAAAACTAAATAGGAAAGGGGAAGAGTGACAAGTGAGGTCTGTGTCCTGGCTCCAGCCTTCCTGCCACACGCCTGTTCTGACCGGCGCCTCTCCTCTGTCATTTCCTTGCATACAAGCCAGGGCCCTGGGCATTGGTCAGCTCGGGCCGCTGGACCAAGCACCGTGGACGGGGCAGCTTAAATGACAGAAATGCACTGTCTCTCTGAGGTGGAAGTGTGGGCAGGGCTGGTTTCCCTGAGGCCTCTCTCCTTGGCGTGAAGACGGCCGTCTCCTCCTTGTGTCCTCACGTGGTCGTCCCTCTGTGTATCTGTGTCCTGATCTCTTCTTCTTACGAGGACATCAGTTGGATTGGATCACGGCCACCCTGGTGACCTCATGTCCCTTAATCATCTCTATAAAGACCCCATCTCCAAACACAGTCACACCCAGAAGTCCGGGGGCTTAAAGCTCAACAAAGGGATTGTGCTGAACATCGTGGGGACACAGTTCAGCCCACAACAGTCTCTGCTCCACTGACAGGTGAGCGGTCTTAGGGAGATTAGTGACCAGACCTGGCAAGTCAAAGAGGGAAGACTCGACACAGTGGTGCCTGCCCCCATGGCCGGTGCGGTTTCCAATGCACACAGGGTGCCCTGAACCAACCCCCACACCCTCCTGTGTGGCTCACAACCTGTTTTCTCGCCTGTTAAGATGGGCGCATCACTCGCTCTTGCCCCAGCTTGTTGAGGAGATTAAAGGAATGATTCACTCATGAATTCAGGCAGCAGTGTCGAAGGGTAAGCGAGCCAGTGGGTGTCTCCTCCTTTGCTTGTCTGTGCTTCCCTCTCTCCTTCGTTCCACGGATGTGCACTGAGTACTCACGGTGATGTGGGGGCACCATCCTGGTGCAGGGACACTGGGGGCTGGATGTCAGGGGCCTCTAGGGCTTTACGGTCGAGCAAAGGAGACCAGCGAGTAAGTAATAACTGGGAAGGGTGGACAGTGCCCTGGCAATCCTTGTCCTCACAGGAGAGGGGACACAAGACTGGAGAGGCTCCCTCAAGGATGTGACCTTTGCGTTAACTGTAGAACCCAGGCCTTCCTCTACCCGCGAGACCCCAAGTGCTGGCGGTCATTCTGTGGGCCTAAGGAGAGGACTCATCCAGGGAATGCAGAGCGTGCACCAAGGAGGAGTGGGGACTGGCCACTCTCAATCCCCTCCGAGGTGTGACCCCCTGCCCAGTGGCAGTGGCAGGAAGTGTCAGGGCCTCGCCAGCCTCCCCTCCCGCTGCAGAGCCTGTCCCCTCCCCTGCCCCTTCCCCGCCCTCCGGAGTCATCTAAATGAATTTGCATACATTGTTTATGAATTTGCATACATTGTTTATGAATTTGCATACATTGTTTCCAATGATCCTTGATTGTTTCAGGAGGGAGACATTTTGAATCTAAATATATTCTCGCTCCCCAGCCTTTTATTGAAGCGTTCCATAAATACCCCACCTGCCGTCTCCCCACCAGCTTTGTCCTGACCACCCCCACTCTCTTTCCTTTAATTGCTCATTATCACGCCGCCAAGGAGGGCGGGGGCTTCTAATTTCATTTTTCATTTCTTGCTTAGCAGCTTCCCTTCTGGGTGAATTCTGGTGGCTTGCCGGCCTTTGATGGCCCCTGGAAAAATGAGAGGGACTTGACTGTGGGTGGTGACACCCCGGTGTCCCCTCTCACGGCAGGCGTCTGTCCTCGGCAGCTGGCAGCCTGCTCTGAGCCCTCGCTGGGGCCCGGAGCAGGGCTGTGAGGGAGAGCCAGAGTCGGCTGCCTGGCTTATTGGTTCTGCCCGACTGTTCGCCCGTGCCACCGACGAGAAGGCGAAGCCTGGAGAAGCCCAGCTGCCCGCCCACCATCCTAGGCTCTAGTCACGGGGCTGTGCCTGCCACCCAGTCACGTGCTCCAGAGGGAAAACAAGGGCGCTCACCTCCGCTCCAGAACAGGCCCCACACAGTGCAGGACCAGGACCCTGGCAAGTGGGAAGGTTCAGAGGACACGTGCGGAGGGGCTGCAGCCACCAGTGAGGGTTTGGGGAAGAGGCTGCTTTCGCACTCGCTCCAGCGCCCTCTGTGGCTCCCTATTGCTGACAGGTACAGTTTACTCCTTGCTCGGCACCCACGGCCTTCACCACAGGCTCCTCTCTGCCCCGCTGGGCCCTCCACACAGACCCTGAACAGAGCCGGCATCTCCCGAGCCCCCCAGGCACCCGGCCTTCCCTCTTCACATGCCCTTCAATTCTCCCCTCGACTCACAGCGTGGGTGCTATTGTCCCCATTTTGCAGAGGAGGAAACTGAGGATCAGAGAGGCAAGTGGTTGGCCGAGGTCACACAGCGGGCAGCTGGCTGGGCTGCAGGTGTGTCCGCTTCCAGAGTCTGCACATCTGTCGAGTCCCTGGGCCGGCCCAGCACAGGCTCTGCACACAGTGGAGGCTCAATTCATGCTTCTTACTATTATGATCATTGCCGTGTGCGGTGGTCAAATGGCCCATGGCTAGGGGGCGCGGGCCAGTGCAGAACGAGGCTGCGGGTCTGGACCCCTGCTTCTGTCCGAAGGGCGTGAGAGCCCTGTACTCACCTCCCCCATCCCTTCTTGGAGTCTATGCCTTCAGTTGTTCATCTATCTCATCTCACAAGCATCTGTTGGACCTCTCCTCCAGACAGGGGTGGGGTGGGGAAGGGACGGTGGTGGACCCAACAGAGGGGCAAGGCCCAGACCACCCTAGCAGGGAGGCTGACCCAGGCCTGGACGACCGCAAGGACCAGGCTTGTCCTGCAGACAGAGGGGCTGGGAGGGGCCGAGCCAGCCCCTGCGGCCCCACATCTGCTCCAAGGACTCACGTGGATCGGGGTGTGATGGTTCACTGAATACACTCAGGGCATTTTTATCTGGTTGGATTCCACTCTTGTCTTTGGAAGGAGGGGTGTGAGCACCCGGACGCTGAGAACCAGGCTCATGTTGGCTGAGCACCAGGCTGTGCTGCGGGGGCTGCAGCCAGGACCCAGGTGGGCTTCTCACAGGGGCCCAGCCTACAGAGCTGGGGACTTGCAGATAGACTCGGCCAGTCGGGCCTGGGCCGTGGGGCCAGAGTCTTTCCTCCTGCTCACCTCTGGGAAGCCTCCGATGAGCTCAGCACCGAGGCATCACTCTGCTTCCCCGGTCCTCTGGACATTGTCCTCGCCCGCTGACCCCTGGCGCTCAGTTGGGTTTTCCTTGTAATTTCTGTGAGCGTGTCTGTGTGCCACAGGCAGGACGGGCTGACTCTCTCTCTTTTAAAATATATTGTGCTAAA
The DNA here is from genome assembly GCF_057802395.1 of Ceratotherium simum simum. Lineage (NCBI taxonomy): Eukaryota > Metazoa > Chordata > Mammalia > Perissodactyla > Rhinocerotidae > Ceratotherium > Ceratotherium simum. The sequence continues at coordinate 2,714,124 of NC_141922.1, forward strand.
ATACACATGACATAAAATTTACCATCTTGACCATTTTTAAGTGTCCAGTTCTGCAGTATTAAATACACTCACATTGCTGTGCAGCCATCACTACCATCCATTCCCAGAGCTCTTTCATCTGCCCAAACTGAAACTCCATCCCCACTAGACACTAACTCCCCCTCCCCACCCCCAGCCCCCGGCACCCACTCTTCTACTTTCTGTCTCTACGAGTTTGATGCTCTGTGTCCCTCATATAAGCGGAATCATACTGTATTTGTCCTGTTGTGACTGGCTTATCTCACTCAGCATAATGTCTTCACGGTTCATTGGTGTCGCAACGTGTGTCAGAATTTCCCTCCTTTTCAAGGCTGAATAACATTCCATTGTATGGATGGACCACATTTTGTTTACCCATCCATCCGTCGATGGACACCTGGGCTCAGGCGAATAACACTGCTGTGACCACGAGTGTGCAAATATCTCTTGGAGACCCTGCCTTCACTTCCTTTGGGTGTATATACCCAGAAGTGGGATTGCTGGGTCATGTGGTCATTCTATGTTTATTTTTTTTTAATTTAAAAGTGCCACACTCTCTTCCACAGCAGCTGTGCCATTTTACATTCCCACGGTGTTTCTTTTTTGTAGGAGCCATCCCATGGGTGTGAGGTTGTATCTCCTTGCTATTTGGTTTGCATTTCTGTAATGATTAGTGACGTTGAGCATCTTCCCACGTGCTTACGGCTGTTTGCGTCTCCTCATTGAAGAACGTCTGTCTGGTCCTCTGCCTGTGTTTGATCAGTGGTTTTTTGCTGGGTGGGACAGGCTGAGGGGCTTGCGTCCTCTCTGTAAAACTGAACCAGGACGGAAGGATGGGTGGCCCGGGCACCCTGCACAGGGGTGATGGCGGTCATGCTGGGCATGGGTGTGATTGTGGCGGTGATGACATTATGGGCAGTGGTCACTGGGAACCGGAGGAGGTTGCTTGGGTGACTGTTGATGATGCTGATGGTGGGGAAGGTGAGGAGTTGACAGTGATGGGGCTGCTATTGATCAGAGCATGCCTCGGTTCACTGAGCAGAATCCGTGCCATCACCTGATTCCTGGGTGTGGCTGGGGATTAACGGCCTTACAGCTGTCACCAAGTCCGGGACAAGACAGCAAGAAGGGCAGTGGAGAGGGGGGAGGTATTTATGGAGCAATAGACTCCAAGAGCTGATCCCTCTGGCTACGGAGGAAATTACAAACTATCCTATCAAGTGTGGTTATTGTCTGAGGCTGAGACCAAATCTGACACTCATCCGCCTGCGTTTGACATTAGAGAACAAGCGGCAGTTGGATTTGCGTACCTCTCTGGGGGCCGAGGCAGGTGGGGAGAAACCGATCAAACACAGGCATGGAGCTCTGGGAGGGGCAGCTGCTCCCCACAGGCTCTCCCGTCCCGTCCTTCAGGGATGGCTGAGAGGGAGAGGCCCTCGCGCCCCTGGGTCATTTGGAAACAGCACAGCAGGGCCAGGGCCGGGGTCTGCATTGGGAAAAGAGTGTCCCCCGGGGTGGCAGAGCCCTGGCTGGGCCTCCTGTGACCATCTCCCTTCTTCTCGGCCCCAACAGTGTGACAGGGGCGCCGTCGTCTGCAGCTGGGCACAGAGCCCAGGGAGGCACTGGCCACCCTTGGGAGCCACAGTCTGGTGGGATGGCAGACCTGTGAGTGGAAGCCCCTAGGTGTCCTCGAGGACTCCCCCTAGCCCCACACAGGCCTGGCCCAGGATTCCTTCCTGGGTCCCCCTGTGCTGCCCGCCGCCCCATGTCCGTCAGCCCCAGGGCCCGTCTCTGGAGCGTGGTATCCCCAGCCCGGTCTGCTTATACAGCCCTGCTCTTTCCTCAACGGAAGCCTCCTCTTGACGTCCCCGTCCACCTACCTTCCCAGGCCCTTCCTACTTCCCCTGAGTGTCTACTCAGGGGTTGGGGTTCCCACCCCAGAGCCCCAGCTCAAAGCGGGGTCCTAGTCTGCTGGTGGCCCTGCCCCAGCTCTTGGCACGTGGCCTGGCGTGTGGCCACTGCAACAGCATGTCTAGGGTCGATAGGCAGGACCCCTGATTGACTGTCCCCCACGATGAAGGCTGGGGGTGTCAGGGGAGCCCAGAGGCTCCAGAAGTCTGCTGAGACGAGTCTGTCAGGACCCCCAGGTCTCGGATGTCTGGTCAGGGCCCAGGGCCAGCGGTGAGGGAGGGGGCTTGGGCCACCCCTGATGGCCGTAGCCCAGCCTTGGGCCGAGGACGGAGCAAGAGGTGCGGCTAAGGGGGCCGGGCAGGGCCAGGTGGGGGCGGGGACCCGCCTGGCTGCGCACTGGGGAGAGGAGAGGGGCCCAGCAGAGCCCCCCTGGCCTGTCGCCCGGTGGACGGCTCACCCACAGCCCTCCTCTGTCCCTGCTCAGAGACGACGCCTGGGGAGGAGTGGGAGTGATTGGACCCAAGGGGGCGGTGATGGGACGGGCCATCCCCCCATCAACGTGGGTGCCCTCTCCCCTGCACCCTGCGAGCCCGGCCACCGTCTGGGCTCCGTGCACACATAACACTAAGATTTCCCTGGAATTGAAGGTGGGCCGACTCATTTCTCTGGCAGTTAGGAACACAAACAGTGCGGCCACTTAATAAAACGGGAAGGAGCGCCTGCCGCCATTGATCAGAGCGCCCTGGACTGCACTCAGCAGAAGAAAGTCAATTTTCCCCTTCAGTTCAGTTCAGCAAATGTCTATTGCGCACCTACTAGGAGCCAGGCCTGAGCTGGCACAGGGGGCGCAGGTCAGGCCCCTCCCATGCGAGGCGGGAGTCCCAGCTCCATCTTCCCGCTCTGCACCCTCTGTCCGTGAGGCGGGACGTACTCAGCTGGTGTCCTGCAGACGTGTCTCCCTGAACCTCCCACCTGTCCGCGGAGGCTCTGGGACCTGCAGGAAGCTGCCCAGATCAGCCAGCGGGGAGGACTCGCCCCGGAGTGCCGGCATGCTGGTGCAGCAGTGCTGTTTGCGCAGAGAACTGCGTCCTGCTGGGGAGTCGCCTGGGTGAGGGAGGTCGGGTTGGGGTCAGCTCAGCAGGGGCTGGGAGCCAGGGCACCTGTGTCCTGGGATCCATGCTGTGTGGCCGGGACCCTTTGCCTCTCCAGGTCTCGCTTTTCTCTACGGTAGTGACAACAGCTGATGTTGTGGGCACTGAGGGAACCAGGCTCTGTGTGGGGCCGGCCTGCATTGTGGGCACTGCTATCCCGCCATTTTACTGGTGGGGGACGAGGCACCACAGCCCACATGACCAGAAAGGGCTGGACTGGGTGTGCTCAGTGGCCGAGGCTCACCCACCAAGCCAGGGTGCCTCGGGGGGCCGGGAGGGCTGGGGACGCAGAGCCGTGCCTGCACCTCCATCCACAGAGCCCGTGCCTTTGCACCCCCATCTGCAGTGGGGAAGGAGAGGCCGTGGCAGGGTCTGATCTCCCTCATGTGCTGCCCCCACGCCCAGCGCCCACCACCCCTAGCTCTCAGCTTCGCTCTGAGTCAGTCTGGGCCCTGCTAGAGGCTTCCTCCACAGAGAAGGCTCTGGAGCAGAGATGGGGACGTGAACCACAGGTCCAGCTGCTTCCCAAGTGCCTTCCATCTGGCTATCTGGGCACACAGGGAAGGTGGGATCTACCAAGAAGGCAATTCGTCCCCAGGGACACCTACTGGGTGTCAAGTCCTGGGTGGGTGCTGGGGGGCTGGTGGGAGCTCCTTCAGGTCATCACTCCCCACTGGAAAAAGGAGATTCTCCGTGATGACAGAGCTGGAGTGGGAATTCAGCAGGGACCCCGTAGACGGCACTGCATGCCGGTCGGGAGGGAGGGAGGAGGAAGAGGAAGGGAAGACCGGATCCTGTGGTCAGGGTTGGCGCCATGGTGTCAATCTCTCTGCATCTGTGCTTCGGGCTGGGACAAGGGAGGAATCAGCCCAGGGCAGGGAGCAAGACCACTGGGTGTGCCCGCAGTGACACCAGGGACGGGGACAGCCACCACTGTGAGCACCTCGGTCTGTGACAGTGGTGGTGACCAGCGACCTGGCCTTGAGTCTGGGCCCTGGAACAAGGTGCTGCCAGGGCTGCTCTGGTCAGAAGGCCATTGGGGGGTCAGCAAGGGCATGACAGTGACACACGAGGGTGACTAACGGCTCAGCGAGTGCTCTCATGTCCCGGGCAACGGACTGCGCCGTCCACACCTCCTCACACAGCCCTCCACAGACTCGCCTGGCAGGAGTCACGTCCCACTGTAGAGGTGAGGGCCCTGAGGCTCAGAGAGGACAGGATGCTCCTGCCCAATCGAGTGACAGGGGCAGCTGGCTCAAGCCCAGGTGTCCCACTGCTGGGCCAGGTGAGGGGTTACAGCACACAGGCTGCAAGTGAGAGGAAGGAGACCTCAATCCTGTGTCTACTGAGGCCTCTCCACGCCCCAGCCTTTGCCCTGCTGTGACATCCTCCGGGCACCCTGCTCTTGGGGCCACACAAGACATGCTCAAGCTCCAAATCTGCCTATTAGCCGCTGGGCCACCCTGGACTGGTAGCGTGCCCTCTCTGGTTCTCCACCACTTCCCTACTAACTAGGCATAATTATACCTGCATTTGGGACCCCATAGGGTCACTTCTTCCCCCGGTACTCAAGGAGAATAACTGGAGAAGAGGAGCAACAGAAACGACTTGATGCTCCCCTGACGTCTCTTGTTACATCTTAGAATCTGTTCTGCATTCATAGTACAGCCCTGTTTGTTCTGACCTAAACATGAAGTTCTGAATCACTTACAGTTAGGGTACTTCATTTTCCAGCTTCATATCTTCAAATAAGGTCAGTGCCCTGGGAAGACAGGCCAGGTCTCCCGGCCCTGCCCTGTGCAGCCCAGCACCCTGGGGTTGGGGTTCGGCGGGCCCAGCACTGTGGGGTGAGCCTGGGCTGTGGCTGGGTGGTGCGGCGGTTAGAGTGAGTGTGGTCACTGAGGAAAGACCTCAGGTTTGAATCTTGGCCCCATCCACTTCTCCAAAGGCTGACATTGACTCGCTGGGCCTCCGTAACCTACTGATCTCATCCGTGAGGTGGGACCAGCCCCAGCGACGCTGTGAGGTGTGGAAAGGTATAGAGGCAAAGCGCCGGACACTCAGCAAGTGCCAGGTAAGTGCTGACTGCCACGTTGCTCTCTCCTGGGGGCCCTGACAGCCTGAGAGCAGCCACATCACTACTCTGTGCCTCGGTTTCCTCATTTGCCAAAAACAGGTATTAGCTTGAGTCCCCTGAAACTGCCGTTTGTGCGGGTGCCCAGGCGCGCCCCTGCCGAGGAGGCTCAGATCCCAGCACAGGCCCGAGGGTCTCACCCACCGCTCTCCCTGACCTGGGTCTAGTGCATTCCTAAGAGGGCAGGAAGGAGGTGGTGGTGATAGTGATAGTGACCCGGCTGGCGGAGCTGTTTCCTGAGCTGTGCAGGCCGGCCGCGGTCCACCTCCCCTGCCTGCTCATAAAGCGCTGCCCGCGACCAGGCCGCGCGAGGCGGGCCATCGACCGTGCACCTGCTTCACTCTGCCGCACTCGGGGTGAAAAACAGTAACAAAAATAAGTGAATAAAGGAAACAGCCATTGTTGCTGAGGACATAGCTGCCGGGACGGTTTCTCAGCCACACGAGGTGGAGGGCCTGGTTCCGGGACTGACCGAAGGAATGAATTTGCTTCAGGTGACGCCTGGACGACAGCAGATTTGTTCAGGTTGATTTAAGGTGTCAGCGTTTTTCAGGCCTGCGAACAGATGACTTTTGCTCATGCTGATCCTAAAATTGAAGACAAAGAGCCCTTCATTATTCATAAATCACGTCCTTCCCAAGGGAGGCCTCTCCCCACAGTGAATATCTTCCCAGGACTCTTGGCTCAGGCCAGTCGGGGGGGTGAGTAGATGTCTTATTTAGGCTGTTTGCATTTTTCATGCCCTCCGCGTCCCCTGGAAGCTGGCTGGGGGGAGGCCGTGGTGCCGCACCCCCCTTGCAGGCTCCTTCCTGGACTTTGGTCTGAGAACCCTGTCTGGCGGTCAGAGGCAGAGCCAGCCAACACAGAATGGATCTGGGGTACCCAGGTCCCTTCCCCAAGTGGCATCAAAGACCCTCATCTGGCTAAATCACCATAGACAAAGCCCCCATCAGCATCACGTCTGGGCCCCATCATCACCACTTGGTGACCACCACCCCCCCTTATCCAGGTACCGTCACATTGATGATTCCCAGAGCCTGCCATCACTGCCATCACCCCCACCTCTCAGTCGACGCTGTCATTCCGGTGTTCACCAACCCAGACACAGCAACCCTACGTGGTGACATGAGTGTGACCTTTGCCACCATCACCACCACTATCACTATCACCACCACCATCATCACCACCATCAGCACCATCACCACCATCACCACCACCGTCACCACAATCACCACCACCATCACCACCACCACCACCACTTCTCCACAGTTACTGCCCCTGAAGTTTTAGCCCCCATGGTGAGTCAAAGCTGATAGATTGATGGATGGGTTCAAACAGCAAGCATGGCTCACTCACCAAGGGTGTTTGCAGCACATTGTGAGGTGCAGGGGTGCAGTGAAAGAGAGGCTTGGACCCTGCCCCAGGGGAGCCAGACATTGATCAGGAAATGGAAACCAGCATTGTGGATCTTCCAGAACAGAAGATCTGGGTGTTCCAGGAGCATTCAGTACGGGGACCTGGACTCTTCTGGGTGGTCAGAGGGAGGCTGGGGGTGCTCCTGTAGTGGGTCAGCCCCCCAAAAGAGGGGATATGGTGGGAGCCAAACAGCAATGTAGGGCAGGCAGGGGCCAGGCTCGAGAGGAACTTAAAGGCCTGGCTACCAGGCTCGGAGCAGTGCCCTGTGAGCACGGGCCGAGCCTGTGAATGGCTTTTGGAAGGAGTGGGAACAGAACCCACTGGCCGCGGTAAGGAGGATGGGCTGGGGGTAGGGTTGCCAGATGAAATACGGGATGCCCAGTTAAATTTCAATTTCAGATGAACAGTGAATAACACTTTAATATAAGCATATCCTAAATATCACATGGGACATACTTATACTAAAAAAAATCATTGTTTACCTGACAATCAAATTTAACTGGACAATATATATGTTTATCTGTCAACCCTAGCCGGGGCAGATGGGCTTGAAAGCCCAGCACAGGGTCACTGGCAAGAAGTGAGGATGGATCTGAGGAGGAGGTGGCTGGGAGGACAGGCTTCACGACCACCAGAGACATTCACAAGGACGGCTGCCCTGACTGCAGGTTCCTGAGGCCCCTCCACTGCCACCCAGCACTGCAGGCCTGTGTGAGTGAGTGGCCCTGCCCTGGGGCCAGCCAGGTTTGGGCAGGGCTGCAGCCTGTGCAGGCCGTGTGTGGCCTCTCCAAGTGTCCAGAGGGGGGACCACACTCAGACCCTGGCCCACGTGGGGTCCACGGGTGGCCCACATCTGGCTGTCAGGTGGGCCCCAGAGGTGGCCCCATGTCTGGCTGTCAGGAGCACTGGGCAGGTGTCTAGACGTGGCCAGGTGGTCTATTGCCCCAGGCCCATGTCCCAGGCAGAGTGGGTTGGAGGTCCCCCAGAAGGGTAAATGGTAGCGTGACACCTGCCCCCTCTGCTGCCCTCCCCATGCCCACCAGGGCCCTGTGCCCCAGCCATACTGGTGCAGACACACTCTACTCACAGCCCCAACTTCCCCTATCTGGCTCGGCGCTGAGCGCTTCCGGGAACCGAGCCGGGCATTGCTGATTCTCTGTCTGCTAGAAAAGACAGTGGCTGGGAAGGCAGGCTGGAGTGGATGCTGAGACCAGAGCTGACCCAGCTACATGTCTGAAGTGGTCTGGCCCCTGGTCGGCCTCCTGAGCAGACCTGCCCGCTGGCTTCCCCTAGGGGCTCAGAGTCGTGGAACCCGACACTCGGACACGTCCCACAGCGGGATCATTAGAGAATCCCACAGTTTCCAACCCTTCATTTTCCATCACCAAGTTAATATAAGTTAATTTATGAACCTACAACATATAGATGGGTTAATAAGCAGGGAAATAACCACGCCCCCACAGCCATTCTGGGGCCCAGACACACACGCGCGTCAGCGAACGCAGGCCGGTGGAATCACATCAGCCTCCGTCTAATCACCTGAGTGGTCATTTAGCAAAATACCCCTCACACATACGAACATGCCGCGTGTGTGTCAGCATTCCAGCGGCGAGTGGGCTTCCACTGTATGATGTTTCACAATGGAGCTAAGATTCTGAAAATTCCCTGTACTCCCTGAATTTTTGACCTGATAAAATTGTGCTCACGATGAACGTGCTGGTGTTTGCACCTGCCACTTGAAATGTTCTACTGAAGTTTTCACAGCGGTTTCTCAGGGCTGAGGGGACGAGAGAGGGACAGAGGGGGTCTCAGCTCTCTCTGCAATGTTTTATTTCTTAGAGAACATAAGATCAGAGGCAAGGATGGCAGAATATTAAAATTTGATCGTGGTGGTATTTGATAATGCCAAAGTGGCAGGTTCGTGGGTGTTTGTTATATGATTTCTCCAGGCTCATTTAAAATACTTTATGTGACATTTCTAGTCGTTTCTCCTTGCCCCTCTCCCTCTCCGGCACCTGTTCTCCACATATACAATCATATCCTCACATATCTTGGCTTGAGGGTGGGGCAGGGAATTCCTGTTTTACAGAATTGGCATCAAATTGTATCCGCTTCTCCGTGACGGTCTTTCCCCCTGGCTGGTGGGGGTGGGCCTGTCTGCAGCCAGTCGCCGTGGGTCTGCAGGGGTGACACCTGTTCAGTTAGACGCAGCAATACCCACGCGGTGTTGTAGGTGCCTGGGGGCAGGAGGCAGGGCTTAGCAAACAGACCTGCAGACACCCAGGTAAACTGGAATTTCGGATAAATGACAAATAATTTGTTAGTGCAAGAATGTCCCATATGATATTTGGGAGACTCTTGCATTAAAACAGTATTTGTCGTTGGGCAGTGAAGGTTTAACCCTGCCCAAAGAAAGGAGCCTTGCTGGCTCCTGGGAGGTGACCTCTGGGCCCTCAGAAGGTCCTGCCTGACAAGAGTGTCTCTGTGACCTGGGGGCCTTGGGCCAGGTCGGGTGGTCTATGCTAGCAATGGGGTGTGTGTGGGGCCTGGTGTCAGCCCCATGTCTGGAGGGGCTGGAGACTGAGGTCAGCCATGCAGGTGGTCAGCCATGTCTGTGTGGGGTCAACCCCCAACAAATACCGAGGACAGCAAGGCCACACATCACTGTGGGGAGAAGTCAGTGTGTCCCCATGACTCCACTGGGCGAGGACAGTCGGATGCTCCCGCCTGGTCTTCCCCAGGCCTGGCCCCAGCACCTCTTCCCTCGGCTGGTTTCCTCTGTGTCCTTCACTGTAATAAACTGTAACTGAGCACAACAGCTCCTCTGGGCTCCATGAGTCCTTCCTGAGGATCACTGAACCTGGGGTGGCCGTGGGGACCCCAGAGTTGTCGTTGGTGTCAAGGTTGAGGGTGATTCTGGAGATTCCTGAACTTTGGTCCTTTATTTGAAGTTCAGGTTTAACTGTGTGTCCTGCGTTTGATCTGGGAGCTTTACTGGGGGGACGCAGTCCGAGCTGCCCCAGCACCTCCTCCCCCATCGTCCCCCACTGTGCCCCTCCCCACTCCCTCGTCCCAGAGCCTCATCTGCAGTCATTGGGGTGGAGTGTGGAACCACACCCAGCCTCCTGGGTGGTGGAGCAGGCCCCTCCTTGGCATCCCAGCAGCAAGGCCCACCTCAAGCTGGACCCCCAGGGTTGGGCCTGCTCCCCCAGGGTGTTCATTCTTCCCACCTTCTGTTGTAAGGTGGTCCCTGCCCAACAGAGCGGGATGCAACGCTCCCCGAGAGGTTGCTGGAAGGGTCAAAACTCACCGTTACAGGAAACACAGGTCCGTGGGTACCTCACCCCAGAATCCAAGCAGAATTATCGCTGGCTTCACGGCTGAAGAAGCTGGGCTTAAGCACACCGCTGTGGTGGCCATAATGAGGGAGAACATAATGAGGTCTCTGACTCCATCCTTTTGACTTGCCCCACGCGGAAATGCGAGGTTTGTACCAACCCCGACGTGATGCTGTCTGGAGGAGTTTCGATTTACTGAGACAATCAGAGTGTAGCCCCTGCTGTCCCCCCTCCCAGCGAGCAATGGGCAGCAGTTGAGCAGGAGGGGAAGTGGGGGCTGAGGCTCTCTTGCTGGGGGTGGTCCCCCAGGCGGTGGGGGAAAGGAAGAGCCCTGAAGTGTCATGCTGAGAAATACACTTTTCTCATGTACTGCAGCCGCTCAGGGGGGTCAGGGGGCCGGCAGTCGGAGCAGGGAGACCCCCACGCAGCCTGCCTACCCTGGACGGAAGCTAGCAAGGTCCTGGAGTGAACAGGGTGGGTGCCTACAGCTGCCGTCCAGTCAGCCACCCAGAGGTGGTTCGACAAGCACCAGCAGGAGGGAGGGCCGAGGATACCCAGGGGCCCTCCTCGCCAAGGTGAGAGGCCAGAGCAAGAAGGGTCTTGGCAAGAATGCTGCAGAGCAAAGGGAGGGGCCGTTATCCTGAAGACCCGGGCAGGGCAGACCTCTGAAAATGACTTAGGACAAGGACAAACAGACAAAAGTTCGGAAACCGCTCCCTCAGTGGGACGCTCTGAAGCAGGAGCAGAAACTGGAAAGGGTCGGGCTGGGTGGAAAGGATGTGGAGAGGGTGGTGGGGACGTGAGGAAGCCGCGCGGCACGCAGTAGTGGACTCACAGCTCGCGGGGGCGGGGCTGTGAGCAGAATGCTGCGGGGTGCAGGTGAATCGACCTCCAGCTCCGATTAGAGGGAGACATGCAAGACACAAGCCGTGGATGCAACTGGAGATTTATAGAGGAGACCAGAGCAATCGGAGGGGAAGGGGGAATCCAAACGTGCTGCCGGGAGTCATCACGCCGGGTGGACCAAGGCTCTGAGTGTGTCCGTTAAGGGGGTTGCTGTGGAAGGAACCCACGCTTCCAGACCTGTTCCGGCAGGATCTTTGAGTTTTGAAAATAAATAAAAAGAATTCAGTAAGCATCTGGGCAGGGAAAACAACCCAGGGCACGTCCTAATGAGCAAACATCACATTGTCCCCAGACATCTTGTGTGCAGCACTCATGGGCGTATGGAAGTGGGTGGAGCAAACCTTTGAGTCAGGAGGGCGACACTTGCCCGGAGGGGACGCAGAGCCGCGTGGCAGCTCACGGGTGTGGAGGACGGCTCCATTCCCAAACACGCGAGCCTTCGGAAATGTCCCACCCTCCGGCTCTTCTGGAATTGAATTACTGAAGGAAGTCGGGGGAAGCAGCAGAATCTTAGATACCCCGTCGGTTTCTGAGCCCTCAAACCGTCGGGGCAGGGAAGGATCCAGCAAGGTGCAGTGGGGCCCTCGGCACGTGGGGCATCCAAGTCCCCCCTCAGGACGAAGACCCCTGATTCCCCAGGGCGTGTGAACAGGAGGAGGGGCGGACCTCCAGACGGGGCACTCGGTGGGACTCTCGGGGGGCCCCCTGGTTTTGAGGGAACCCTGCAACTGCACGTGCAAATTCCTTCTGGAAAAGGTTCTCTCCCAGGAAGGATTCATCAAGGGATTCAATTAAATATAATTGCAACAATGTATCATTTTTTTAAAGAAAGAAAAAGCCGGTACCGTTAGCACAGTTATCTTCAGGGAGTGGGTCTGTGGGTGACACACTCCTTCTTGGCATTTGATTTTTGTTGTTTTTGGGAATAAGAGTGTGTTACTTTTTGTGGAAAAATGCTTGAGATGAAAAGAACATTGTTCATTTAGTTGTTCCTAATTTATTAATTCATTAGACATTTAATGATCTCTTTTCTCCTTGCTGTGAACTGTGGAATACAAAACAGGATAGAATACTCCTGGCGTGTGCAGATAAGTACAGTGGAGGAGATCGGGGCGGGGCTGAGCCCCCGGGGGCAGTCCCAGAGTGAGGGGAACGTCCGCCGTGTGTCCTGGGCCTGAGCAGGGAGCGCGGGAGGAGGCGCAGGGGGTCTGAGTGCTTCCGGCTCTGTTTCAGCACATCCCTTCGCCTCTCTGACCCTCCGCGGCCTCCGCTGCGCGCCGAGGTGCCGGCGAGGGGACAGACGGCATGGAGGCATTGGGAGTCCAGGGGAGGGGCTGTGGCAGCGCCTCTTCTCCCACCTGGGATGGGGGTCTGGGGTGGCCCCCTAAATATACCAAACTCAAGAGCGGCCCCTCAGAGAAGCAGAGAGGGCCCTGGATGGAGTGTCCGGGAGGCCAAAAAAGGGGACTGCATGGGGCAGGGTGACCTGAGGCTACTGCTCGCCCTCATGTGATCTTTTCCTGTTGGCAGCTTGTTGCAGGCTGGGCGCTGGGCAGACAGGTGGATGAGGCGTGGCCTCTGTCCTAGAGGCTCTCAGTGTCCCCACGATCAGCGTGGCTCCAGGCCTCTTGTCTGCCATCAGCCTGTGCGACTCTCACCCCCTCTCCCTCATAAGACTCGCCAGGCTCTCACATCGGCCTGTGCCAGCATGTACCCGCCCCGGACCTGGCATGTGACGTGTGTGGTCTGCAGTCCTTGTACGTGCCAAGTTCACAGGGTTCGAGTGACTTTCCCACGTTCCCACAGCTCTGAAGCCCAAGCCCTCCAGCCTCTGGCCACTTTGCGTCCATCAGTTGTGAATGTTGGTGAGGTGGCGGGCCTGGACCTTTCACAGGAGCAGCGGCCCCATCACTGTGGTGCTCCTAGGTGGCTGAACCCGGGGCCGCACAAACGGGGGGCATGACTGGCTCTCCTGCCGTCCCTCCCCTGTGTCTAGGAGGGCCCTGCCCACCAGGACCCTCTGGGCCCAGCCCTGCATCTGACTCCCTAACAGCGTGAATTCAAACCACAGCCATAAAGCCATACAAGAAGGAGAGAAAGAGAAGATCAGCACATTTGCAAGTTGCTTGATCCACGCAAGAACAAAGGATTGCGGACAACGGCATTTGCTGGCGAACAAGAGAATCCAGGCGGCTCAGCGATTGTCACTCTGCTGCCCCCAAACATCAGAAAGCGTGAAACCCGGCTCACGAGATGCCGCGGATGAAAGTGGGAGCTCACGAATACGCAGGAGGCTGGGGAGAGCCCGCTGAGGAGCTCAGGCCTTCTCCTGGGGCTGTTCGTCTCGTGGACCAACAGCCACACCCGCTGCCTCCGATGCAGCGCCTCCTCCGTGCCATCCTGGGATGGATGTCTGAACCCTACCTACTGCCCCTTGCGTTCCGTGTGGTGTAAGATGCATCCCCTGTCTCACGTGAATAGGGCCTGTGTCATCGTGCCCTTTCCACAGATGGGGAAAATGAGGCTGGCAGGATGAGCGACTCCTGTTCCTGTGGCCATTGAGGGCAGAGGTGGGGCAGGGCCCTGCGTCCTTGTTCAGAGATTCTGACGCCCACACCCCGCGAGCTCAGACTGCTGCGACTGGATGAGGCGAGCCGCAGGCGCCAGTAAGAGGCTGCCAAGGCTGGCGCGGTGCAGCGGCAGAGGGGGTTGGCGGGGGTGCAGGGGCCGGGGCTCGGGGGGACGGGAGGCAGATGGGTCTGCGGCCTGCTCTGCCACCTATCGCCCGAGCCTGCCAGACCCTCGCCTCTCTGATGCTCCTTTCCCGTGCCTGCAGTGGCCCGCCAGCGTAGAGGAGTCTAGGAGGGTGAGTGAGGCCGCGGTGTCACAACAGTGAAAAAGCCTCTGTTTTTTTGTGGGGGGAGGAAGACTAGCCCTGAGCTAACATCCAATGCCAACCCTCCTCTTTTTGCTGAGGAAGATTGGCTCTGGGCTAACATCCGTGCCCATCTTCCTCTACTTTATGTGGGACGCCTGCCACAGCATGGCCTGACAAGCGGCATGTCGTGCGCGCCTGGGATCCGAACCCGCGAACCCTCAGGCCACCGAAGTGGAGCACGTGCACTTAACTGCTACACCACCCGGCTGGCCCCCTATTTGTACTCCGTTCTGTGCATTTTCTCTGCTATTTATTTGCTTTTCAAGTACCTTCTGGAGCAGGGACCAAGGAGAGGCCACCTCCGCCCTTGCGAAGTGCTGTCGCTGTTCCTGTGGTCGCCAGGGGCTTCATTCCAGTCCCACTGGCCCTTCGTCGCCACCTGTGTCTCAGAGAGACTGACATGTCCCGGCCCCAGGGGATGGAAGGACTGCCCCCCACGTGCCAGGCTCTGTGCCTCCCTCACCTGGTCTATCTTCCGTAAGGCTCTCAACATTCGAGGATGTTAAATTTTTGTCCCCACGTACAAATGGGGAAACTAAGGCTTACACAGGCCCAAGGTCAGACAGAACTCAAACCATGAGGCTGCAGAGTTCTTGCTCTTGACTGTAGACCCCCAAAAGTGGCTGTCAGGGATACGAGGCTCAGAGAGGCTCCACGGATCACCCCAGGCCACACAGCATGCTGGAGCCAGTGTCGGGACCAGACTGCGGCCTCCTGCCTCCTCGCTGGGTCCCTGCTCCGTGGATCTCCAGCCATCTGAGGGGTGACTCAGGAGGCATCGACGGATTTCTTCTAAGTATGGCACACAATGCATGCTGGCCATGTGCCAGGCAGGGGTCAGGGAGCCAGGCCGTGCCTCTGGAATCATAGAATTCTGCCTGAGAATGACCCTTGGAGGGGTGATGTCTGGCCTCTGTGGCCCACGCTGGGGCTACTCTGGGTGAGCTCCTCCCCCTCTCTGGGCCTCGACGGCCCTATCTAACATTCAGAGGTAGCCCCCTGCTGGGCACACCAGCCTTTGTGCCACAGAGCCAGGAGGAGGCGCTGACCACATTCTGGGACCAGTTTGGGAGACAGGCATCTTGGCCGAGGCCGGGATGGGATTTTCCTCTGGTCAGTGGCCCCTCCCACAGTGCTCTTTGGCATTGGACTGTGCAGCCCGCCTCGGGCCTTGCTGTAGAGGAAAAGCAGGGGCACGAGTCCCCCCAGGCTGGGCCCACAGGTGGCCCGCAGTGCTGCTGAGCCCTCTTCTCTGGA
The DNA here is from genome assembly GCF_057802395.1 of Ceratotherium simum simum. Taxonomy (NCBI): domain Eukaryota; kingdom Metazoa; phylum Chordata; class Mammalia; order Perissodactyla; family Rhinocerotidae; genus Ceratotherium; species Ceratotherium simum. The sequence continues at coordinate 2,729,193 of NC_141922.1, forward strand.
ATTCTGCTGCGAGCTGCGTCCCCCCGGCGCTAAGATCAGTTCCCTGCGCATCTGCCGGCTCCCATTTGCCAGCTCGTCAGTGCCGCGAGGCAGAGCCGGGCCGGAGCCCAAGGTCGCTCAGCTTGGGGTGGGGCTGAGGTCCTAATGGCCCCTCAGGCGGAGGCCTCCCCTTCCACTCTCCCCGAATTTGGAGCCTGGAGGGGGTGTGCCAGCTGTGAGCACGCAGAGAGAGGCCTCAGGGGTGGGGGCATCTGTGATGGGACGGGTGCAGAGGGCTCCAGGAGGTGAGATGGGCGGTCGGGCAGGGGGTGCAGCACCATGGCCCCTGGGGAAAGCCGGGGAGCGGGTCTGTCAGAGACATTCTGCAGGTTCAGGATTCAACAAGAGGCAGGACAGAGGGAAGGTCGCGGTCAAGGGCAAGGCTCCTGGAAGGCAATGCGAGAGCAGCAGAGCAACAGGGCGGGGAGTGCTGGCCTCAGGGTGCAGCGTGGATGGAGGAGGGGCAGGGTCAGGAGGTCAATGTGGACACGGGGGCAGTGACCCCAAGCAGCCTGGAATGATGGACAAGTGAGTCTGACTGAGCATCTCCAAGGAAACAGAGCTCCTTTCGTTCACACTTGAGATGCTCCGTGGACCACAGCCCTCCAGCTGGCTTTGCTGGATCCCAGGGTCTCAGGAGGGCGCTGGGTCGTGGTCTGGAGTGGGAAGGGGGAGTTGTTGCTTCCAGTTGAAGCAGGATGCCTGCCAGAAACTGATGGGTCAGGGCCAGCTCCCTGAGGGGAGATGGTGTGGCTAATGTCAGGAAGGATGTCAGAGCCCAGCCACGCAGCGTGCCTGTATTGGGATTCCAGAAATAAAGGCAGATTCCATTATATAATCCAGGCCCTCTGGGGAGGGTGGTCAGATGGGGCCTGGGCAGCAGTTCCAGGATATCTAGGTGCCAGGGGTTCAGGGCAGAGAATCCAGTGGGGGATGGAGTTCCTGTTACACTGGCAGGCCCTAAGCACTGGGTGAAGGAATCTGTTGGGCAATCCATCCATCCATCCATCCATTTGCTCATCTATCTGTCCATTAATCCATCCATCCAGTCAGCCTTGATCCATCCGTCCACCCATTCATTCTCTCATCTATCTATCCATTAATCTATCCATTCACGAATCATCCATCCACCCATCCATCCACCCACCCATCCATTAATCCATCCATCCACCCACCCAACCATCCATCCATCCATCCATCCATCCACCCACCCATTCATTCGCTCATCTATCTATCCATTAATCTATCCATTCACCAATCCTCCATCCACCCATCCATCCACCCACCCATCCATTAATCCATCCATCCATCCATCCATCCATCCATCCATCCATCCATCCACCCACCCACCCATCCATTAATCCATCCATCCATCCATCCATCCGTCCATCCATCCATCCGTCCATCCATCCATCCATCCATCCATCTGTATATCCATCCATCCAGTCATTCATCAATTATTTTTGGGTGTCTACTGTGTGCTGGACAACTCTCTGACCCAGGATGCAATGGGGGGATGGGGAGAGAGGATGACTTACCGAGATAAATAAGACATAGTCTCCATTTTTGAAAACAATCATAGTTTTGTGTGCAGCATCTTCCTTGGGTGAAAAGCCCACACCCTTGAAAGGAGGGGGTGGTCACTGTGAAGATGTTCTCGCCGTCAGTCCATGTTTGGGAAGTTGTTTCCTGAACTTCCCTCAGGACCTGACTCCATCTGGTTTCGGTTCTGGTCCCGCTTTCTCTCGCCCCAGCCACAGCCCCTCTAACTGGAAGCAGAATTTGACTTCCTTCCCAAAGCTCAAACTGAGGGTACATTTCCCAGTCCCTGACTAGCATTTGTAGTCATTTTCTTTGACATCGTAATCGCTGTTATCGATCATGATCACAAACCAGCGAGGCACTCTCCTTGGCCTAGCCTTGAGCTCCCCAACGCCCCTGTGGGCACTTCTGCCTGAGACTGCTCCCTCTTTCACCCCCATGCAGGTCCACTCCAGCCCAGTTTGGCTGGACTCAGTTCTGCCACAGGCAACCCCTGTCGTTCTGGCGGGTCCTCAAGGGTGGACGCGGCTTATTCAGGTCAGAGCTCCTATGGCTGCAACAGCACAACCCCGTCTGAACCCACCTCAGCTTCCTCCTTGTTTGTGGCTCCTGGGCTGAGCACGGGAGGAGGTCCTGGCCTTGCCTTGGCGAAAAAATGCAGATAGATAGAGGGCTACACCTGGCCTTGGGGGTCACGGCCACAGGGGGAGTTTGCCGCGTGCCACCGCAGAGATATGGCTGCTGCTATCGGTCACTCACATGTCCACAAGCAGGCTGCCATGCCCAGGGGGCTGGGGGTGGGGAGGGAGGCCAGCAGCGCCCGGCATCCCAGCCTGGTCTCTCTGCGTCCCTCAGCGCTCTGTCCCTCTCTGACCCTGACTGGAGATGGAGGCGGCAGCCTCAGAGGAGCTGGGGCCAGGACCCTCTCCTGCTGCCAGCGCCATCTCAGTGCCCTGAGGATCAATTAAACTGAAAGGGACTCTCACCTCTGGGGAGTTGAAGTGCTTTTAAGAGGCGATTATTCAGGATTTTGTAATTTCTGCTTCCTAAGTGCTCTCCCCTTTTCTCGCCTTGACCTAAATGAACTCACTTCCATTCGCCTGATTCGAAAGAGGGGCCGCGCCTTCACAATATTCAGACACCTATGGCCCCGTCCTTCTGCCCCGGAGGCCAAATGCACCCCTAGAGGCCCAGGAGAGCGGCTGCCTGGCCCGGCTGCCCTAGGATTTCTCCTCTGGGGAGACTGCCCCCACTTCCTGGTCACTGGAGAGGTGAAGCCTCCCCAATCCCCCTCATTGCCAGGTTAGCTAGTTGGCTTCTTGACCAGCTTATTCATTTAGCACCCTGCTGGGGAGCTCCTCCTCCTGACCTGGGCTGTTGAAGCACCGGAGATACAGGAGGGAGCAGACCCCGTGGTTCCTGGCAGGAGCTCAGTCCTGTCCCTGCCACCCAGCGCAAAGGCCCCAAGGTGCCTGGGGTTGGGGGTGGGAGTCGCATGGCCGCAGGCAGTGCGGGGGTCCAGTGAGGCTCAGCAGTCCCCGCCCGGACCCACTGCTGCCTGTGATGCATCTGTGCGTTCACAGGGGTCCACCCGGAGCCACCTGCACCGGAGCCCTCCAAGGGCAGGAGGGGTCTCCACGGTCGTGGACGTCCAGTGCTGGACTTCAGGATGCAAGGGCTGCGTGGAGGGAGTTCCGACCAAATTGAATTGAGCTGATCTGATGTGAGTTGTGTTGAACCAAATCGAGAACCCGTTGCGGTGACTGGAGCTGAGAGGGGTTGATAAACAGAATGAAGGTGCACTTCGGGGGGCTGGGCCGGGGAGGACTCACTGGCTGTGGACCTCCAGAAGCGTTGACAAAAGGAGACATGGACTTCCCTGGAGCCAGCGACTTGGGATTGGAATCCGCTTTCTCAAAGGGCCCGGGAGGGGCGTGCTCAGCACGGAACAGCTTTCTTTGCTGGTTCCTCCCGGCCTCCTACCCTCCAGCCTCCCGGGCTCTCCACCCTGGGCCTCTCCTCCTCCCCAGCTGCCCCGCTCCTGGCTCCTGGGTGAGGCCAGCGCGTCGCATGGCCTTAATGCTGTGACAAGCCAACAGCTCACCACCTGGCCTCTCCACCCCGACCTCCCCTCCCACCTCCACACCCACATTTCCTTCTGTCACCTGCCGTCCCCACCGGGTGCTCAATCAATGCCTCAAACCTCGTGTGTCTGAACCAGAGCTCTCGAGGTTCCACCCACCCCCAGACCTCCGACCCTCTTCCCTGTCCCGGGTGACGGTCAGGACCCAAGTCATCCTTCCAGCCGCTCTTTCCCTCATGACCCACATCCGATCCTCCAGCCAATCCCACCAGTGCACCCTGTGCCGCCTGCACGACCCCGACCCTGGAGCCGCCATCTCCCCTCCGGGTTGTTACAATGGCCTCTAGTGGACACTCACGTCCACCTTACGCGACGGGCTGTTCTCCAAGAGCGGGTCCTGTTGAAACAATCAGATCCTTCCCTCCCTGTTCAGGACCCTCCAGGGCCCCCCACTCAGAGTACAGTGCATCCTCTCCAGGCCCGAGTCCCACCTGAGCCCACGACCCCGTCCCCTGCTCTTGGTGTCCCCTGCGCTCTCCTCCTGCCCTGCCGTCCTCCTGGCCGCTGCTGGAGCATAGGCAAGTCCCTGCCTGGCGCCGTGGACGGCTCCTGTCTGCCCGGCTCCTCACGTTCATCCCCAAGCCAGGTGCGCTCTGCTCTGTGCCCCACACCCACCGCCCTCTCGATCTGTCATCCACCCGCAAACCTGCAGCAGCCGGCCCGCCGGCCCTGCCCTATTCCTGCCCGGCACTTCTCAGCTCCCGCCCTACCACACAACTTGTTTATTCTGCCTATTGTGGGCTGCCTGTCTCCGCCGCTGGAATAAAGCTCCAGCAGGGCTGGAGCGGCCCCTCTGCCTTCTCCCGTCCCTCCAGGGGGCTGTGCTCCCTCGTGGCCTGGTGGCTGGGCCCCTCTGGGGCCTCCCACAGCTCTCCCGAGACGGGCTGTCTCTCACCCTTTGTTTCTGACAATTCTTCCTGAAATGAGCCTTATTTTCCCTCCGTCGTCCGGCGGCCTCGCTGGCTGCGTGAGTCAGGTGTGGTCCCATGAGCCAGGCGATGGCGGTGCGTTGGCACGGCAGGCTCCTCTCCCCTAGTGGCCGGGAGCTGTGGGTGCCCAACCCTCTCGTTAGTCCGAGGCTGTTCCCACAGTCTCGGCGGGGCCTCGCACTAATAAGCCCCAGGCGTCCCCTTCGGGCCCGCTGGGGGCCAGGATGCTGTGGAATCTCCCAGAACACAGCCCAGGCCGACGGGCTGGGCGCCGCCACCTACAGGCCTCAGGGCCCCCACTGGACACACAGCACCGTCAGGGCAGCTTGAAGGCCCCGGAGAAGAGTGTGCCAGAGGGACGGTGCATGGCCACCATTGTCATGCCCCAAGGGGCAATCCCAGACACTTGGATCCTGGTCCAGCTCAGGGTGGTCCACAGGGATGCCAGCTGGGGTTCAATTCAGGAATGAGCTTTCCCCCCGTCAAATCTATTCCAGGAGAAACGGCTGCCTGGGGCAGGCGCTGCCATTCTCCGAGGTGAGTAGATGCTGGGGGGCCCCATGTGGGGGCGTGGGGGAGGGATTCCTGGGGTGGGTGGTGGAATAGACCCAGGATTGCTAGGGTCGGGGCTGGTTATGATCTTGAGAGTTCACCTCTCAGATCTGAGGCTCTGGAGGTGGGGCGCTTCCTGGGGTTGGTGGGGCCGAGGGCAGGGAATGAGGAAAAGCTGCCCCATGGCTGAGGGTGTGGAGATGTTGGGGTGCCCAGCGAACTTCCCCACCCTGGTGTCCCCAGAGTGATGGGGAGTCCCGTGCTAATGGGGGGTCAGGGCCTCATGCTTGGGAGCGGGCTGGCAGCAGAGCACCCCCAATAGGTAGGAGCTCCAAGTCCTTATTCTTGGGGGTGCCCAGTGTGGCAGGAGAGACAGGACTCCATTTTGGGGGACATCACAGGATGATGGGAAACATATGGCTTCTCCCTTCGGGGTTCCCTGGGGAAAGCGTGACCCCTCCCACAGGGGCTCTGGTTGACGGGGGACCCCGAGTAACGCTGCCAGATTAGGGTGGCCGGGGCAGTCTGAATTTCAGACAAAGGACCAATAATTTTTAGTCTGTGTGTCCTACCCCCATCATCCCACCCGGGACACACACACAGTAAACATCCTTCACGTCTGTCTGCCTGGCGTCCGGGTTTTCATCTGGCAGCGCTCCCTGGGGGCCAGGTTGACGAGGCCGGCGGGACTCCGTTGCAGGCTCCCTCATCCGCACAGAGGCGGCACGGCAGGAGCCTGCCCTCACTGTCCCCTGACACGTGCACCGGAGGGTGGCGGTCCCAAACGCGGGAATCAGACCAGAAGCTGGAGAGGCTCCGAGGGTGATCTCAGGGAACTGAGATCACCTGAGATCCCTCAGTCCCCCTGGAAGCAACAGTGATCCTCTTGTAGCCCCTGTGACCCTCTTGTAGCCGAGTTGCCTGCCCGCTGGGGGCTTTCAGAGGGTCAGTGGCCAATGCACGAGATTGAGGTGGGCACCCGACTGGCTCTCGATGCTCTCTCCTGGAGGCGGCTGGATTTTTGACCAGATACATCCTGTTGGCTCAGCCGGGAGTGCCAGGGCTCACCAGATCCAGGCCTGTGCTGAGCCGCCTCTCGCTCCGGCCGCACTGACACCAGGGTCGCTGTCCCTTCCTCTCCCTGCTCCTCTAGTAACACCCGAGGTGACCCCTTCTGTCTACCTTGCCCCCCTGAGTACAGACACTGGCCTAGGCGCTCCGTGCTTACATCCATGCTCTGCTTAAACATCGGCATTTCCACTCACAGATGAGTAGACTGAGGCTCAGGAAGGCCATGTGACTTTCCCAAATCCCACAGCAAGAAGGAGGCAGAGTCCAGCATGAGCTCCAACCTCCCTCCCCGAAGCCATGCTCTTGCCCCTGGACCACATCACCTCTCACTTGGCCAGATTGGATCTGTGTTTAGGACCAACCTGAACTGCCGTCTCCTCCAGGCAGCCTGCTCTGACTGCACCATTGCTTTTCTGAGTTCCACGCACCTGAACAGATATCTATGTCCTGACCTGCATCCTTCAGGACATGACAGAGGCACGTCTCCCTACATGGGCTGTGAATCTGGGGAGCAGGAAGCAGGTTTTCTCTCGTGCTGTTTCTTCCCAGGTACCAGGTAATTACAGGGCCTCGTGAATGCTCAGAAAAATTCCTTCTCCTGCTCAATGGTTGACTGCATGCCTCGACGGCTGCCCAGCAGGGTCTTCAGCCCACGGCCCTGCCAAAGTCTCTTGGGCCTCCACAGGCCTTGCACAGAGCAGGCTCAGGATGGGTGCTGGGTAAGTGTTCCTCGGATGAGTGGACGACGGATGCAGAGTGGTTTGTCGGGGGTGTGAATGCTGCTGATTTGGGCCAAAGAAAGGGCAGATGAGGTCAGCCCCCACCCCACAGTCTGCAGCCCCTCAATGACACTGTCATCTCGTTAGAGGCGCACAGCCCTGTGAGGGGCCTCATGATCCCTGTGGAAGGTGGGGGAAACTGAGGCTCTGGAGGTGGAGTGACATTCCTGGGGTCACCCCAGCACCTTAGGTGGGGCCCCAGAGCTTGGACCTGCTTGTGCCTGCGTCCAGGGCTCCGGCCTTTCCTGCTCCCTGCACAGCACTGCTGAGCAGCTGACAGGTGGGGAGAAGAGCCCCCCACCAGGGCACCGGGAGCCCCAGGGCACCTCTGCAGGATGACACGCCCTCCCCTCTGCTCATGGGAGTTTGTGGGGGTTTTCCTCACTGTCCCCTAACTGCCTGCGTGTGACAGTAAACACTGTTTGGATCCAGAGCAAATTGGCTCTAATTAACCAGCCGCCAGATTATAGCTTGGAGGAGCCAGCGGAAAGGACGGTTCTCCCCGAGGGAGGGGGACGGGGCCTCATTAATGTGGAAGCCAGGCCATTCCCTCCACCAGACGCTGTCTGCTTCCTCTCCCGCCGTCCTCCCAGGGGAGCACTTGCCGAAGCTGAAGACCCATCTTGAGAAACTGGTCAGCTTGGTGTGGAGCAGGCTGTCGGGGACAGCACTCGGGATCTCAGGGTGGGCAGGAGAGGGCTCAGTCACCGTTGGCCGTGTTTTAGGGATGAGAGGAGACAGCATCTCCGTCACAATAAAGACCACCAACGTCACCTTGACTGCTGTCATGAGTGCCATCAACCCTGGAGGCATCTCCACTGATGTTGTCACCACCACCATCACCATGGTTACCTCCACCACCTCTACCATCACCATGGTTACCTCTGCCATCACCATGGTTACCATCACCCCCTCTGCCATCACCGTGGTTACCTCTGCCATCACCATGGTTACCATCACCCTCTGCCATCACTCTGGTTACCTCTGCCATCACCATGGTTACCATCACCCCCTCTGCCATCACCATGGTTACCTCTGCCATCACCATGATTACAACCACCACCTCCACCATCACCGTAGTTACTGCCATCATCACCATGGTTACCACCATCACCACCCCTGGGCTGGATATTCTCCATCTGGCTCTCCAGATCCACTCTCCATTGATCCTGTGTCTTGGGAGGCTGACCTTTATGGAATGCATCAATGAGCTACTTCCCTCTAATTCTGGTGGATTCTGCCAATGAGAGGAGGAGGAGGAGGAAAAGGAAGAGAAGGAGGGAAAGGAGGACGAGGAAGAGGACACTCCAGTAGAAGTCAAAACTGAAACTGAGTTGAGCAGGTGGGAAGGAGGGAGAGGGTTCAGTTATCAGTTAGAAGCTGAGACAACTGTAGGCTCACATGTGAAGCAATAACGCAGGGGGACTCTGAACACCCTGCACTCAGTTTGCCTGCTGGTACCATCTTATAGACCTGTCATATGTACAGTAGCCCAACCAGGAGGCTGATGGGGTGGGTTCATTTTTGAGATCTCGTCTTTCCTTCAGCATTGGGGTAGACGGGGATGATGGGGGAAAATGGGCGGTGGGTGGAGGGCCCCTCCCTCCCAGTCCTGCTGCCTACTCTCCCCCCTCCTGCTGCCCCTCCTGCCTGTTCTGGAGGTCAGAGGGAGATGTCCTCCCTGGAGCCTGTACCTCTGTCCCCGTGGCCTCACCACTGCCCTCCTCCCTGTGACTTGGGCCTCTAGAAATTGGTTGAGAGAGTTGTCCAGGAGGCTGAGTCAGGTGAGGAGCGTGGTCCAGCCTCGTCCACCCCACCTCCTCCTCTGAGAGCCCCGCTCAGGAAAGCAGGAAGCGCCGACGCTGAAATATTTAGGATGTTAACATATTTAGGCTGCTAACATACTGCTTTGGGGTGAATGCAGTTGCCCCTGTGCCCACCAGATGCTGTTGGGGTGGGGACAGAGGGAGGAGGGGCGCATGAGCTCAGCCCCCAGGACTGGCTCTGCATGGGAAGGCAGGATGGTCAGGGCTCAGAGGCCTCTAGGACTGTGGATCCTTCCTACCCACACCCCCCTGGGCCCTTGCAGGTAAAGAGCTGAAATACAGGAGGCCCAGTTACACTCGAGCTCTAGACAAACAAGGAATACCTTTCAGTTTACGTCCCACGTGATACTTGCTCAATCTGGCAACCTTCCTGTCTGCCCCGACTCGGAGGACGGCGGCTCTGACCGAGTCTCATCCATGGGGCCGCGGCCTCCGAGCTCCGGCCCTGTCTGGTCCACAGGGCAAAGAGAGCAGGTCCCACCCTCGCGGGCTGCCGGTCTGGGCTGGGGCCAGACAGATGGGCAGTTCTCAGCATGGGAGGCCCGGGGAGGCCTGGGGAGCCATGGTGGGCAGCACCTGGCAGGGGCACTCCCTCTCAGGGTTCCCGGGCCCCAGTCTGACCGCACCCCCAGTTCACCGCACAGCGCTCTATAGACAGCAGAAGAGTGAAGGGGGGACCCAGGTCTGGCCACCCGGCCCCACCCCAGCAGAGGGCCGATGGGCTGTCTTTAATCCCCACTGCGGCCTGGTGAATGAGGTTCTAACACCCTCGCAGACGGGAATCCAGGCTTCAGGGAGGCTGACGAGGAGCCCGGCTCCGGGGAGGGGTGGGGGTAGACGGGGTGGGATCTGAGCCCAGAGGGCCTGCCGGCAGCCGGCGCCTCTGCCCTCCTGCCACCACCTCCCGTCCATTGTGGGCCCTCCCGGGCCTCCAGGTGTTGCGAGCCCCGTGAGATTCCTTGCTGTGCTTCCCAGCAGGTGCCGGCACCGCCCCCTCGTGCAGAAGACGGACATCAACGTTAACAAAACCGGGAACAAAAACATCTGCCCAGTCAGTTTAGGGCCTTGAATTTACAAACACTTCCTCTGAATCACAGCCTTTGATCTGGAGAGGCCTGCCTGCGTCTCCAGCTCCCCGACAGAGGGTGGCAGTGGGGGTGGGGGGACGGATGAGGGAGGTCGCTGGGGTCAGGCTGTGATGGGTGGTCACAGCCATCAGACCTCGGCTCGTGGAATCCTGTGGTGCCACCTGGTAGCAGCACTGTGATTATGAAACGGTTGTACCCATTTTACAGACAGGAAGCCAAGGCTGGGAGAGGTGGGTGCCTCGAGGAAGGCCGCCCGTGAGCGGCAGAGCTGGGTTCTGTTGGCTCTCCCTTACGACAGAGCCTGCGTGTCCACAGCTGCCTGGGATCCTTACAGCGATGGTGACCTCACCACCTCCCCTGCCTGCCCCCACTGTCCACGTGTCCCCATCTTTCCCCACCTGCCTCCACCACCTGTGGCCTCGCAGACCCACACCACTTCCTTTTCTGGGTGACGAGGATCTGATCTTCCCCATCAGGGTTCTCGCCTGCTTCCTGGATGTCCTGGCTGCCACTCAGATGTCCCCTGGGAGCGAGGGCTCAGAGACGGCTCGGGGAGCAGGCGGGAATTGTGTGGCCCTGCCAGCGGGAGGGTTTGAGCTGTTGCTGGGCACCGGCTTCGCTACTCAGTATCCACGTGACCTTGGCAAGTCCCCCTCCCCAACTTGAGCCTCAGTTACTTCGTCCGTGAAATGGGGCTCCTCACGCCCTCTCTCTACCTGTCCCAGAAGGCCAGGTGCTACGCCCAGCAGTCAGGACAGAGAGGAGGTGGCCTGCAGCCCTCTGGCCCTCGGATGCCAGCTTTCTGTACCGAGAGCCCCATGGAGGGGGCTGCTGTCCATCTGCCTTGGCAAGCAGGGGCCGGGCTGCCTCTCCATTTCCGCTCCTCCCCCCAGCGTGGGCTTTCTCTCTCTCTTTATTATTTCCTTGAGGAACCCACTTATTACGAGTCTGAGCACCCGGCGATAACAGCGCCCCGGCTTGTTTTATGCCGGCCCGCATAATGCACAAACGTTTTAAATCTTCTTGGCTATGCATGAGCGTGTCCTGGAGAAGCAAAGAGTAAACATGATTGGGGGCCAAGCAGCCCGCCCAACGCTGCGCCAGAGAATTTAAAATCGCTTTCACGGCTGTGGCTGTCCCTCCTCCTGCGGCACTGGTGCGGGCAGGCCGGCCCTGGGCAGGCGGGGGGAGCCTGTGGGGGCCGCCCCGGGCCTGGTTTCCAGCACCCGAGGGAGGTGCCGGGAGACCGGGGGTCCTTGCTGCCCAGAGCCGGCCCCCCAGCTCGGCCACTCCTCCTGTTCCGTTTGCTCTCTCTCCACCTGTTCCGTTTTCCAGTGTGAAGGAGAAAACAGCTGAGCGGGGTTCCTAGCGGGGTGCTTCTTAAACTGCCTCAGGTGTGATGTGCATGCGGATTCGCAGGCGGCCGCCGGCCAGCTTTGTGTGGGGTCGGACATGCACACTTGTGTGCCCAGGCCCACGCCCTCCCCGCGGTCAGCACGCTTCCTCCCAGGTGGGGTCACGGTTTAGATCTGTGAGTCAGTCCTGGGACCTGCGACCCCCTCGTCCAGGCTGTACCCCAGACCACCGGAATCAGACTCTCTAGGGCAGGCCTGGTGTCTGCAGGTTTAAAGTGACCCGGGTAGTGCTCAGGGGGACCTGAGGCGGGGATCCCAATACAGGCGGGCTTGGGAGGGCCTGGTGAGGAGGAAGGCGAGGATTGGGGGTCTATGAGGGCAGCGACCCTCGGGCTCCACAGACCTAAACCTCATGGGACCCTAGATGGAGGCTGGCAGAAGCTCAGGGTCCGAGGGCATCCCGTCCCCCCCAGTGGAGGCTGGTCCACAGCTCAGCTCCAAACAGTGGTCCATCTGCTGATCAGAATGTTAACTTCTGGAAGGTGAAGACAGATGGAGCAGAGGCCGCCCTGCTGAGCTGTGCCGCCCTGCCTTGTGTGCCGCTCCAGTGGCCAGAGGGAATTGAGTTTCTCCTTTGGATCCCAGCTGTCCTCCTGCGCCCGGTGCCGTCTGGCAGCAGCGACTCCTAATCAGGCCACTTACCCACCGCCCCTTCTGCACCTGGGCTGCCGAGGGGTCAGAGCAGAGCCGGGGGAGAGGTGGGCACCGACCGTAGATGGCTGTCCACTCAGCGTGGGCACGGGGTGTCGGTGTCAGGGGAGCCTGGGGCGGGGATGAGACAGTGACCTGGTGCTGTGGCAGTGTTGGGTGGGACATGGCCAGCCCGCCTCCTCAGCCCACCCAGCCTGGGCAGTGCCTGGGCCCTGTGCGGCCCGTCCCTGCCTCCCTCCCTCGTCGGGGCCTGTGGTGAGCTGAACAGTGTCCCTAAAACTCACATCCACTCAGAACCTTGTAATCCAAACTTATTTGGAGGAAAGCCTTTTGCAGATGTAATTAAGGTAAAAATCTCGAGATAAGATCATCCTGGATTGGGGTGAACCAATGGCGAGTGTCCTTAGGAGACACAAAAAAGGAGGGACACCCAGAGACACGAGGAGAGGGCCACGGGAAAATGGAGCGCAGACTGGGGGACGCGGCCACAGGGAGGAAGGCCTTCAGGCACTGCTGGCGACACCAGAAGGGGAGAGCGGCCCGGAAGCCCTCCTCCCCTGGGGCCTCTGGAAGGAACCGGCTGCGCCCGCACCTTGACCTCAGACTCCAGCCTCAGCACCCTGAGGCCACAGAAGTCTGGGGTTTAGGCCGCCCCGTCTGAGGCACTTGGCTACGGCGGGCCTCACCCTGCTGTTCAGACTCGCCCCCTCACCTCGGTTACCCGGGCAGGCCCTGGGACCCGACCCTCGGGCCCTTTCCGTGGCTGGCGCCGCAGGCGGAGTCCCCGTCCCTCCACATCCCCGGTCCTGGAGTCAGTGAGCGAGTGGGTCCTTCAGGCCCTCCTCGGCCTGGTGCAAATGGGCTCACTCACTTCCTGGTCAGCCTCCTGGGATGGGGCTGGGGCGCTTCAGCTCTGGGGGGATGGAAGGTGACATGGTCTGTGGTGAGCTTGGCCTCGAGGGTGGAGGAATCCATAAAGGGCTGTCTCCGGCCCAGGGTGGGGTGACGTGCGAAGGCAGGGCAGCTCATAAGGTGCGGGCATTTGGGGCGAGCCCCCCTGAACTGTGGAAGAGTCCTGACAGGCAGAGGTGAGCACGCGCATTCGGGAAGTGAGGCTGAGTCCCTCTGTGATTCACTCACTCACTCACTCATCCCACGGTCAACAAATAACCCCGGGCCCCTGAGATCCGGGTCCTTCCACCGTTCCGGATGCTGAGGACACTGGGCAGAGCAGCCAGAAGGAGAGGAAGGGCTCTGACCTCAGTTTACCTTCCAGAGGAGCAACAGGCAGAAAGTGCAAAACAAGAGAGCATTTCAGCGTGTTGACTGCTGTGACGACAATAAAACAGGGCCACTGAGAGAACCTGAGTGTCTCTCCTTAGATAGATGGCTGCGATGGCTTCTTGAGGAGGAGATATCTGAGTTGAGACTTGTATGATGTGAACAGAGAGCCATGCAGAGATGTGGGGAAAAGGACTTCGAGAGGCAGGAGCGGCTGTGCAAAGGCCCTGGGGCAGGAGCACACTTGTGTTTGTGCAGGGGGCAGAGCAAAGGCCAGTGGTGAACCCCAATCCTCAAGGTAGAAATACCCAGTATGTGGGGCCTTTGTACCCAGCCAAGTCCTGGGCCCGGGGACAGCCGGCAACTAACAGGCAGCCCCAGGGCTCATTGCTCTTGGTGAGGAGGAGTAAGTAGGAAGACACGGTCCCTTCCAGTGCAGGGGATGTGCTAGATGGGGGCGTGTGGCCTGTTATGGGAGCCGAGGGACACCCGGGCCAAGGAGGGAAGGCTTTGCAGGGGAGGTGACTCCAGGGCTGGGACCCCCAGGCTGAGAGGGAGCAGCCAGCAGAAGCAAGGCAGTCTCTGGTCAGAAGGTCAGCCCGGCAGGCCCCTGGGTGGCCGCCGCCGGTTTGGGGAATGCAGACGGTCCTGTGGCTGCCGCCTGAGGAGCAGTGGGAGTGAGGGAGCCCAGGGAGCTGAGGCCTGAGGGCAGTGAGGAGCAGGTGTAGCAAGGCCGCTGCAGCAGTGGCCGTGTCTGGAGGAGGACACATTCCTCCAGGAGGCAAGGAGCAGGGAGCAGGGAGCGGGTTCAAGGTGTAGTGGGCCCTGACCAAGTGGACCTCAGCCGTGGCGGGAAGGGGTCCCCTTAGTAGCCTCCACACATGGGCTGCCTCTCCCGGACCACAAGGGCCAGATGACAAGAAGGCGCCATCACTCCCCTCCTGGCTCCTAAGGGGCCTCCGAGGGGCCCCCCCCGAGAGCACCCAGCACCCAGTGTTTGCTCGCGTGTGCCCTTGTGTTTGTACATGCTGCTATTTTTGAAAATTCCATGGTCCCCAGACCTGGCGAAATTCAGGCTCTAATCACCAGATATTGTTAATTATGCAGAACCATCAGCAATTTGTTTTTATGGACCCAGACAAGCCCAGAGCCTCAGGCCACCCCGAGCCCTGTCGTGTATCTGCAAGAGACGGCTCACGTCGGCCCCGTCAGTTCTAGTAAATCCAAGAGGCATTTGCTAAGCACCAGGGGCTGCAGCCTCCCCCGTGGGAGCAGGAGGAAGGGTTCCTGCCCCCTAGAGCTGGTGGTCCCGCAGTGGGGCGAGCCCTGGGCTGTGCTGGGCCATGCAGGGCTTCTCCTGGCCCCTGGAGAGGCTAGGCCTCTGGGCTCCTGCGCTTCTGTTCCCTCTGCCTGATGCCCTTCCCTCAGGCACCACAAGGCTGACTCCCTGACCCCTGCTGTCCCTGCGTGATGCTTCCTCCTGGTGACCAGCGGATGTGAGATTGCGCCCACCCTGCGGCTATCACTGCCCTTGCCTGGCCTGGCAGCCACACTGCCCAACAATTTCATTTTGTGACCGCCTTCCTCCCCCAGGGGGTGGGCGTCATGGCAGTGGGCCCTCTGTCTGTCGTCACGCACGCTGGAGCTGGTCCGTGAGGACATACTGGACCATATGAAGGCCGGATGAGTCCCTCTTGGTGACAGAACTTGAAGACATGGTGGTTCGGGCAGTTTCATGCAGAGACCATGGCCACAGCCCTGTCAAAGCTGCAACACTGCTCAGACCCCAGGCAGGGAGGGAGAAGGTGCGGTGGGTACGGAGGGTGCGGTGCTGGGGGTGTGGGGTGCCTGGTGAGTGTGGGGACACAAGGAGACCAGCTCCGCGTCCCTGGAACCCTCAACGGGAGGCTCACAGCCGAGCCCGCCCAGGTCTCCATCCCCCAGGGGACAGAGGGAGAAGTCACCAGTGTTCTGGAAGATTCTGGCACGTGGGTCCAGGGTTCCCATGTTCCACTGCTCGTGCCGCTGTGTGGCGTGCAGTCCTCTGAGGAATCTGAACTACCCTGTGCCATCAGACTCAGTTACTCAAGTCGTCACATTGCCTGGTTTACCCAGGGCCCCGGGTGGATGAGGCCTCTGCCGTCACTGCCCTCAATAGAGCCTGGAACCCGGGCGCTCCTGGGAGGGGCTGGGACAGGGGGCTGCACAGGGCATGGTGGGCGGGAGAGCTGCGGGGGTGCGGGCTCCACCCTCAGGAAGGGGACGGTGGGCAGCTGTGCCCTCCCTGTCCTGGGTCTGGTGGAGGAGACGCAGTCCCGGGCCTCGCGCAGCAGCTGGCCTGACGGTGGGGCCCTCCTGACGGATCCCCGGAACTTTGGGGAGAGGTGCCGTCCTCCTCCAGGGCACCCCGTTCTGAAGCGGAGAATCTCCTCCCCGAGTGGTGGGGAACCCCGGGCACTGACTGGTGCCCCCCTGCAGAGGTGGACATGGAGGCTCAGCATGGCTGGCGCTCTGCCCAAGGTCTCATAACCGAGGACAGGGAGCAGGGCTCTGTCTAAGCGGGATGAGGACGTCGATCTGGGGACGGGGTCTTGGCCCTGCCGCGGGAGCCCCACTGGGCATTGTTGCTGCCCTCACTCTTTGGGGTTCCTTCCAGGCTTTCTTCCTGGCAGAGCCCCTCTCTCCACTGGAGTGGACCCCGACTGCGGACAGCTCAGCTCTGTGACAGAGCCAGATCCCGGCCTCCCCGTCCCCCCCTGCCCAGAGCTTATCAGGATGTCCTCTTTCCCTGCTCAGGTCCTCCTCTCCTCAGTGCGTCTCACGTCTCTCCAGCCCTCGCCCGCGCGTCTGTTGACAGTAGGTGCTCAGTTAATGTCTGATGAGGAGAGGAAGGAAGACATTACCAGCTGGCCACAACCCACGAGCACTGGTTTGAGGGATCATTTTCCAATCTCCTCTGATTCAATGAAAATAAATTACATCGTGATTTTTTTTTTTATTGTGAGGAAGACTGGCCCTGGGCGGACATCCATGCCCATCTTCCTCCACTTTACATGGGACGCCGCCACAGCATGGCCCGACAAGCAGTGCATCTGTGAGCGCCTGGGATCCTAACCGGTGAACCCCGGGCCGCCACGGTGGAGTGCACGCACTTAACTGCTTGCGCCACTGGGTCGGCCCCTGTGATTTTTTTTTTTAAACATGCTTTTTTTTTGTGAGGGAGATTGGCCCTGCATTAACATCTGTGGCCAATCTCCCTCTGTTTTTCTTTTTTCTCCCCAAAGCCCCAGTACATAGTTGTGTATTATAGTTGTAGAGTTGTAGCTCTTCTATATGGGACGCCGCCTCAGCGCGGCTCGATGAGCGGTGAGTGGGTCCGTGCTCAGGATCCGAACTGGCGAATCCCAGGCCGCCGAAGTGGAACATGCGAACTTAACTGCTACGCCACTGGGCTGGCCCCTCATCGTGACTTTTTAATCATAACTGTATCATGATGCGATAATGGTGACAGTTATCGTGCTCTGCTGCAGCCGGGGGCCGTGGGAAGATGCATCTGTGCACAACCTGGTTATCTAATCATCTCAGTCCCGGTCACGCTCGGCTCCGAGGAGCAGCGGGTTTGCCGAGGTCACAGCCCGCCTGGCGGAGTGGGAAGGTGTGCCCGGCGCCATTGTTGGCCTGAAATAGTGCGGCTGGGACCCGGGAGGCCAGAGGGCAGCTGGACCCCATGACAGGAGTGTGGTTGTGTGGTGTGCCTGCCCAGCGGGGCCGTGTGTTCATCCAGGACCCGATGTGAGACCGATTGTCCTTCCCACAGTCACGGGCTGACACACCCCTGCAGGGCTGGACCCAGGTGACAGGCGGACAGGGGCCCAGGCAGTGGGGGAGGGGCAGGGGGAGAGAGCGCGGCCGCCCCTGGGTGCTCGTGAGCCCACTCCCCATCAAGTGAGGCTGGAACCACTGCAGCTGAGAACTCACCCCCAGCCCAGCCTCCCAGCTTCAGAAAATCCCAGAGGGTCGGCCTTCAAATACGCCCAGTGTCTGACCACTTCCTTCCAGCCCACTGTCCACCCCGGGCAGAGCCCGCAGCGTCTCTCACCTGGACGGTGGCAGCAGCCCCAGCCTGGCTCCACCAGGAGAGGCCCGTGCCTGTCACAGTGAGTGCTTCATTCAGGGCCTTACAAGCTCCTCCCCGGCACCTCTGACCTTCCTCCTTCTCAGGCCCCCTCGCCCCCTCAGTCCTGCGCGTTTCCTCAGAAGCTCCACCTCCACTCTGCAGTGGCCCTACATTCCCTCCCCTGAGTCTGGTGGCTAATTCCCTCCCCGCTCAAGTCCTTGACCAAAGGCCATCCCCTCCCCAGCACCCCTGCCCCTTGGCCGGCTCCCTTCTCTCTCTCTTCTCTGTGCCACCTGTACCCCTCTAACGTAGAGGCAGCTGGCTCGTCCTCGTACCGTCTGTCTCCCCCAATGGATGTCCCTGCACGAGGACCAGGATTTCTGCCTGTTTTAGTCCAAGAGCCTAGAAGAGGGCCCCGTGAAGCAGGAAGTCCCCCGCCGCGCATCTCCTGGCACTGTCCTGAGTTTCCTGAAAGGAAGGTCTGGAGTGAAGCTCTGAAGGCACCCCCGTCCCGGCTGGTCATAAATAGGTAGCTGCCGAGGTACTCTCCTGCTCAAGAACCTTCCGTGGCTCCTCTGGACCCACAGAGTAAGGCCATTCTTCAAGGCTCAAGGGCCTCTCCAGGCCTTAGTCCCCTCAACCCCACTAGAGGACCCTCCTCTGCACCCTACCCGGGCTACTCCTCAAAGCCCGTGTGCCCCCGCCCACCTGGCTGGCTGAGCCCTCGAAGCTGCAGCCACAGACAGCTTTGCAAACACCGATCACCATTTCTCTGCTGCCTCATCCCGTCTCTCTTTTCGAGGCTCAACATAAGCCCTGTCTTCTAGAAGACGCATCCCAGGACCCCGGTCCATGGGGCCGGCCTCTCTCAGATGCTCCTGCACCACATGGGGGGCCTCATGGCCCCAGGATGAACGTGACCCCCTTCCAGCTCCAGGAGCTCCTATTCCCGTGGGCTCAATTCAGTGAGCATTTCTCGTTGCCCCTGTGTCACCTTGTTTCATCTTCCGTTGGACCTCAGCCCAGCCTGCATGGAGGATGCTGTTGGTGTCCATTTCACAGAGGGGGGAACCGAGGCTCAGCGAGATGTGGCAGGGGCGGCAGGTGCCCAGCTCTGGCTGCCCCTGTCGGCGGCTGCTCGTGCGTGGCCCGGCTCCACCCAACACTGAGCTTCGCAGGGGCCATGCTGCTCCCAAAGCCCCGTCGTCGCGGGTGACCCCTTTGGCTGTTGCAGCTGCCACAGAGGGAGCATTACCTCTCCAACACTGAGTGACTTATGTGATCTGTCAACATGCCACCTCGGAGAATAGAGAAACACCAGCGACGCCACTTTAATTACTCTTCTCAGATGAGGTAATGATCGTTAATGTGCACTGGATCTCATTAATTAACTCTCTGTCTTTAATTAACTTCTTGCCTATTTCACCTGACATAATATATTATCACGAATGTCAACTTTGCCTAATGTTTCCCTCTTGGAACAAAATAAGATGCGTCACGCAAATGTTGCATTTGCAGGGCAGAAGTCCTGCTGGGGGGCAAATGCACCACCAGTGGGACACAGAAATGTCTGGACAGAAACAGAGTTTTCTAAACATCGACTAAGATTCATAATCGTAAGCAAATTTGTTCCTAATCACACTGCCGTGACTTCTTTCTATCCTTCGAACGCAGCGCCAATGATACACAGAACAACGGAATGCCTGAAAACACAGCAGTGTAATTTTTTAGGGAAAAAAAAAGGCACTTTATTTCCACCGCGGTGGCTCTCAGGTTCCGTGAGAGCACGCCAGGCTGTGAGATGAAGGGTGCAGGACCCCTGACTGAGAGGGCTGCCTTCACTGTTTCGCTTGTCCGGACAGCAAATGCCCTATTGTAAATGGAGCCTGGAGAGATTGTAGAGAATGGGGTCACAGTCATGGGAACTCAGTGCTTCCTCCTTTACTATCACACACCACCACCATCACCACCACTGTCACCACCACCGCCACTGTCTCCATCGTCTCCACCACCATCTCCACCACCATCTCCACTACTGTCACCACCACCACCGCCACCCCCACCAGCATCCCCTCAGCACTGCCACCTGCTCCATCTCCATCTCCACCACCGTCCTTACACATGACCCCTGCCATTCGTGGTGTAGTGACTGTCACCATAATATAGCGGTGGTGTGCTGGTGATGGTCAACATCATGCTCACATTGCCGTCATGTCAGAAGGGCCCAGCTCTCACTCCCGTCGTCGTGACCAGTACTGCCAGCACCATGCCCACCACCACCACCATCGCTCTCCTCTCCATCACCACACTTCTGCACCACCAGCGCTGCTCTCAGTACCGTGACCACCAATGCCCTCAGCACCTCACCGCCATCCCAGTGTGACCCAGAGTGCTTTGTAGGCCAACTCAGCGAGCTGGCCTTTCCCCACCCCTCTTTGTTTGCTGCACAGCCACCCCTAAACCTCGGGTACTTGGGGACCTACTGAGGTTACGTTCCCCGAGAGCACGGACTGGTTTCCTGCTCTGTGTGCCTCAGATGCCCAACACGAGGGCTCGCGCTGTCAGACGCGAATTAAATACCAGGCTGTGCACTGGAGCAGGCCCCGGATGGTCAGACACGGTCAGCAGTGCAACTTCCTCAACCGGGCTGGCCGACAGGCCCGTGGGGAGCAGTGGAGCCCCCAGCAGTGAGGGCAGCCATTGTGGGGGGGCCAAGTGCACAGCCTCTGCAGCTGGAGCGCTGTGATCAGTCCAGCTGCGTAGAAGCGTCTGACTTAATTTCATACCTCAGCGGGCATCCGGGGGGAACACGGGCTGTTGGCCTGGGCCTTTGTCTGGCTGAGCCCTGGCACCGTCACCCCTCAAATCATCTCTGTGGGTGACTTCCGACTGCTCAGACGCAATGCGCCCCCTGAGCCCTTTCTCTCTGCACCACTCACACAGGCGCACACATGTGCATCACATGCACACGTGCACCACATGTGTACACACATGCACACACACATACATACCACACATAAACACACGTGCACACACGGCATACAAGCACACATCACATGCACGCACACATACATGCACACGTGCATCACACACTATGCACATGTGTATACATGCCACACATAAACCCACATGCACCACACACACGCACACACATGCACACTGCACACACAAGCACACATCACACACATGTGCGCACACACACACTTGCACAGTAACGCCTTCAGGATCTCAGAAATGTGGCAATGAAAGAGCTCAGGTGAGGAGTGGCGCAGGATGGAAAGGGCCCTGGGAGCTGGAGAGACTGACCTGCTGTGTGGATTTGAGTAAAAATCCCTTTTCTGGCCCTCAGTTTCCTTATTTGTCCATTTGTCTAAAAACGTCTGTTAGGAGCCTCCTGTGTGCCAAGAGCCTTGGGGGGCAGGGCTGGTGAGAGCCCCTCCAGCACGAGGTCAGCAGCCCGTGGGGTGGCAGGTCCCCGCTCGCTCGGCCTGCCCCCGGTGGGCCTGGCCGGGCGTGGTCATGAGGTGAGCTCAGACTGGGCCGGGAGCAGCAGGGCTGGACCAGAGGTGGGCTGGCGTCAGGAAGGAGCATCAGAAGAGAGGGCACAGCATCCATCGGTAGAAGCATTGAAATTGGGGGCCAGAGGGAGCAGACGGCGACTTAGACATCAGCATGCCCCTGGCCACAAGGATTCCTGCTGGGGGGCAGAGTGGTCCTGGCATCCGGAGAGTCTACACAGGGCTCCTCTGTCCGTGGTCCCACTTTGTCCCCATGCCGCCGCGTGAGGTAGTTACTCTTGCAGATGAGGAAACCAAGGCACGGGGGGGGGGGGTGGGTCAGTGGGGGGTGGGTCTCACCCTCCGGTGTGCTGAGGCTAGAGCGGAGCCAGCGCTCTGTGCCCCGTCCCAGGAAGGACTGAAGCAGGCGCCGGTTATCTTCTAGCCATGACAGTCTGTGTCTCTGTCTCTGCCTGCAATAAAAGACGACGTCCATGGGGCCGGACGGGTGACTGTAACACCGGGAGTTGTGCTCCCAGGTGATGTCCCCAGGGGCTCTGGGCTACAGTGAGGCTTGTGCCAGGGCCCCGTGCCTGTCACGCTGAAGGCCACCTCGCAGACACTCTGCTCCAGCCCGGGGCAGGGCCACCCGTGTCGTGTGCAGTTAACGGGACAGGTTTGCCGAGATGGGAGCTGTGCAGACGGTTCTGTAGACCTCGCGCCTCCGCCTCCACCATCCCTCCTGCTCTCCTCCCGCTGCCGCCAACTCTTGCCACCCCCACAGGTCAATTCAATCCAGCCACGGGGCGATTAAATCAGGGGCCTGTCAGGCTGATGGATGAGCCGAGTGGACTGGGTGTGCAGACAGCGTCCAGCGTGGACGTGGCTTGCTAAGTGTGTGTCACCACCTTCGTGCAACAGTTGGGTCCCGTGGACTGTCATTCCCTTTGTGACCTTTAACATCCACCTGTGGTTTGCCGGCCACCATGCTTGGGACAGACGTGGTCTCTGCCCTCCCAGAGCTCAATGTCTGGGGTGGAAACAGAAAATCAATAAAATATCCCGGCGAGCAGCTCTAAGCATTGGTGACGCCACAAAGCTGGGACGGGGACATTCAGGGCAGTGGGGGTGGACAGCAGGTCAGCCCAACAAGCTGTGGTTCCTGAGTGTCCACTGAGGGTCACTGTGAGCTGGCCACCAGCAGGGATTCGCAGATGAGTGACACTGGGGCCTGTCCTGCCCGAGCTCGCGGATCGGGGCAGCAGACGCGGTGTGCATTCTTGCACACACAGTCGGTCGGCTTCCCTGGCGTGCTCATGCTGCGGGGTTAGCAGACGGGGCAGTAACCAGAGGGTGGTGGTTGAGCTGAGCCCCACATGAGACACAATGGCTTGAGGGGAAAGGGTGGGCGGGATTTGCCTCCTGGGCATCACAGCGCTAAATGCTCTGAGGTCAGGGACCGGCTTGGAGCTCAGCTCTCCCATCCGCAAAGTGGGCAGTGTGGGTGTGGTCTCCTCTAAGGCTGCATTTATACTCAGAAATCTGACCCCGTGATGGTGAATCAGGCAGAGGGCACCAGGCCGTGCAGTAGCCCGCCCCCTCTGAGGGTCTGCGGTTTGGCAGTGGGTGCTGATCCTTCACTTGAGGTGAGGGCTGGACGCTCTAGCCGCGGGCAGAAGCCCCACAAATGCCAAGCCCCCTAAGGAAGCCTCAGAGTCACAAAGCCAATTCTTGTTAAATGACGGGTGACTTTGGCTGAGATGACAGACACTCAGCCACGGACCTTAGTGAACGGAGCTCAGGGTCCAGGATGGAGACCTTCACATGAGCAGAAGCTTCAGCATGAGGCCAATGAGGGGGCACCTGGCTGTCAGCTGCCAGGTGGGGTGTGCGGAGGGCGGTGCCTGTGTTCTGAGTCCTGTGTGCACCATTTATCCAGACTGCTCACCCTGGGAACCTGTGGAGCACCCCAGGGCCTTGGGGGACCCCTCATGGCAGGGGCCAGCTTCAGCCTCTGCCTCTTGCTGTGAATAAAGTTTTATTGGGACACATCTGTGTGTTTGCATATCATCCACAGCTGCTGCGGGGCTGTGACAGAGGAACCGAATAATCGTGACGGAGATTGGCTTGCAAAACCGGAAGTGTTTACTACGTGGCCCTTTACAGAAAACATGTGCTGAGTCCTGTGTCCTGAGGACATGGGCTTGCAGGGGAAAAGAGTCTCTAGATGGGTGGAGGAGAGGGAAATAGGCCTGCAGAGGAGGGGGCTCCGTGCTCCTGGGGAAGCCGGGGGTGAGTGCTGGGGGTGGAAGGACACAGGGAGGAAATGCTGGGAAGGACGGCGAGATGGAAATGAGCTTCCTCGTGGGCAATGGGGAGCCACTGATGGTTGGGAAGTAAGAAAGTGGTGCCTTCTGACGCGGGCTCCTCTCCTAAATACAGCACAGGTCCTGGTCCTCGCCACATCCCTCTACTCTGAATCACCAGCCTGGGCTGACTGGCCTCTACCAGTGATGCCGGGGGATGGGGGGGTTCTGATCAGGCAGGGCCCCCTGGGCATCCTGACTATGTCCCACCCCGTCACACAGAGTTGGGGGTTTGCTCTGTATCTGAGGCTTTTGGGGGACCCCGAAGGCTCCGAGGGATGGCAGACATGCCACCCCCGAGAGGACATGGGTCAGTCCGTCCCACCAGCCCTGGCAGGTCCGGGAGCGGTTCCCCACAGACATGGAGAACAGATGCCACTGAGGCCGTCAGAGGCAGGAAAGTTAGTTGTTCCTAAATACTAAACAATTTGTGTTGAAATAAATATTTCAGAATGAAAGACCAAGCAGGATCTTCCGAAAGGAAGGCAAATGCTCCTGCCCCCCCTCTGGCTTCTCTCTGCTGTGCCCAGTGGGCTGGGTGAGGCCGCGGAGCCTTCCAGCCACATTTCGGAGCTGCAGGGGCAGGAGCAAGGGGCAGCGTCTTCTCTCTTCCGGGTCCCGTGGGGGTCTCGTGTGACCTTGGGAGAGTCACTTGGCTCCAGGGTCTGGCTGCAAACCTGAGGCCCCCTGATCCCGCTGTGCCAGGCCTGATCATCACCTTCCTTGGGCCCAGCCTGTCCCCTTGGCCCAGAGGCAGGGAGAGGCCTGGTGGAAAGGGCACAGGCTGCAGGGGCCCCGCCCCAGCTGCCCGCGGCCCGTCTGAGCTGGATCCTCATCTGTACAGTGTGGCAATGACGGCACCGGCTCCACGGGCTGTTGTGGGGCTACACGCGGCGCTGCTTGGCACAGAACAGCCAACTCACGGGCGGCAGAAGGCTTGCGTGCGTTGGAGGTCCCCAGCGGTCCCAGGCACTGAGGCTGAATCTTGTCGCTTAGGGGCTCCACACTGAAGGTGCAGAGAGAGCCCGAGTCCGCTTTCTGGCTGCCTCCCCTCCCTGTGCCTCCTCCGTCTTTTCCTGGGGAGGGAGGAGGGTGAAGAGGCCGCCCCTGCTGGGGCCTGGCCTCCTGGCCCTTCCATCTTTCGCTTGGTGTGTCCTCAGGAGAACCCTGTGGCCAGGGCAGCTTTATGCTCCTTACAGGGGAGTAAAGTGAGGCTCAGGGAGGCGGGGCAGCCTGCCAAGGCCACAGAGCACATGGGGACATGTCACATGGCAGGTCAGCACTCATTCCGTGGCATCCCTGCGGGGAGTAGAGGAGGGCCTTGGCTTTGAGGGTCCTGGAACCAGCTGGGCGTCCCTAAGAAGGCATGCAGGGAGGGGAGAAACTGGGGGTCCCCACCTTCTCCCCATCTTATCCTTGGCCTCTAGTGGCCATTTTAATTTGGACCAGCAGCCACTTGTGTGTCTCCACCGTGCTAAATGCTGGAAGGAGTAGGAGAAACCGCAAACTCTGTCGCAGCAGGAGGCAGGCTGAGGGCAGAGGGCAGAGCCGGTGAGGAGCCTAAACTGACCCGGGCCAGGAGCCAGCCTTGGCACCTCCCTCCAGAGCTGGGAGATGGGGTGGCGGTCCCATCTGATTGGTGGAGAAACTGATGCTCAGTTCACAAAAGGCAGCACGTGGGGGCGGGGGGCAAGGAGGGCGCCGGGCTCCAAGCCCAGGTCTGAGCAACACGGCCCTCCTGCCCCACCAGGCTCCTCCTCGCCCCCACTAACCTCGGCTGGGCCAGCGGGGGATTGCAGGTAAAGAAGCAGCCTCAGATGGGGAGATGGCCCTGCTGCGTCACAGCTGGGGAAGAGCAGAGCAGGGCTGAAACTCTGGCTCTGAGTCCGGGGCTGCCCCTCCACATCCTGGCTGGCTCTTGAGTCAGCAGCTGGCAGGTGACAGGAAGATCCCTGCTGCTCACCCATCAGCGCTCCAGCCCCATGTGATGGGCGAGGGGAGGTTGTTCCCAGACTAGCTTATGAAGACTCACACAACAGAGCCGGGCCTTCTGTAGGGCAGTGGCAGACAATCGTGTCCACCATTGCTGCCAGAAAAGGAAGCCAGCTCATCTTATTGAGGGAATCAGGGAAGCCCTCCTGGAGGCGGTGGTGCTAAAGCAGGGCTTTGATGTATGGGAAGAATCTTGGTGGGGAAAGATGATGGGAGAAAGGGCATCATAGATAGAAGTCACAGCATGGGCAGTGACTCCAAAGCAGGAGGGGCAGCACATTTTGGGAGGACAGTAAGTGGCGCAGTTTGACTGTGGGAAGTGGAATCAAGTTTTCGTAAGAGGGGAGATTAGACAGGAAGACTTGGGCTTGGAGAGCTTTAAATGTCAGGCACCGATTTTTGGATTTAACTTGGTAGATAACGGGAAAACAAGGTGCTCAGAGAGCGGGAACCACTTCTTAGTAATCTTTTTATCCTCAGTACCTAAAACAGTGTTGGGGCATACCAGGGGCTCAATTATTTTCATTTAGTGGATAGTGGATGGATGGATGGATGGATGGATGGATGGATGGGTGGGTGGATGGGATGGATGGATGGGTGGATGGATTGATGGATGGATGAGTGGATGAGGATGGTGATGAACGTTGGGGGGTATAAATGGACAAATGGGTGATGGATGATGGGAAATGAATGAATAAATGGTTGGAGGGATAAATGATGTACAGATTGAGGGATAGAAGACAGAAAGGTATAGGCATGGATGCATGCTGGGGTCAAAGGGTAGAAATTCATGCAATGAGTGGATGGATGGGTAGATGGTTGGGTGGGTGGATGGATGGGTGGGTGGATGGGTAGATGGATGACTGGGTGGGTAGATGGATGGATGGGTGGGTGGGTTGATGTATAGGTAGACGGATGGATGGGTGGGTGGATGGATGGGTGGGTGTGTGGATGGGTGGGTAGATGGATAAATGGGTGGGTGTGTGGATGGGTGGGTAGATGGATGAATGAGTGGGTAGATGGATGGATGGGTAGATGGATGGGTGGGTGGGTTGATGTATAGGTAGATGGATGGATGGGTGGGTGGGTGGATGTGTGGGTGGGTAGATGGATGGGTAGATGAATGGATGGGTGGGTGGATGGACAGGTGGGTGGATGACCGACAGGTGATGATACGTGAATGGACAAATTGGCTGATGATAAGTGACGGACGGACGAATACATCAGTGATGATTGGATGGATGGGTGGGTGGATGGATGTAAGTTGTGGATCCTGCAATTCCTAGAGCCAGTGTAAGTGGAGAAAAGGGGTGACTTCTTCCCAGGTTGTCACTTCCTGGGGACAATCCTATCCTTTCCTGTAAGGGGAGTTGGAGCCCCTCCATCAGATGCTGCTTTCGCCTCCATACTGCATATTTTGGAGACTAAATTCTTCACAATTGTGTCCCTCTGTATTTGAGACTAATCCATAGTTAGTGTTCTAAATGCATGTGTTTTTAAATCACTGAACTGCTTTCAGGAAAGTCACTTAAGGCTTGTGTGTGTGTGTTAGAGAGAGAGAGGGAGGATGGGAGAAAGAGAGGAAAGGGGGAGAGAGTGAGCAGTGGCCTCTGCCTGCCTCCTGGCAGCCCTGTCCCAGCCCTGTCTCCTGCTGGCTCAGGCCAGTCAGCTTCCTTTCCTGGGGGCCTACCGTGCGACACCAAAACCACTGAGGTGTGGCCGCCACCCCCAGGAACTCCCTATCTGGTTGAGGTGCGCCCCTGACCCCCAGGGTGGTGAGTGCCTCATGGAGGGGCACATGGGTGCTGGGCTGGCGGAGTGGTCCCCTGTGAGCCTCGTCATCAGCCACCTCTGGGGAGAAGGAAGTAGAGCCATCTAGGCTGGTGTCAAAGGTCCCGCATGAGAGGGGGATGTGGGCGTTCCAGGCGGAGGGACAGTCTTGGAGCCAGATGAAAGTTTGAATCCCAGCTGCACCCCTTTGAGTGGGGGGAATGCCTCCCTTCTTTGCCGGGATGGCCTCGGCTCCCCACTCCCCACTTCTGAGCTCGGCCTGTGAGCAGACACACAGCTCAGTGCTTGTAACACCGCCGTGGTCAGCCAGCAGGGCACTGAGCAAGGTCACACACCACTAAGCCCCGAATGGAAGAACCACAGGGCCGCAGAGCTGGACGGGGCGTCTGTGTGTCCTCGAGCCATGTCCCTGAGGGCCAGGAGAGGATCAGGGGGGACCCCAGACCCCCATGCTCCAGGAGGCTCCCAGGCTCCCCAGGCCCGCCAAGGCTGCCCTGAGCTTTCTACCAGTTCCCAGTGCCTTCTGCTGTCTCCTGGTGAGTGGATTGGCCAGCCTGCAGCACAGCAGGAGGCCTCCTGCCTGGCTCAACACCCTGAGGCACCATGGTCTTAACCCTGAGGTTTAGCAGACCCCCCCCTCCAGGCCACCTTGGAGGCCCCCTGGTCCTACTGACATCGCTGGGGTGGGGGCGGAGGGGACCCAGCCCAGACGGCCCCATCCTACTGGGCTCCTGGGACTTCAGCAGAGAGAGGGGTGGGCCAGCTGATAACCCCGGAAAAGGAGCGAGTCCCAGGCGGGCCCCAGACCTGCTGAACCCTGGGCCCCTTCCCCAAAGGGCTCTCTAGTGACCCACAACGTGTCTCCTCCTTGTGGTGGGGGGAGCCTTGTGCTTTCCCTGGAGGTTAGAGGGGCCCTGACCCCCGGGCGAGCAGACCAGGTTGGTGTGGGTCTGGAGGCGCTCAGCCCCCTCAAGCTATTGGCTTGGGGTTGGGGGGTGCCTTTTGACCTGCCAAACTTGCTGTGTCCTGGGGTGGGCTTCCTGAGGGGTCCATGGAAGAGAGAGAAGCCTGGGACCTTGGTTAGGACACGTGTGTGAGCAAGGGAGTGAGTGTGAGAGTGAGTGTGAGTGTGGGTAAGGGTGTGAGTGTGTGAGTGAGTGTGAGAGTGTGAGTGTGTGTGTGTGTGAGTGTGAGAGTGTGTAGGGCGCTGCTTCCCCAACACGAGTCTCCCCAGGGTGGGTTAGACTCCAGGGTGGGCTGGGGGACTGCTCTGGACCACGCCACGCGGCCGGCCTCCCCTGCAGCCAGCGCCAAGAATGAGCAGGACAGGCTGCCTGGCGGGAGAGCACCAGACCCGGGACCAGGCCCAGCATCCGGGGCCATTGGTGAGCCAGCCGTCTCTCGGAAATTCCTCCGTCTCCTGCTGCCTCCCAGTCCCGCGAGCTTCCCCGGCCGGCCAGTGCCTGCCCTTCCGGCTGACTGCGGCTGGAGGAGAGGACGCCAGCTGGCCGTGTGCTGGTGGGACAGCGGGGATGTTTGGTCTGCGTGGGGCTGTGGCATAATTGTGTTAATTAAAGTTTGATGGAGTCGGTAGCAGCCAGCGGGTGGGAGGGAGCGTGTCCAGGTTTGGGGCAGCGGTGCATTTAGCCTCTGTGAGTCACTGGCCAAGATCCTCGGGGGTGGGGAGCCGCCATGTTCGGCTGCTGGAAACAAAGCAAACCGGGCATTGCCCTGAGCCGCTGGCCGGTGGGGGTGGGGGTGGGGGTGGGGGTGTGGCCGTGCCACCTCCGTCTGCTCCAGAGAGCCTTCCCACGCACACCCGAGAGGCTTGCGCCCAGACGTCAGAGCTCATCAGGCCCTTTCCCATCTCCCTGTCTTTGCCGCAGATTGTCCCTGCCCCCTCCTGTGTAAAGCACCCAGGGGACCCTCACTCAGGAGTGTGGCCCCTGCCGGCCTCTGCGTGCCCAGCTGTCTCTGCCTGCCCTGTGCATGCACGTCCCAGAGTGGCAACGGCTCAGGGTCTCAGTGCACCCCGTCTCCTCCACGTGGACCGTCTCCTCGCCTGCCTCCAACTCATACCTCAGCCCCTCTCCCTGCACAGCTCAGGGGTGACAGTTGATTAATAATGGCTGGCTGCAGTGCTGTGTTGAGAAAGATTCTGAGGGTGCGTCTGTGCTCAGCGGGAGGCTCCATTTACAGTGTCTGCAGGGGAAAGGCAGAAAGCAGGGGTCAGTCCCCGTCTTACCTCCACCTTCTCCAGTCCCTTCCCCTTCCCATTCTTCCCAGGATTGTGGGGTCCTTCAGAGGGTGCCTCTGAGCCCAGTAGGCACTTCTATTTGCAGAAGGACTTCGTGCGCCACAGAAAGGAGAAGCAGCCCGAGGCTCTCCGTGTGAGGGTACAGGCAGGTGGGCAGGGAGCCCCCACTCAGGACGGGCCCTGTGTCAGGGGACTGACACTTCACTCATGATCTACCTCGGGCCCTTCTCTCTGGGTCTCTGACTCAAGCCCCAAACACATCTGGCCACATTTGGAGGTCTTCTGAAGAAGGGAGAATGAAGACCCCACCTCCCCAGCACAGCTCGCCCTCGCTCTCCCCTCCCTGCCTCTTCCCCCCTCCTCCCTCTCTCTCCCTCTCTCCCTCCCTCTCTGTTTCTCAAAGAGACGTGCCGCCTGGGTGTCCAAGGGCTGTGTGTGGCCTCAGATACGGTGTTAGCGGCCAGCAGTGTGACTTTTGCGCATTAAAATGTTCATACGCTTGGGGAATGGACTGTAAGGACCCTCAGCTCTCACCACCCCCTGTTCTCTTCCCCCAGCCAGCTCGCACCTTAATATCACGGTCTGGTCCTTGTAGCTGTCTGGGCTTCTGCCCCCCGAGTGTGACTCTCAAGGGGCACAGACGAGAGATTCAGAGGAGAATAATGGGGACTTTGCTGGAGGGGACGCAGGGAGCAGGCAGCCCAGGGCGGCCCCTCCTCACTGGGGAAGGTCCCTGGAAAGGGGCCGCCTGTGCCGGGCCCTAAGCCAGATTCAGAGCTTCCAGTGGAGGAGGCATGGGGGTGCTTGGGGGATGGCCAGTGGCCCCAGCCATGGGTTGACTTGTGTCCCCCAGAAATACCTGTTGAAATCCTAACCCCCAGAACCTGTGAATGTGACCTCATTTGGAAATAGTGTCTTTGCAGATGTATCAGGGAAAGACGAGGTTGCACCGAGTGGGTGGACCCTGATGCAATGACTTGTGTCCTGGTGAGAGGAAGGAATTGGGACACAGGCGGGGAGAACGCCATGTGAAGATGGAAGCTGTGATTGGAGGGATGCATCTGCAAGCCGAGGGACACCGAGCGTGGCCTGGAGCCACCAGCAGCTGGGAGAGAGCTCTGGGACCAATCCTCCCGGAGGGCCTCCAGAGGGAGGCCACACCTGAGTGCTGGGCTTCTGACATCCAGAACTGCGAGAGAATAGATTTCCGTTGTTTTAAGCCCCCAGTTTGTGGTGCTCTCTTATGGCAGCCCCAGGAGACGAACACACCCTCTATGGCCATGGCGACCACCCCCAGGTCTGCCGGAGCCAGGGGCCGTGTGCTTCCGGGCCTTCATCCCCTTCCGGTCAGCGTGACCGGCAGGACCACTGCCACGGCCACAGCCTGTCACCACCAGCACCGTCACCTCCCTCCCTCGTGCACAGTGGCTCTGCAGCTGCTCTGTGCCCTGGGCTGGGCCTGTCACAGCTCACATCACCCCCACGGCAGCTTCTGAGAAAGGACGATGGCCTCCATGTCCTGCCATGGTTCTGCCGCCAAGAGGCACTGTCGATGCCTGGTCCTCCAGTCCCCCGTCCCTTGCCATCTCTCCTGGGGGAAACTGCTCCCCTGGGCTGGGACGGCGCTGACGGCTGCCCGCGGAGTCGCCCACGTGTGCAGGCGCTGGGCGCTGGCTGCTGCGGGGAGACAGCATCCATTTGCCGCGGGGAGCGGCGCCCTTTGTTCTCGGGGGAGATACATGCCCAGATGTGACAGCACAATATCGTTCTCCGGACAGCTCCCTCGGATCCCCAGATAAGCTGTCGATTGGACCGTTCCTCCAGTC
Organism: Ceratotherium simum simum; assembly: GCF_057802395.1. Classification (NCBI taxonomy): domain Eukaryota; kingdom Metazoa; phylum Chordata; class Mammalia; order Perissodactyla; family Rhinocerotidae; genus Ceratotherium; species Ceratotherium simum. Next base: position 2,760,355 of record NC_141922.1, read on the forward strand.
GCTCGCTGCCTGGCTTTATTTCACCGTAATCGCAGGGCAGATGCAGTTGGTAACGACCCGTGACAGCTGCTCTGTTGATATTCCCAGTCTTGGGGAGAGAGAGAGGGAAAAAAAATAAACACTTGATAAAAGTATGATTGAAGATTAATAGTTGTCTGGTGACGATCCACAATGAAACAGGCCGTAAAGAGATTGCTTGTCTGCAGAGCCGAATTGCTCCCGGCTGCAGGCTGTGGAGAGGCTGACATGTCAGAGCCCGCACGGCTGGGTCGGGAGGGACTGGCTTTCTCTGTGAGGGCCAGGGGACAGCCCCAGGCCTAGTGATGATTCCTGGAGCCATTGGCCAGGGGCTTGTAAGGTTCCCAGCTCGGGAGGGCAGATGGAAATTGCTTTGGAACTATTTATTTATTTATACTCCACCATGTTCCAGAAAGGACTTATGAAGGCTTAGAAATTGCTTTGTGTAAGAGGCTCCTGGTAATCCTTGCGGTTCTTCCCCAGGCGGGTGCAGCAGATTCTCTGGCATCAGAGTGTCGGTCGGGGAGGCTGGGCCGGGGTCAGACCCCGGCCGTTATGTTGACTACAGGGGACCTGGCTCCCACTGGGATGAAGTAACTTCCCAGTGTCACGTGATAATAGGGTGGAAAAGCCGGGACTGAAAACCACTCATTCACTCATTCATTCATTCATTCGAGTCCTGCATCTCATGTGAACTTTGATCCATGAGAAGAAAGCAAGGAGACTAGTCACAAACCGGAGAAGACGTTTGCTGCAGACACAGCCAACAAAAGATCAGTGTGGGGGACACGCAGCCTCACCCCGAGCGCTCTGCAGAACCAAGGGCAGAATCAGCTGGGGCTGCACAGAGAGGAAACCCACACGGCCTGGAGAGATGCTCCCGCCACGAGCCACCAGGGCAAAGTCACGGAGGACGCGGTTAGCCTGTTTACTCGGCAAAATTCCAGATTGGAAGTGAAGACTCCCTTGGGTGAGGAGCAGGCAGGGCACGCAGGAGACAGAAGAGGTGAAAGTGACAAGGCGCAGCTCTGCCCCGCAGTGCTGGGGGCTTAGGGCTTATCACATTTACAAAGAAGACTAAGTGAGTCAGGGTATTGGTTCCCTGGGGCCGCCGTGACAAACTGCCACGAACCGGGAGGCTTAAAACAAAGAAATCCATTCTCTGCTGGTTCTGGAGGCCAGAGGCCTGAAAGCAGGATATTGGCAGGACCACGCTCCACCGGAGGCTCCAGGGGAGGCTGGGTGAGGGGGGGTCCTTCCCACTTCTTCAGCGTCTGGTGGCCCCAGGTGTTTCCTGGCTGTGGCAGCGTCACTCCTGTCTGTGGGTCTGTGGGCCTCCCCACTGTGTGTCTGTGTCCTCTTCTCTTCTGGGTCTTATAAGGACAGTAGCGGCTGGCTCTAGGGCCCACCCTAAATTCAGGGTGATCTCATCTCAAGATCCTTAACTACATCTGCAAAGACTGTTTTTCCAAATAAGGTCACACCCAGTTTCTGGGGTGCAGGGTATGGGCATGTCTTTTGGGGCCATTCAACCCCCCACTGTAAGTAGGTGAGAGAAGGGAGGTGGACTGGGCGTGGCAGTGATGAAGACGGGCCGGGTGCGAGCGGTGGGATTCATCTGGGGTCCTTTAAACAAGAACAACCATGAAATGCAGACTATTTATGTGTCCAAAGATGCCCCAGCTGGCAGGGCCCACGGGAGTGTGAGGATGACGTCCTTCTCCTAAGGGGCTACAACCAAATCCCGCCCCCCACCCAGCTCAAGAGCACCCACCTAGCTGGAGGCAGAGCCAAGGCTGAAGCCAGGCCTGCAGGGCTGCAGACCTCGGGGGCTCTCCGATCCACCAGGGCGCCTCTGCGCGTGGGCAGCACACGGCCCCCGCCTGGGGTCTTCTCCTTCAGTGGGGTGTGTGTGTGTGTCTGTGTATTGTGCATGTGTGTATTGTGTGTGTGCATGTGCACGCATGCGTGCTGTGTGTGCATGTATGCGCGTGCATGTGTGCGGGTGTCCATGTGCAGTGTGACACTCAGATGACATGTCAGAATTCTTGCTGCAATGAAGGAAGGCCTCACTGGAGGCTCCAGGGGCCCCTGGCAGAGTCTCGGGAGAGCCGAGGCGCAGGAAGACTGACTGTGGCTCCCGACCGGCCGTGGGTGTGCGGCCTCCTGACCCTGGGCAGCGCTGGCTTTCCAGCCTTGCTTCCCTCTCCTCAACCTCCCCACCTCCTCCTCACTTATATTTCTTTGTTCTACTTCATGTGTCTTCATAAGCTGCCTTAAATCCTTTCTGAACAGGGCAGGGCATAAACAGATAAATAAATAAACCCCCATGCTTCGCATTTTAAAGCATCCTTCCCAGGGCCCTGTGCGTTCTGGGAGAGACCCATTTATAACCCTCTGACAACTCCCTTCCAGGCCCGGGGCGCTCTGGGCTCAGAAAAATGAGCTGGTTCAGGAGCCTGGTTTTGTCGTCCACTAACATTTACACAGCTTCTTCCGGGTCCCCTCTTGACGCCGTGGAGGGGAGGCAGTCCACGGGGGGCACTGCCCCACCCCGCAGCTGGGGACGGACGGCCCCAGAGCCAGGGCCTGGGGGGTCCCGGGCTGACCAGCAGCGTCTGCACCACTGGCTCTGCCTAAGCTGGAGTGCACGGGGCTTGACAGGCAGCTGGAGACTCACGCTCCTCAGAGAGATCCCAGACACACAGCCCCCACCCCCCAACATACAACTGGTGTTTATTGAGTACCTGCCACGTGCAGCATACCGGGGTGGGCGCACTGCAGAAACTGTATCACAGAAACAGTTGTTTGAATTGTGTGCTGCCTTCGAGCAGTCACCTGCCTTCAGCTTCCGAAATGCTGAGATCCTTAAGAACAGGGACGCAGCTTTGCATGCTGGGGGCCAGGGTGGAGCGCAGAGTGCGAAGAAGATATCAACGCGTGCTTGCTGATTGATTGATTGAGAAGCCCAGAAAGTCACAATATTGAGTAGAGGCTGGACTATAAGATGAGCAAGTCTGCTTCTCCATCAAATAGAACTGTGTGTGTGTGTGTGTGTGTGTGTGTGTGTGTGTGTGTTTGGGGGGGGTCTGGGGCAGCAGAGTGGAATACTGGACTACATCTGGATGGGATCAATTTTGTCCTCACACTGATGCTCCTTTTGGTGCCCTGGACATAAATCAATTGCCAGCTCCTTTCGTTGTGAAAATAGCCCGAGTGTGAGTGTGTGAGTGTGTGTGTGTTGAAGGTGGTTGTGTGGTACCATCTCAGTCCACCTTGATTACAGATAATTCCGTCCCCTTTCTTTCTCAGCGCATCCCCAGTTGGGTGGATCGTATTTCAGAGGTCGGAGGAATCCTGGAATCAATCACCAGGCCCAAGGTCCTTTCCTGTGATGAATGACCCTCTTCTGTGCAGGTACCCCCCGCCCCGGCTTCCTCGGCCCAAGTGTTCACAGTGTGATGTCAGAATCAAGATATTCTCTCTCCGGGTGAGTGATAGAGAAGATATCAGGGGCAGGGGAGCAGTTGGCACCCGGCCGCCGTATTTCAAGCACAGTCACACAATTTATTTCAGGGGACTCACATATTTTAGCTGTATGGGCTTCTATTTCATGGGCCAGAGCCATGGCTGTCGGCCCTGTCGTGGCTGGACACACACTTGGTTGTGCTTGGCTGAAGGTGCTGGGGATGAAGAGATTGGGTTCTTGGACATTTGAGGCTTTGCCAGAGCTCAGCGAATGCCCGCTGATGAAGTCATTGAGAAGACGGATGTGTGGGTCATGGGTGGATGTGGGTTTTGGTCAGTTGGGCTGCCCATGGAATTGACCTTGGTGCTGTAGAAAGAACACAGGGTGTGGGGTTTGAAGTTGGACTCCATCCTGACCCTGGTGCACCCGGCTTTCGGGCTAGGGGCTATTTAATCAGTTTCTCTGCCCCTCAGTTTCCTCACCTGTGAAAATGGGGTCCTGGTTGACGCCTCCTGCGTCTTGTCCGTCTAATGACGCTGCTGCGAGGCCTGAATGTGTAAGTGTTATAAAGCGCGAAAGGCCAGCGAGATGTAAGTGGCTAACACGGGGTCATTTTCTCCAAAGATATTTCTAATCATTTTTTATGCAGGATGAGAAATAATTGATGCCAATTAAAAAACCCACATGCATTCATCACATTAGCGCATGAAATAAATTAATGACAAAAGCAGGGAGCTGGGGTTTGGGGGAGTGCGGTCTGATGCTTCCCTGCCAGTTATGAAGTGAGCAAAACTGAAAATGCCTGTGGGCCCCGCCTTCCTCACGTGTGACGTGAGGGGTGAGCTCAGTGGCGTGGGGTTCAGGGGCTCCATGTCCATCTCGTGGGGCAGTCTGCACTCTCCCACTTGCCTGAAGAGCCCGGGGAATCTGGCTCCAGACACCTTTCCAGCCTCACTTTCAATTTATCCCCCCACACTTGCCTCCCCCAGGGGACCCGCAAGGCTGGTCACCGCTGTTTCCAGACCCTGCCCCAGCCCTCTCACCTGGAACAACGGGAGAATAAAGCTGTCTCGTGGGGTGATCTGAGGATGATAAAGTGCCTGCAGGATGCCTGGCACAGATCCCAAAACGGAAGAGAGAGTTGCTGCCGCAAACAGGGCTTCTGCCCATCTTATCATCAGCAAGGACACGACCGACAAGCTGTGGTGAAATGCACAGATGCCGGTCACCCCCTGGGAAGCCGGGGTACAGATAAGGACGTGAGCAGCAGGTGAGGCTAGTTGAGTCCAGGCTGGAGCGCTGATTAACTGCACAGCCTTTGGAAAACTTCCTAGATTCTCTGAGCCGTGCTTTCTTGTCTCTAAAACGGGTGTGGTGGGTTGAGTTGTATTCCCCCAAAATATGTCCAAGTCCTAACCCCAGGTTCCTGTGAATGTGACCTCCCTTATTTGGAGATAGGTCTTTGTTGATGTAGCCAAGTTAACATGAGGTCACACTAGAACAGGGTGGACCCTAATCCAACAACTGGTGTCCCTATAAGAAGAGGGAAGTTTGGACACAGACACATGGGGAGAAGGCCGTGGGAAGACAGAGGCAAAGATGGGAGGGAGGCACCTGCAAGGCAGAGGGGGCCGAGGAGTTGCAGGCAAATCCCAGACGCTGGGGAGACGGCCAGAGCAGATTCTCCCCCGGAGCCTCCAGAGGAACCGAAGCTGCTGACCCCTCGATCTCAGACTTCTGCCCTCCAGACCTGTGAAAGAATCCATTTCTGTTGTTTTAAGCTGCCCAATTTGTGGTCCTTTGTTATGGCAGCTCTAGGAAGCGAACACCCCAACCTGGCAGGGATCTGCGAGGAGGGCCGAGCTGGGTGGTGCGGGTGAAGCGCTCGGCCAGAGCATGGCACACTCCCGACCCGGGTCCCGTAAATGCTCTGATCAGACGGGTGGATTGTGACGGTAATTCCCGGCTCTGCAAGGCCAGAGGCTTTGAGGGAGGGCCTGCTCTAAATCCCTTCCCAGCGGAGGGTCTTCAGAGGGAGAACAGAAGGGTCTCAACCAGAGCACAGCCTCCTGTCCCTCCTTGATGCATCTCATCAGCATTTATCCTGATGATTCAGTCGCTCGGATGGACCCTGGGTCAGAGATAACACAGGTGCAGGCAGAGACAGGGGTGGCGGGGGCTCAGTGTAGCTGGGTCTCAGACGTGGAAGCAGTGACTCTCCATAACGTGCCAAGTGCAGCCACGAGGCCTCGTGAGAGTGAGAGGGCCGTGGAGCTCGGGCGCCAGGGCAGAGTCCCTGGAGGAGGGCAGAGGGGTGGACAGGCAGATGGGGACGAGGAAGGCACTGCGTTAGAACCAGCCCGTGAGGAGGGGACAAGATGCAGGGGTTGCGGGGGCTTCGGGTTCAGCGGTGGGTGCAGAGTTGGGGGTGCCTATCCTGGAGGCCTTTGCTCCATGCTAGGAGCCGGGGCTTTATTCTGGCAGTGAAGAGTGCCCAACCTGGACGGCCATGGAATCAACTGGGAGCTTTAGAAGGGTGGATTCCCATCCCCCACCCCAAGACGATGCCCCCTTCTGCAGGCAATTCTGCCGTCAGCTGAACTCGAGGACCACCCACGGAGGGCGGCAGGCTCTGGGGCACTTTGAGCCGTGGTCATGGGGCGTGGGATGTGGCCCTACTTGCATTTGGAGAGAAGCATTTGGGGCATTACAGAGGGTGGAGAGAGACAAGAACAGAGGCAGGAGGACCCGCAGGAGGGTGTCTCTAAGTCCAGGAAAGAGAGGAGAGTGGTGACCAGGACCCGGACTCAGAACCTGGAGCCAAGATGCAGAGCTCAGACTTAGAACTCGGAGTTAAACCAGCGATTAGAGCTTGGACTGTGAACTCCACGCGGGAGGGATCTTGTCTGTTTTGTTAGTTGACGTACGCCAAGTGCCCACGACAGTGCCTGAGCACAGCAGACGCCCCACCAGAACGTGTTGAATGAACGAATGAGGTAGTGGATGTGGAGCTGCCGGGATAGAGGGGGTGAATTCGGACACGGAGACAAATCGAAGCAGCCCCGCCTCCTCACTTCCCGCTGCAGCTCGGAAGAGGCAGAGAGGGATGCTGGCTCCACATCGCTCCGTATTCCCCATAGAACCGCACAGAGGGGGGTCAGATGACATGAGGCCCAGACGGGGTGGGAGGATCCCCAACGAAAGGAGGGAGGGCTGGGGTGGACAGGAGCTGAGCCAGAGTCGGGGAAGGGCCTCAGCCAAGGCCCTGCCCCATAAGGGATAAGGAGCCTCGAATGGAGGCACCTGGGCTAGGCCTGCAGGCGCTCATAGGGGCACGGCAGCTGAGGGCCCGCACCCTCGGTGGCGACCGTCTCAGAAGCTGCAGTGCACAGCTGAGCCCCAAGTCAGTTGTGGGGGCACCTCCCCCACGAGGCCTTTGTAGCTGCCTGCGGTCAGCTAAAAGCACACACAGGGTTCCGGCTGGAGCCGGACAACTCAGTGCAGAGGACGGTTACTTAGAAGTGGCAATGGCGGGCCTGGTGACAGGTGGGTGTGGTGAATGGACGTCGAGGGAGATTGAAGAGACTGCACGTCTCCAGCCCGGGTAGGGGGAAAACTGTGTGGCTCCTACGTGAGGTTCTCTCGTTCAGTCTACAGACTGTGTCTGAGCGGCTGCACTGTGCCAGGCAGGCGGCGGGATGAGACAGATGAGGTCCGTGCCCTCGTGGAGGGCGGGGAAAGGCCGTGAGGTGGGCCTGGGCATGAGGGGCCCAGGGTACCTCGGGGGTCCATCTAGCAGGTGGCCGCTTGCTCAATGAGTGTGTGGTTGGGCAGGAGGTCAGGGTGGGAGCAATAGGAACGTGGACATGTGCGAGGGCACAGAGTCACCCGGCGGGCTTGTGTCCACCACCACATGAGTTCCCGGGGCTGCTGTGACCAGCGACCACACCTTGGTGGCTTACAACATGCATTTCCTCTCTTACCGTTCCAGAGGTCGGAGGTCTCACGTGGGTGCTGGCAGAGCCGCATGCCCTCTGAGGCTCCAGGGCTGGTTTCCTCGCTTTTTCAGCTCCTACAGGCCACCTGCTTTCCGTGGCCCATGGCTCCTTCCTCGTGTCACTCCAGCCCCTTCTTCCGTGGTCACATCTCCCACTGTTTCTCCTGCCTCCCTCCTGTAAGGACCCTTGGGATTACGTTGGGTACAGTCTCCCCAGCTCTGGGTCATTCTCGGCTGGGCAGCCATCCTGGGTGCTGTAGGATTTTCGGCAGCATCTCTGGTCCCCACACACGAGACTCCGGCAGCATCCTCCCTCCAGTTGTGACAGCCAGAAGTGTCCCAGACCTTGCCAAATGGTGCATGAGGCCATAATCAGCCCAGGTTGAGAAAGACTGACTTAGACCAATGATGAGCCATAGTGACACTGATGGTTGGAACAGATCCCAGGTGACTCGTGTGTCTCAGTAATGCATGATGGCAGTTGTCACAAACATGCTGACGCCTGCTGCCTCAGAAGCAGAAGGCACGGCCTGTGCCCGGCTTGTGGGCCCATCCTGATTGGGAATGAGTGGTTCTGCTTGGGCTGTGGAAAAGCCACGGCCTCAGGATGTCCCCTGGGATCTGGAAAGACTCTCCCCAAATCCCACCATGGGGCTTTCTGCACCATGTCCTGAAGTGTTCCTCCTGACTTGATTTTTACTGCCAGACTTTTGACTTCTAATTCTGTTGCCCTGTGTGGAAGCTCCTCTGTGTCCCAGGACTTGACTTTGCTGTCTATTATGACATAAACGCTCGGGGCAGGAGGCCTTAGAGCAGTGCGTAAACCAAGGATGACACGTGTGTGAGGCCCGCAGAGCAGCGTGCTCCAGGCTCCGGGGCTACGCTCCGACCTCGCCACCTCTTTTGGCCCCGCACGTGATGGCAGGAGAGGCGGCGGAGGCGAGGCCTCTGGAGAAGGACCCCGTAGACAAAGCACTCGCCCACCAGCAGTGCAATCCGGATACGGATGCCGGTTTCCTAATCACCCTGGCCATGCCCGCGAGAGTCCTTTGAAACTCCTGGGTGCAGCGAAGATGGCTGTGTCTCCCTGCCTCTCAAGAGGGACGGGGTGGAACAGCTGGAAGACTCCTTCTACAAGACAGACGCGGTCACCGAGCGCTGCGTGACAGTAACGGATCTGGGCAAACCGCTGCCAGGGAATTCTTTCTTTCTACTCTCTAAGCAGAAGGTAACATTTGCTCGTTCTGCTCAGGTTAAATTACCATATTAATTATTCAGGAGACTTAATGCGATCAAACCGGGATCTGTGTACCGGATCCAGGCAGGAACCAGAAGCCAAATCGATGGCTCCAAAGGCCTTGGCAGCTGACGCGTAATTAACTCTCCTCTCCCTTGAAGTTCAACTGGGAAAGAACAAACAGTTTACATGATACGCAGAGGAGACAGAAGAGAGAGAGACAGACAGACAGACAGACAAACAGAGAAAGAGAGAACGGCAGACAGATACAGATAGGCAGACAGATGACAGATGGATAGATGACAGAAAGATAGACAGAGAGATGACAGATAAAGAGAGATGAGAGAGACACAGAGCGAGAGACAGGCAGACATAGAGAGAGGACAGGGAACCAAGTCCGGCCGCGCGTCTCCCTGTCCCGAGACCTGGCTCAGCTGCGGCCATCCTGTGTCAGGAGTCAGGACTAATTGGGTTTAGAAGTGACCACGATTTCACACGTCTTTCAGCATGACCCTGAGGGGAGGTGCTGCCCCTGTGTGTACCAGGATGGGTTTTATGCCATCTATTTATATCCAAATCAATTCTAAGCCGGTTGCAGGACTCTGCCTAATCGAATCTGCTGTCCTTCACACACAGGGATGAGACACCTGACCCCTGTCCTCCTGGGGGAGTCCAGATCCTTCTCCTCGTGACCAAGGAGCTGATAGAATGCGGCAAATGCTGCGGTCTGCTCAGTCTGGGGGTGGGCTTGTTACAGCATTCTCTGTGCTTGTCTGACGGCCTGACACATTTATTAATTAATAATAGTGCGAAGAGCCCCAGGCTTACAGGCCCTAGAGAGACCTGACTGTGCCCCGCCTGGCTGCGTGACATCTAGCTGGTCACTAACCTTCCCGGGGCAGCCTGGGGGTACCTCGTGGAAGGTGGGGCTCCTAACGCTCATGGCATCTGCTGCACCGGGAGGGGAGGAGGCGATGGAGCATGTGCCGCCCTGGAAGGGTGAGCTCGGAGAGGCTGTTCCAGGCCACTCAGAGGCTGGACCAGAAGCCCCGCTCCGCGGGCCGGGCTGGCCTTGCTCCGGCTCACAGCGGCCGGCTCTGGGGCCTCTCAAGGATGCTCGTCCATGGGGTCTGCAAGCCCCAGCAGGCTCCATCTGCAGCTCACCTGAACCATAGGGCTTGTCACCTGTGGGGTCTCAGTTGCTTCCCTGAGGTGACTGCTGTTGTCTGGGAGGCAGGGACTCTGTGTAGGGGGCCTGTGCACGTCCCTCCTTCCTTTGTCAAACTTTCTGAGCCTGTGCCAAGCTCCCAGCTAACCACTAGGGAGGGAGCCCCCGAAACACAGCTCCTCCAGGACCCCATGACCTCACGGGGGCCGACCATGGGCCAAGGCCGGGGAGCGGGGTGGCAGGCACAGCCCGGGCTGTCCACACCCTGTGGCTCCCGAGGAGGCCCCTCCAGCCCCGTCAGGGACCCTCCCTCCTTGCTCTCTGTTTTCTCCCTCCCCTCTCGTCATTTCTCCTGAGCCGTCCGTCCCAGGGGCGCTGCCCTGGCAGTGGGAGAGACGACGCCTGTGGCCTCTGGGATCCTCAGGCACGTGGCTCGCGGTCACCACCCCCAGGTTCGAATCCTGCGTCTGTGTGGCCTCCTGACTCACCATATCTAACCCTGAATCTCCTCTTCTGTAAACGGGGTAACGAACGTGCTCACTCAGAGAGCTGTGAGGGTGTAAACGATGACACTGACAACAATAATAATCATCATCATCACCAACACCTGGGGCCTAGGCACAACGCCCGGCAGAGGACGTGCTCTGCAAAGGTCGATGTTATCAGTCCCTATTCTCACGAATATCAGTGTATAACTCATTCAGGCTCAAGAACTCGCCTATTTGCAGCCTATTCACACCTGCTGTGTGTTCCCCTGTGAGAGCCACGGGGGCGTCAGTGTACGAAAGACTTAGGGGTTTAATGGGGTCTCAGTCCAGGACAAGGGGCCCAGGCCCCAGACCAGCCTGAGCAGTGAAGTCACAGAATCACGAGGAAGGTTTAAAAGCAGAGATGGCTTGTTGTCCCTCCCAGTAGCAGCGGACAGAGGGGACCCTGCCCACCTGCCCGCTCACTCTGGCTCACACTCCCTCACCACGCCCCAGTGCGGGGGGAGGAGAGGTTTGGAGAAGGGAGTTAACCTCCCAGGTGGTGGTGGTGTAGGCAGTAGAGCCAGGATTGGAAACTAGTGGTCACACTGGAAACCCCTTGCTTTAGTGACGCGGGCTCTGTGGGTGGGACCTGGTCCTGGGGGCTGAGAAAATGCCCAGGACAGGCACCCATGGGACGAGCGGGGGCAGGCCCGGGTCGGGGAGCGTCTTGGGCAAGGGGAGCACCCGGGGCCTGAAGGATGGGGGAGCTGGTGCCCTGGCCCGCGGGAGCTGTGAATGGGCAATTATGATTTTCTGATTTTGGGTTACTTAAAGCAGCCTTCGGACATAACTGAAGCCCGCAGACTTCACCCATCCTCCGTGGTGATGTTCTGTATTTTTCCATTTTAATTAGAAACAGTTGATGACGCTTCTCTCTCATCCTTTCTCAAATCCCCAGCTCAGGGCTTCACATAACACACTTCTCTCACAGGTGCCCTGGGGGCTTGCTGAGAGGACAGCCAGTCTTACCCATCACAGCTCCCATGGCTGCAGACAGCGCTGACCCCGTGGGCAGCAGGGGCTCTGGGAGGAAGCAGGAAGCAGTAGAGTGGGGAGTTACACTGTGTGGTCCGTGGAAGATGCACTGTGGTTCCCACCCTCTTGTGCTTCACCAAGTTCCTGAAAAATGTCCCCCAGGGGCTGCACGAGAAGGTACATGCTTATTCTGATGGTACTTACCCTGAATGCCCTGACTCCAGGGGACTTGGTCTGTACAACTTAGAAGGAAACCTGCTGACCCCATTTTTCCTCTTTTTTTCCCCAGCACCAGCCATACACAGCCAGCACAAGACACTCCCTGTGGCAGAGACTGCTGCCCATTTACCTAAAACCTATCTCCTCTCCTTCTGGGCATACGACCAGAGCACAGCTCCCAGGCTCCTTTGCCGTCAGGTGTGGCCAGGTGACCATTCCCGGCAGCGGAATGAGAGGAAGGAAGGAGCATCGCTTTGGGGCCCAAGCTCTCCCCTTCCTCCAGCTGGACGCAGACCTGCAAGGCCCTGGGATGGCAGAGCCACAGACAAGGGAGGGCGCCGGGGGATTGCCCCTGAGTCTCCACGGGAGCTGCCTGCCAAGCTTGCCTCGAAGGGTTACGTGAGAAATAACTTCCCATAGGGTTGAGCCATCTTGCCTGTGTGGGTCTGTCTGTTCTCTATGCAGCCACTCCTACGTGCTAGATACTGGGGCCGGTGACAACCATGGCAGGTGCAAAGTGGACAGTGTCCTCATGGAGAGTAGCACGGGGGGAGGAAAGTCACCCCTGACAAGCAAACTATCTGGAGGAAACACACGGGGCGGCGCTGGGTGGCAGAGAACCCCCTCTGGTTGGGCATGGCCCACAGAAGAGGGACATTCCCACTGAGGTCTGAGGATGGGGAGGATCAGGTACCTGGAGTGTGTGTGGAAGAGCCTTCCACCAGAAGGAATGGTGAGTGCGGCGGCCTGGAGGCGGGAATGAGCTTGGCAGGCTCACGGGTCGGAGAGGAAGGCAGCGTGGCTGCAGCTGGGAGGGATGGTGGAGAAGACAGGTCTGGGCTGGCCACGGTGTGGTCCTCCCCTCAGGCCCATGGATAGGGCATCTCTGAGTGCTGAGCTCTGACCCCATTAGAAGAGCGTCGGGATGGTGGGAGACGGGAGCTGTGAGCCTGGGAAGAGGTGCCGGAGACGCCCAGCCCGGCTGGTGCTGCCTCTGCCCTCACGTCCAACCTTCGTCTGAGCACACCCTCTGGCGTGGCCCAGACGCGCCCAGCCCTGCCCACGGGCTAAGCACTAGTTGGCCACAGGAGTGCCAGGCATGAGGTCTGAAGTTGGTTCTGCCTCTTGCTCAACCGGACAGGCTCCTCCTCTTCCCGAGCCCACTGTGGCTTCCCTCCCACTCCCGGGGCACCCTCGCTGCCCTGCAGGGTTAGGTTGGGGACTAAGGGATGGTGTCTGCGAAGCACACGGCACAGTGCACGGCACACAGGGGCTCTTTCCACCTGTGTCTCCCTCCCTTTCCTCCTCCTCCTCTCCTGGGAGTGGTCCCGGGCGCCTGTGGCATGGGCCCCTCCCTGAAGCAGTGGCCTGAGGACAAGCGATGACTTCGATAATTGCATCCTTTCCAGACCCAGGCAGTGATGAACGGGCCCAGAATCCGCGTGGCTTCATGAATCAATACTATAATATCTCTATACGAGTGTGGAAGGGAAAAATGGGGTCACAGGGAACACCCTGTGAACTTTCCCTCAGAATCTGCAGAGGTAACAGCTGGGGCTGTTGACTACTAGGAGCTTCTGAGCACTCGCCTGGGAGGGAGGGCATGGAGGGAGAGAGACCAACGTCAGCGCTTGGACCTGGGGTCCAGCGCTGTCCCGAGCCGTGTGACCTCAGCTTGTCGCTCAGGGTCTCTTGTCCCTGGTTCTCATAACGGTGGACGTGAAGAGCTCCATAAAGTGTTGGGTGACTTGCACGTGTATCAAGTTCTCGTGTAGGATGGAGCATGGAGCCAGAGGACTCGGAAGCGCCCCAGCCCCGGGACGTGCTCTGAAGCATCTGGGGGTCTTCAGACAGAGTGACGAGACCTCAGGCACCTGACCCGGTCCCACTCTAAGACAGGTGACATCACTGATTCCTGAGAGAATAAGTCACATCCTCAAGGTCGCACCTTAAGTTGGGGTCAGGATCCTTTTCCCGAATGGTGCCTCTGAGCTTCGCTTTGCCCAGTGACAGGATTAAGGAGACAGCAGCTTTGCTCTGAGTCAACATGGGAAGTGCTCTGCCCGTGGGACAGGGGAGAAGGGAGGGGGATGGGGCCCCAGGCAGGCAGGATCTGCTCACGGTCCACCTGCGCCTTCAGAAGGAAAACCAAATACTCACCTGTCGTGGCAAACATCCGTCTCCTTTTTTTTTCAGAGCACCTCTGGTGAGAAATTGACTTATTGGCCATTGTACTGAGACGAAAATAAATGACTCTATTTCCTGGCTCATCTTGTGAGGAATGTTTTCTTCTTTAAAAAAGAAGCTTCACTGTCTCCTGTTTGCTCAGCTGTGTGGGTTACTCATTTGTTCAGATAGGTCCTCTGAGATCCCATGTCTCGAGCTCTCCTGGCGCACAGAGTTACTGGAGGCCAGCCCCCAGCCGCCTGCTGGTCAGTGAGGCTCTCTTTATCACCCTCTTGGGCAGAGCCTGGGCTCCAACAGAAGGAAGTGTGCAGCACTCTCCATTGAGGAGGCAGTACCTGGGTTGACCAGGAAGACACAGCCCCTGACCTCAGGGCATCATCCACTGTGATGGGGGAAACAGTTTCTGATGTTCTGGTCAGATGGGGGAGGTGTAGCTCCCTGATCCTTTGGTCAGATGGGAGCGATATAGCTCCTCATCTACTGGTCGGATGAGGGACACCTCACCTCCCAGATCTGCTGGTCTGGTGGGGGAGACATGCTCTCAGTTCTGCAGGGTCCATGGGTCAGATGAGGAAGGCAAAATTCTTTCCTCTGGGAGCCCCTAGCCTCCCAGGGAAACCACAGCCTCTGGCGGTTGCGTACCTTCACAGAGATTGGAGACACATGGTCCCTGCCCTCCAGGCACCCTGCACTCTGAGGGGCAAGTCAGGACCTGTCCATGGAAAGGCGCAGGGATAGCATCAAGGCAGGTGGAATCACTGCGCTGAAGACAACCGGCATAGGCCAGGGCTGAGGGGGTGGTTGGCTGATTTGGTTTTATTGACTCCGGAAGCAGCTAAGAGGCAATCAGCCAACTGGTTGAAGGGGGGTTGCAGAGATTTGGCCATCCAGATGTTCTAAGTCACCCTCACACCGAGTAGCACACGTGGCAAATACCTGCTGGTGGGCTTGGCATCATTCCAATTCCTGCTCGGGCTCTGGCTGGGCTCCCAATGCTGGCCGGGCAGGACCAGGGACAAGGAGGCACCATGAAGACAGCGATGTGAGAAGCAGGGACTGGGGGGAGGGCTTGAGGGGAGACTTGTGTTATATCTTCAACCTGCATAGGCTCTCCCTGGGGCATCCCAGAACCAGAACCCCTAACCAGCCCATTTAGAGACCCAGAAGACCCATCCCTGGAGAGCACAGGGCAGAGCTGCAGCCCAGGGCACTGATATCCCCCTAGGACTCCGGTGTGAGCCTTGACCTCTCCCTGATCCTGAGGCCCAGGACTTCTGAGTCAGCCTCATGGGAACCTCTGTGGTTCCTGGATGGTCAGCGGCAGGAGAGACGCAGAAAGGGGGGCAGAGGTCAGCCTCTCCACTAAGGCTGCCCGCTGAGCTCTCCGTGGTGCTGAAACCACCCGCAGCCTCACCTGCAGGCACTGGGTCTCTGTGTGGCAACAGTTCCTCCAGTCTAGGGCCGCCAGGGGCCTGATCAGAGTGGGTAGCTGTCTACCTGTGGCTGTAGGGCAGCCAGCTCGTAGGACCTGCTGCCAAGCAGTGCCTTCCTTGCCATCCCACAGCCTGTCATTAGCGTGCACACATCTATGCACTGAAATACAAGGTCATTGGGTCAAAGACCCTGGTCTATTTCCTCTGTACCCTGCACAGACCCTTACACAGTGTCCTGAGCCCTGCAGTGCTTGCTTAGCCCTGCACTCTTGGGTGAGTGGGGAGAGATTATATAGATCCCACCTGGGCCTCAGGCTCAGTTTGCTGCCCAGGCCAGGGGGAGGGGAACGGGGGTAACAACAGCATGAAATAAACCAAACAGGGACTCGCAAAGTGTTCCCACGATCTAGTTATATTTATAATTCACTTTCTTCTCTTAGCAGACCCTCTAGTCTTTACCTTTAGGATGATCAGTCCCCACCCCTTCCCGAGCATGGTCTGAGGTCCTCCGAGGAGCAGCTGCCAACCTTCCTCTGATGGTTAGGGCGGGCAGCCAATGGCAGGCACCAACAAACCCCAAATGCCTACCTCAGTGAGGGGAGGAGCTGCAAGAGCCAGTCGCAAGCGCCCAAACTCGCTCCTTCCTTTTTGGCCCAAACTCACACTCAATAAACCTCCAGGATTCCTTCCCTGGTAACTTGAGCCGGCATTGATCTCTCTCCCCCTGAGTGCCCGCGGCATCTCGCTTTCTGCAGCATATGTACGGGCATGGTATTTTTCATGTTTATTTTGTTCTCTAATGTCCTGAGTATTCATCTTTCTGTGGGATCGGTGTCTGATACATCTTCACATCCTTCATCACCTGGCATGGGTCCTTGCCCTTTTAGGAAGTTATTGAATGAACAAGTGAGTCCTCTGACTTCTGCTCCTAGGAATACTGATAACGGCACTGCCAGTAGGGCCTTGGTTCAAGTCCTCTTTAGCTATTAGCTCTTCTGTTTGTCCTCTTGACAATACCAAAAGAGCGAGTAGCCACTATTCTCAGTTTATATGTGGAGCACAGAGAAGTTAAGGAAACTGCCCAAGGTCATACAGCCCAGGCAGTTTGTTCCTGGAAAAAGGAACCGTGCTTACTGAAAAGAAGCAAGCAAAAAGAACCAAAGTGAATCAGTTTAGTAAGCTTAGGTGTATGAAGCATAAGAAAAAAAGCAAGACCTGTTTTCCTTAGAATAACAGAATCTCATAGAAATACAAAGCAGTGGAGATCATGTGGTCCAACAAAATGATTTTATAAATGACGAAACAGAGCCTTGCTTGTATGAGGGATGAGGATCCACACCACGCTTGGGCATGTGCAGATCGGGTTGTGAGCAGGACCGTGGACTTCACCTGTGGCCTGGGGACCTGCGGGACTGTGGCACACAGTTGTTTTGAGAACTAGAAGAATCCACGAGTGTACAAAACCTTGCACGTAGCCTGGGCCCCATGGTGATTGTGTTTGTAAAATGAGGTGGTCGCACAGGCAGTGGACCACATTTGCACAACGTGGCTGGATTTCTACAATTCAGGGAAGAAATGTGCTCAGCAGGTGTATTTGTTAGGTTATGGGCTCCTTTGTACATGATGGAGAGCCCAATGTTTGAGCAGCTTCCACACGTGTAACACTGCAGGTATGAGCCGGGGAAAAGGGCACCCACGGAGCAGAGGCCCAGCCCCCTTCTCTGGGGCCCTCTCCTCCAGTGTGGCTTTCCTCCAGCGTGTCTGCCCTTCAGTGCATGTGGGGAGAAGGGGAGGGACAGGCTCCCACCTCTTCCAAGGGCAGGACTCAGAAGTTGCCAAGTCACCTTTGCTCCCATCCTGAGGAGCCGAGCTTGGTCACATGGGCACTCCTGGCCACAGAGGGGGAGACAAACCAGGGTGGCAGGTGCTCTGCCAAAAACTGGGCAGAAGCCGGGCCGGCCCCCTGGCTTAGCGGTTAAGTGCGTGTGCTCTGCTACTGGCGGCCAGGGTTCGGATCCCTGGCGCGCACCGACGCACCGCTTCTCTGGCCATGCTGAGGCCGCGTCCCACATACAGCAACTATAAGGATGTGCAACTATGACATACAACTATTTACTGGGGCTTTGGGGAAACAAAAAGGAGGAGGATTGGCAATAGATGTTAGCTCAGGGCTGGTCTTCCTCAGCAAAAAGAGGAGGATTAGCATGGATGTTAGCTCAGGGCTGATCTTCCTCACAAAAAAACAAAACAAAACAAAACAAAACTGGGGAGAAGCCGGGACTGGATCCCGGGCACCAGTCTTCCCCAGGTGTGTGCCAGCAGGGTGACCCCGACTGAGGGTGGTGTGCACACACTGGCTTTACAGAGGGGCTTGCTCTATTTCCGGGCGTCCGTGGTACTCACCTGCCCTGTTTTTGCATGACTTGCTTGTCCACATTATTTTATTCAATTCCCAGAGCAACTCAGTGATCTACACAGGGCCATGGGCTAGTCCTAGGCGTACACACGAGGAAGTGGACGTCCAGGGCTCTGACCCGTCCAAGGCCAAGCTGTAGGGGCTGGGGGAGCCAGGCCTGAGCCCGGGCACCCCGACTCTACTGGGTTATGTGCTTCCGTGGGCAGGAGCTGTGTGTTCACCGCGAGGTCCCAGCATCTCACACATCACTCGGAAAACGCTTTGCAAAATCTGATGAACTGTTGACTCAAAGAGCAGAGATTGTCACTCTGATCACAGCCTTGCTATGTCGCCTGGCCTGCAGCTGTTGGGTGGGGGCAGTTCCAGGGCAGGTGCCCGCACAGGCCAGCCTTGATGCCTGGAACCTGCAGCTGCCTCGCCTCAGGTGTTGTTTTATTATCATCTACCTGTCCCTGCCCTCCCTGCCTGGCTGAGATCCAGGCTTCTCAGCTGCCTCCTCCTCCGCAGAGCCGGTCCTGGGACTCTGCCAGCGTAGGGAAGGCTAGCTGGCAAGGGACATCAGAGGCCCCGCCCTACCGCTCCGCCCTCTTGTCTGGGAGCCTCCGGTCACAGACCTGACCACTCATGATGGGGAGGATGTGGGTGGACTCAGCTTCCTGGCATCTGGCAGGAAATCGATATCGTCCTTCAAGGCCCAGATCTCACGGCCCTGGAACATCTTTCTTACCCCATTTGTGGGATTAATTGCAGCCACCCCCGTCCTCCAACACATCTGTGCACAAAGCACAGAGCTTGGCCCAGAGGATGTGTCAGTAGGTGAGTGAACGGATCGATAAGTGATTAATGGCAGGGCTGGCCTGGGAAGGGGTGTGGGTTACAGTCAACAGGCACAGGGGTGTCTTTCCTTCCGCCGTGCAGTGTTTCTACCCCTGCTCTGAGAGTTTCTCCTTGGAATGTCAGCCCTGTAGTCCCCGGATCTGATCCCGGCCCTGCCACGACCCGGGGTGTGGCCTGGTCATGTCACCCCCCTTCTTGGAGACACAGCGTCTTCATCAGAGAGAAAGATGGAGCCCCCAAACTGCTTCGTGGTCCTTCCCAGATTCTGGGAACTCCCTAGCCTGTGTGCCGGCCTGGTCATGAATGGGACTAGAGTCCTTTGAGGGACCTGGATCCTGGCCACATGATCTCTCTGCTGTGGCCTTGGACGGTGCCCTGATGGGGGTGGGTTGCGTTTGGAGGGGGCCAGCCTCGCCCTGGCAATGCAGCACAGACGGCTGTGCATTGGGAGCTGAGGTCTGTATGTGGTGCATGAATCTCCTTGGGGGCAGAGCCAGGCTGGGCGAGGATCCTGGGCCTCAGGGTCTGTGCTCTTCAAAGTACCCTGGCCCCGTGGAGGCCCTACTGCAGCGGAGGGTCCCTGAGGTCCTGAGTCCACGGCTCCGGGGTGGAGCATGGGCCGCCGTGGCCTCGTGGTGCTGTGCTCTGTGCTGGAAGGTCCCGTTCTCAGGCCATCACCCCACTGTCTACAATCCTGTGTGCTGGCGGTTCTCAGCTGGAGGCCGGTGGAGAGGAAGGTGGCTCTGTCCCCGACATGTCACTCCCTACCATGGCTCAGCCTCCCCCAGGGATGGGTGCTCGCACCCGCTGGCACGCGGCCCATCCTTAGGCTTAGCAGGAACGCCCCGCCGGACACTCTCAACTCCAGAATCCCTCACTCATTTACTCAGGGGCCACTGAGCACAGGCCCTGCACTGGGTCCCTTGCCAGATACTGGGGACAGGGAGGAACCAAGGCCTGTGTCCCAATGCAGGCAGCTGGCCAGCACACCACTGGGTGTCCACAAGGCAGAACCAGCAAAGAGAGGGCCTGAGACAGAAGGGAGAGGGCTCTGCCCTCCACGAGAGGCGAGGAGGCCTCTGAGGGGACCGGGCCTTGGAGGTTGGGAGGTATTATGGAAACGTTTGGGGATCCCAGGGGTTTTGTTTAAAGCCCCCCACCCCCACTGGCATGTCCTCCTGAGACAAGAGCCTGCTCAGTTGTCCAGCGTGTGGGTCCCGTGCTGTGATGCTCAGGAGCGTGGAGCTCACAGACGGACAGACAGACCCAGAGCTCAGAGCCTGGCACTGCCACTGGTTGCTTATGGAGACCTGGGGCAGGCAGGTGACTGAAGCTGGGTCAGCCTCAGTTACTCCCTCTGCAAAACGGGGCCACAGGCAGCACCTGCCTGTCAGGGACGCCGTGTAAACCTGGCGGGTGGTGCAGTGTCTGCAGACCTCGTAAATGTGCCATCTCTTTGAAGCCTGATTTCTGTGCGGTGGGTTTTCCTAAAACGAGGCCCGGCCTCAGCCAGAGCTGGGCCCCCAGGCCCCTGGGCCAGTGTGACCCTGCTGGAGGAGGAGCTGTTTGCTGGCAGAAGGCCGTGCCCGAGACCGTGCAGACACAGTCCACGGGTCGTGCGTCTCCATGATGACCACCCTGGGTGCCCACAGGGCCAGTGCTGGAGTAATAACTCACCCGTGTGCTGTGTCCTCAGCCTGATGGACCACTCCTGGCCTGTCCATTCAACCTTCTGTAAAAGCTTCGGAAACTGGAAATCAGAGCCTGAGTGGCCGTGGCGATGGCACAGAGGGACGTGGATTCACTCGGATGAAACAGCCCCACGCAGTGCTGGTGCGGTGGAAAGAGCGCTGGACTTGGAATCAGGAGCCGTGGGTTGGAGTCCTGAGTGGGGTCTCTCCTGGCCCCACATGCCCGGGCTCCACCCTCTGCAAGGAGCTTGCCCTTGGCCCCTCCATGTAATGTTGTCTCCTTGGGGGCTTTGTATCCCTGCTCCCTGTGCTCAGGTCCTTCCCCTCCTGGTCTGCTGCAAACTCATCCTTTAGGACCCATCGAAAAGGCCGCCTCCTCCAGGAAGCCCTCCCTGACTCCCAGGCAGAGGCAGCCTCTTCCTCCTTTCCACACTATGGTGCCTGTGAGTGTGCAGACACAGGCCACTGGTTCTGCCATCTCTGCATCGACCACCCTGGGTGGCCACAGGGCCAGGACAGCATCGCTGCAGCCCCAGATGGGGGACGCTGGTTGTCTGGACAATCTGAGACAGCAGCCATGGGTGGTGCGAGGCCCTCTGGTGTGATGTCATCCATCTGGAAGAAGGGATGTGACCAATGGTGGCCTGAGATCCTCCAGGGGGATTTCTATTGAGGAGGTGGGACGGTGGCCAGGGCACGACATCCACGGCCGGAGGAAAGGACGCTCGACCACCATCACATTTGCCCAGGGCCTCACACTTACACGGGTTCTCCTGTGCACCCTGTGTCGCACACAGCAGGACCAGAGGCACGGCTGGCTGCCCTTCCAGTGAGGAAACTATGGCTCAGGGTCAGGGGGCTAATGAGATGCCAGGCCAGGATTCCAGCCCTGGTCCGAATGGCTCCCGAACTGGGGCTCAGCCGCACTGCCAAGTCACCAGGGGACTCCCAGGGACTTACTGGGAAGCCAGCTCTCCCTCCTTTGGGCCTGACCTCAAAGTGCTGGAGACTCATCACACAGCGGACGTCTGGCCTCGCCGGCCTCCCTCCTCCACCCACGCTAGCTCTCGGGCAGCGTGCACCGTGCACGTTCCGTGTGCAGCCCAGTGCAGGCAGCGGAGCAGGAGCGAGGCCGTCCAGCGGGAGAGGCTGGGACAGCCTCCCGACAGCTCCCGGTTTGCTCTGGCAATGAGCGATTTGCTTGTTTGTCTGCGAGGCCTCGTTACTTTGAGAGAGCCCAGCCAGACCACAGACACATCGTCACTTCACTGCGGACACGAGGGGCTCCTTTCAGAGCCGGGGGACGTTCATGGGAAAGGGCGCCAATGTGGGTTCAAATCCCAGCTCTGTGTCGGCGGCCAGGTGGTCCAGAGCAGGCGCTGCTCCCCCGCCAAGCCTCGGCTGCCTCATTTAGGAAACGGGCTGGAGCTGCGCCCGGCACGGAGCAGGCACTCAGCATATGTGTGCAATTGTCGCACCCGCCATGTGCGGCTCCCCTGAGGGTCCTGTCCACCATTTGTGCGTTTAAATGAGAATTGCCCACACAATTAGGGTGGGACAATTGAAAATAAATTTGGAATTGGTGGGAAATGTTCCAAAAAGCAAGTGTGGCCTGAATTGTCACGGAGCAGCTCGATTCTGACAAAGCTGTCCTCACCTGTGTTCAGAAGCTCCTCCCTGGGGCCACTTGTGAGTGAGGTAGGGCCTCCACACCTGTCCCCAAAGTGGGCGGAGCCCAGTGAGCGTCCCCTCCCCATAGATTGGAGAAGTATGGACCTGCCTGGACAGGGACGTCGGCGTGGGGACCGCGTGTGTCCCCAGAGGGGCCCCTCTCCACCTGGAAGCCCTGGCCTGTGGCCTGACACGCCCTGCTCACGGGCACCCTCTGGAGGAGGTGTGATTTGTCAATTTCCTTTTTACGACGTGTGCTCAGAGTGGACATGATGTTCCGGGTGAGGCGAAAAGAGCCCTGGGCCCCAGATGGCCCACGTGGAGGTGATCTCTAGCTTCCCAAGCTCTCCCCGCGTCCAGCGTTTGTTCATGGCACCATGTGACACGCTGGCCTTAACACACACATCTCCTTCTGTCCTCACGACTGTGTCAAAGGAGCGAGGGTGGTTCCTCCTCCTCAGAGATGGAGAAGCCACCTGTGCAAGGGTGCCCCTCTGGTCAGTGATGACCGAGGGGCAATGGACTCAGGATGGGCTCTTTCCTCCGCCTGCTCTCAACAGTGTCATGCAAACAATGCCTCTGGAACCTTCCCATAGGCTGGGCACTCAGCCAGACACGCTCCGCCCATCATTTGATCCAGTCCCGAGATAACCATGTAGAGGGCGTCCTGTCACGACCACCACTTTGTAGGGGAGGAACCCCAGGCTTAGGGTGGCCGAGTGATCTGCCGGAGGTCACACAGCTGGCAAGAGGCAGAGGCAGGACTCACACCCAAGCCAGCCAGCCGGGGGCCGCCCTGCCCCGCGAGACTGCAGAGCTGGGGGACAGCCCCAGACCACGATGGCGGCCGAGAGGCAGAGATGTGTCCACCCACAGCCCCTGACTTGTCTTCACACGTTTTTCGGCTTTTAAAGGGTGTACACTGCCCGTTCTGCAATCACAGCCCGTGGGATCTGGCGCGCAATAACACTCCTGCAGGACACGAGACCGCCGGGTCTGTGCAGTTCTCCAAAAGCCCGCCAGCAGCCTCGCGTCAGCTCAAGGCGGATTCTGCCCCAGACGAGTTGATCCTTAGAGATGTTCGCCTTCTGGAGGGGCGGGAGGGGGCTCAGTCCACCGACACGTAGTGAAGGTGACGGAGTCAGAGACACAGGTCCCGGAGGCCCAGGCCGTGGCCAGGGGATGGACACTTGATTTCCACTGTGGACTTTCATGTCTTTTTAATTTTGTACCAAGTACATTTTAGCTATTGAATAAAAACTAAAATATTAAAAATGGTTGATTCATCAGGGCGATGCCTGTGGCTGGTGCCCTATGGCTCCACTGGGCACTCGGACCTGGACTATGTCTCCTGAGGGCCAGCCCCGGGCAGCAGTCAGGGGCAGCTCTGGACTCAGGTGCAGCTGTGGGTCCCAGCACCCCCCGGGCCTTGTCATCATGGGCAAAGTCACCTTCTCTTGCTGTGCCTCAGTTTCCTTATCTGAAAAATGGGCACAACCTTCCAGGGCGTGATGGCGCGAGTACCCAGCATGAGTGGGTTGGATGTGGGCAGGGAGGAACGGGGTGGAGGCCTGGGCCCGGTTCCAGACAGCCTGACCTGGGACCTGATTCCGGCGTCTCGGGAACTTGCTCTGCTCCTTGAGGCATTTCTGGGCTCACCTGTGTGTACAGGTGAGGCCCCCTCACCTGTAGGATGCCACGTTGAGGGCGGGGTGGGTGGATCTCGGGCGTTTATTTCATCTCAGATGCCCCATGGCCTCATGTCCCATGGCACAGGCTGATGTCCATCTGCCGGGGACCCTGGGGCGGGCGAGAGATGCTGACGGCTGCAGGGCCATCAAGTCACACGTCTCAAAGCAAAGCTGCTGGTTACTCCTCTGTCATTAAGTGTCACCTGATTATAAAAAAAATTAACAACCCTACAACTGTGTAAGACACGTCTGAATACACAGATACTTCAAGTCTATAAATACTTTTAAAGAACCAATCACTACTTCACTAGGAGACACTCCTGATGACGGTCAGCCGGCTGCTTAGGGGTCACACGCCAGAGACGTCCAGAGCAGCGTGGGCGCTGGGGCTGGGCCTTCCCAAGGGGGCTCAAACTGGCCGGCCTGCTCCCCGGGGCGCCCTCGGCCTCAAACGGCCCCTCTGCGGGTTTTGCATCTTCTCTGCTCTCTCATCATCAGGTGGTTTGTCCCCCGCCCCTGGGGCCCCATGTGTGCTCTGTCCTGGCTCCTCCCCCCACCCCCTCCTTCTCCCCTCTCTCTCCCCCACTTGCCTGCTTTTGCCAGCTTTATTGAGGTACAATTGACAAACAAAAATTCTGTGTATTTAAGGTGCACAACTTGATGTTTGATCCACGTTTACATTGTGATATGATCACCGCAGTCCAGCTAAGTAGCACGTCCGTCTCCTCGCAGGCGCCATTTCTTTTGTGTGTGTGTGGTGAGAACACTTGAGATCTACCTGCTCAGCAACTTTCGAGGGCACACAGAGTATTGTTAACTGTGTCACCACGCTGTGTGTTAGAGCCCCGGAACATTCCCGTCTTGTAACTGGAGGTTTGTACCTTAGACTAACGTCTCCCCATTTCCCCATCCCCCAGCCCCTGGCAACCACCATTCCACTCTCTGCTTCCCTGAGTTCCTCATTTTAGATTCCACACGAGTGAGATCGTACAGTGTTTGTCTTTCTCTGTCTTTCTTGTCTCACTTTGCATAATGTCCTCCAGGTCCATCTGTGTTGCTGCAAAGAGCAGGCTTTCCTTCCTTTTTAAGGCTGAATAGTAATCCACTGTGTCTGTATAACCACATCTTCTTGATCCATTCCTGCGTCCATGGACGCTTAGGCTGACTCCCTACCTTGGCTATTGTGAATCATGCTGCTCTGAACATCCTCCCTCTCTCTGTCTCTTTCCCTCTCTCTGTCTGTCTCCTTTTCTCCATCCCTTTCTCCTGTCTCTCTCCATCAATCCCTCCTCTGTCTCTCCTCTCTCTCTCCTTCATTTTCTCTATCTTCCTCTCCCTCTCTCTTTCCCTCCCTCCCCTCTTTTCTGTCTCTTTCTCTGTCTGTCTTTGTCTGTCCGTCTGTCTCCTCTATGGGTGGGCTGCGGTCAGGAGGGCCGCTGGTCAAGCTGGGTCCACGCATAACCCTTGATCAGCCATCTCCACTTCCGGGGGCACTGAATGTCGAGCGCGTATCTGTGCTGTGGGGGGTGGAGGTCACCTGGGCGCCCATCTCATGGGAGGTGGGGGAGTTGGGGGCAGCCTCCGTGGCCCGCTCAGCACCAGGTGGAGGGAAAGCATTAGCTGGCCCCAAGGGCACAGTGCAGAGACAGAAAGACGAGCAACCAAGGGAGGCTGTTTACAAAAATTGAAAATATGGACACAAGTCACAATGCACATTTTGGCAAAACATAATAGAACAAAAAATTCACCTTAAGCCCATTAGATGATGACCTGTGGGCGGGGGAGGGACAAACAGCTAGAGCAAGGGACAGAAGGGCCCTGCCTGGACCCCGTGCTGAGGACCGGGGCTCACTGTCATCTCTGTGCCGGGCCTGGGGGCGGAGGGAGGGACGGGAAGGAGGTGACGAGGCCGCGCTGGGAAGTGGAGGCGGCAGGTCCCCGGCTGCCTGGTGGTGGCGGTTACTCTGCTGTCTTGGGCTGCTCAGGATGGGGCTGGGCAGCCCTTTGCTTGCTGGTGTTGGGCCGTCCTCTTCGGAGGCCAGGGCTGCGTGGTTTGTCTTTACTGCTGCTCTTTTGTCCATTCTTCCACTTGCTCTATAGATACTGGACGGGTGTCCACCTGAGTCAGGCTGTGCTTGTGCTGGGGCTGAGGAGGCAGGAGCCCGCCTGCCCCCAAAGGGAGTTAAAAGGAAGCTCCTGAGCAGGCGGAGGGCAGCCGGGGAGGCTGCCTGGAGGAGGTGACAGTGAGCAGAGTCCAAGCAGTGAGGAGGAAGGTGGCTGCACAGAGAACCCAGGCTGGGTGGGGGTCCAGGGCCTGGGGGCTGAGGCTCCATCCTCTCCGGGTGCCCCTGGACTCTCCGAGGGGCTCACGGTGGGTCCTGCCTCACAGCGCCGCCCTTGTGAGAACTAAGGGAGGAACTGCGGGAGAGTGCTCTGCCTGTGACCATTACTGTCCCCACTCTGCTTCCCTGGGAGGGGGGCCGCAAGGAGAGCCCCCTCCCCTCTCCCCACACCCTCTCTGCAGCAGCCTGCCTCCTCTGGCTCGGGGAGCCCCCGCCGGCTCGTGGACCCCCGTCTGCCTCCCTTGCCTCCTCCAGCCTCATCCGGATGCCCCGCAGACACACCCACAGGAGCAGCTCGTGGTGGTCCCTCAACCTGCTCCTGTGCGGGGATCCTGGTCTTTGCGGGTGGAACCTCCCACCACACACCCACAGACCTGGGATCCCCTTCCTCTTCCTTTCTCTCAACCTCACAGCCAGCAGCTGGTGAGCCGGGGTGGACCAACTCCACTGAGGTCTCTACTGGCCATCCGAGCAGCCGCTTCATTGGGTGCCCTGCTCCGACCCACTTCCCATCCATCCCCTCTCCAGTGAAAGTCCTCAGTGGCTCCGGAGCCCCACGGAGTAGAGGCTGAACTCCTTCTCGTGGCATTTGAGGCACTGGGGAGTCTGGCCCCCACGCCTCTCCAGCTTGGCGTCTGCCTCTCCCCTCCTTCACACCTCAATCTCAGCAGTGTCACATTGCTTCTAGTTCTTGCACAAATATACAGAACACAGGGAGGCATTATTTCCCTGAGCCTTTGCACTGCTGTTCCGTTTTCCTGAATGCCTTTATACACCAACTGGCAAACTCCTATTCAGCCTTCAAAACCCTGCTAATGCATGACTACCTATTGTGATGCCCTCAGAGAGGATTACACTCTCACCTCCATGCTCAGATGGCTCCTTTTTTATTTTCTCCATATCCTAATTATTTGTTTACCTGCCTGTCTCCTCCATCAGATGAGGAGCTTCTAGGAGGCAACGCCCATGACTGGAACACCTGCATTTCCTTAGCCCGAGGTCTCTGAGGAGCACGCAGGCGCCCCGCGTGGATGAGCGGAGGAGAAAACAAACGAGCCCTCGGCATTGTGAGCGGCCTGTCCTCTGTCACAGAGCAGGGCAGGAGGGAGGACAGTCGGTGAAGGTCAGCCGTAACACCTGCGTGCTCCGGTCGCATTGACACCAATGCAGAGAGAGTGACAGTGTGTCACAGGAGCCACTGCCAACTCAGTGGCCCGCCAGGTTCCGGCAGGACGGCCACTCAAACTAGGTCAGAGGCCCTGCCGCCCGCCTCGTTCCGAGGAGCACGCTCCGCGATCGCAGGAGAGAGTTCGGTTTGCGCGTGATTATTTACCCATTTGGCTAATTAGATGTTAATAAACCGTTTCACACTGCGGAGTGCAGTGCTGCGAGAGGAATTTAAGCGGGCTTTGCCAGGAAGCCTCGGCGTAGGGGACTGACCAGGAGGCGGTAGCCGGGCTGTGGGCATGGGAGGACAGCTGGGCACCGGCAGCAGGGCCTCTGCCCGCCTCCCGTCCTCCGCCCCGTCGCCCCTGGGCCGGGATTCATTGCTCACGTCCGCCCTCGCTTCCCTCACTGGGCGCCCACCGTGCATGTGAGGGCGGCGGGGAGGGGCCGCCCAGACCCCACCCTCCAGGGCTTACATCCAGTGTGGAGGAAAAAACCCATGATGAGGCCACGCCCCCCCGGGGGCCTCTGTCCCAGGGCTGTCCGAGCACTTTACACACATGAGTTCATTAGATACAAGGAGAATGACAGTCCCCCATGCCGTCTCCCCATTCTCGGAAGGGCAGGGATGAGGTCCTGCTCGTCGCCCCTCCTCTAGGAAGCCCATCCAGGTCTCTCTCTCTTTTCAGAAGGAGAAGGACCCATGGTTGGCCGAGGTGGTCTTTGGTGGCCTCTGTCCCCTGTCTGGCATGGTATTCTGGATGGAGTCAGGTCAGACATCTCCGAATCCAGACCCTGCCCCTTCTGCTGTGTGATTCTGAGCAGAGGACTCAGCCTCTCTGAGTCTCAGAGGCCCATCTGTAGAGGGAGGGTGTGGGTTCATGGGACCAGGCGTGGAGGGCCGTATACAGACCCCGGATGGAAGGGACGCTCAGTGAGTAAGTTGTCTGCCTCCTGCTCTACTCCCTTTCCAGCTCTACCCCTATAGAGCCCGCTCCCTGGCCCATCCTCCCTCAGAGCAAAAATCAAGAATGACGGAGGGTGTGGGGGGTGGCAGCCCCTCCCCAGGCCAGGGCGGGGAGGGCAGCTGCAGGGATGCTCCCACAGGGTCCAGCCCCCCGAGTCTTTCTCACTCTTGTTGAGGGCGACCCCTCCTCTGATCTCGGTCGCCTGTGTCCTCGCCGCTCTCCTCTCTCTGGTCCGAGTGAGGACAAAGCCCTTTTGTGCCTTTTACTCTCAGCGCCGCTGAAAGGCCTTGGCGTTGTCAGAAAGAACGTTTCAATTAGAGCTGAAAGCCAAGTGAGAACAAAAAAATAAGGAAGTAAATTCAAGAGCAGATACCAGTCATGACTTCCAAGTCTGGGTTTTGGATCCAAGGAGAGCTGGGAGAGCTGTGAAGAGCAGACCTTTATTCTCACATCAGGGGCTGGGGGGGAGGAGCCAGAGCCCCTACAGGGGCGAGGCCTGCGAGAGAGACTTTTCACATGTCCTATTTCACTGCATCCTCAAAATGATCCCTCAGTAAAGTTTCTGTAGACCATGAACCAAGCACAGAGATGTTAAGACACTTACTCAAGGTCACGCAGCATCAGAGCTTTGTTAATGGATAACCACAGTTTTGCCCCAAATAATAGGTCTGACTTCTCAAACTCCATGTCTAGTGACCTGTCCCAGCCAGGAGCTCCACCCCTGGCCCCGTCCATGCCGTGCACCAGGGGCCCTCCCTGTGTGGCCCAGGTCACACCCGGGCATGGCCAGGCTGGCGAGGTTGGCAGGGAGGGCCCCAGGAACAAGCTTGGCCTTGGCTCTTGCAGGCCCGCAGGACAAGGGCCCCGAGGAGCCGTGGATGAGTGCAGTGGCTTCTCCCTTCTATCACCACCTGCCCAGTGGGCCCTGCACGGGGTGCCGCTCTCGGCCGTCAGGAAGCTCAGAGGCCCCTGGGGGCCACACACAAGGAACTGGGTGGTAAGGCTGGTAAACAACCGTCACCTCGGGCCTGCTCTGGGGGTGGGGGGCTGGCAGGGGTGACTTCCTGGAAGGCGTGGCCCTGTAGGGCTCTGAAGGATGATCAGGGCCAGTCAGGGACCAGAGCCTTCCAAGCTGAGACGCTGAGAGCAGCAAGGGGCAGGCCTGTGGGGGGGGGCTGTGTTGTGTTCTGGGGGGACATGCAAGGCCTGGTGGGCCATTCTGGAAACCTGCGCTTCCCTCGGGGGCACCGGGGTCCCTGAGAGGGGCTCCTCCCAGCCTCCTCCGCACACATTAGCCCCACCTGTCACCCTGGAGGGAAGGGGCCCCCTGAGAGGGTCTCCCCAGGAGGGTTTCACAGGCGGAGCCAGGCCTGGGCCGGTGAGGGTTTAATAGCCAGCTGCCCAGCCTAACAAGGCCTGATTTGCAGCGTCCACCAATCCTGTGGTCAAATGCTCCCACCACGGCCAGTTTCAGGCAAGCAATGGGCCGTCGCGGGCTGTGGCCTTGGGAAGAGCTGAGCACCCTGGGATCCCACTGGCCAGCGTGGCCACCGTCTCCAGCTCACCCTTGACGGAGCTGTGAGGGCCCTGGTTCAGGCAGGAAACCGTGGGTGGAGCCGGAGTGCTTTCGTGTGTAAACAGAGCCATAGACCACTGGGTCCTGGCCCAGGGGCTTGGGAGGGTGGGGGATGGAGAGGGGCGGCAGCGCAGCCTGGGGAGGGCGGCGGTGGGAGAGTAATCCGAGCCCAGCCTCAAGTCGATTCCTGTGCCAGCACCGCAGTCCCACCGCCAGGCCCACAGGAGGCCCACCCTGTGCAGGGTCCTCTCCTGCCAAGCTCCTGCACTGCCCCCCAGAGCAGGGAAGACCCAGTCTTTGTCCCTGGCCCTTCGGCCTCTGATGCTTCCGCCCCCTCCCCCGTCCCCCCTTCCGTCCCGCGCGTCGTCGGTGCCCTGCCCCCAGCCCCCGCTTAAAAATTTCTGGTCCTTTCCAGAGCAGTGGTGAGAGAAACTGGCTCTTTCATGGGGCTAGAGCAGTTTATTTCATCTGATGCTCGTAGACAGGACCCAGCGGTCACCACAGTTATCAAGATGAGAAAACCTCGAGTCCACAGGTACCCGGTGCCTCCCGGAGTGGAGAGGGCACACACGATTCAGGCCCCAAACGCCGTCTCTGGCTGTCTCCGTCCCAGGCCGCAGCACGTGGTGGCTTCAGCTGTGCCCGAGACTCTGCGGGGCTGTCAAGCACGAGGTCTTGGGTGGTGAAGTCCTGGAGAGGCGCCTGGCAGGGAGAAGGGCCCCTCTCAGGTCCGCGTATGCTCATAAACAATTCACCCCAACCCGACGCGAGACCCAGGCGTGACCAACCGGGCTGCTCAGACCACACAGCAGTTGAAGTCAGGCCTCCTGCTTCCCGCCTGGGGAGATGGCCGCCCGGGGTCTGCACAGGGGCGGCTGTGAGACTGGCTCCCAGCCTGCGGCCTCCTTCCAACCAGCGAGCGCCCTGTTCTTGTAGGGATTCTCTAGGCCCAGGGGCGGCCCTGCCAGCACCAGAAGGCGCCCAGAGGCCTGGGGACCGCTACTCCAGTGTCCCCACACTGGCCCAGCTGCAGCCCTGGAACAGGCACCAAAGCCGGCCTGGTTCTATGCCTGGCTCGCTGTGCCGTTTGGCGAAGTCCCCGGGCCTCCCCAGGTCACGGTCTATGAAGCGACAAGTAATAATAGTGGCCCACAGGTGTTGGAGATTCTTGTGGCCTCTTACCACTGCTGTCTGCCCACATGGTGACATGTTGAACTTCCCCTTGAGGAAGGAGGTGTTAACGTCTAGGTTTTCCAGATGAGGAAACTGAGGCACAGAGAGGTTAAGTAATTGGCCCAAGGTCACAGAGCTGGCAAATGCAGGACTTGGACTCAAACTCGGGCAGTCTGATTTGCTGGTCTGCGCTCTGAGAACGAAGGGTGGTCGTCACACCCCAAGGCATCTCTCAGCCGTGAGGACCTACCATGCTGCGCTTCGAAGACCGGGCACCAGCCTCACTCCTTCACTCGTTCACGCATCCACGCGGTCATTCCCCGAGTCACGTCCAGGACCGAGTCCAGACGCTGTGATCCCGTGGCCGTCACATCGGAAATGAACAACCCCCCGACGGGTAAATGTTAGCAGCCTCCCGCATCCTGCAGCTGGTTTTGGGGCCACTGACCCTCTCCCTCCTCCAGCACCCAGCCCAGACTCCCTGACTCAGTTACCTCGAAGGCTTCCCCAGGAGTGTGACCTTGACCTTCTTCCCCGGAGCTCTGAGGCCCGGCCGCCCCGACGTCTCAGCAGGGGTTGCTGGGCCTGCCCACTGACAGTCGCGGCTGGATGAGGGGGCACCACGCCCTGTGCAGGCCGGCCCCTGGATCCCACGTGTCTGTCTCCCTGAGCCCCGTCCCCGCCTGCTGATGGGGTCTGTCGCCTTGCCAAGGTGCTGACCCCCTTCTCGCCTGACACTCCCTCTGCATGAGGAGTCTGAAGAACCCGGGCGGCAGCCTGGTTCGTAATTCCGTGGACTCTTTCCATGCCCGCCGGGGTGCCCCTTTGGAGCCGGGACCTGTAACCCTGCAGAGCCCCGAGCTGCAGAGACAGAAGGACACACGCCCTGGCAGGGTCCAGGGAGTGATGGAGAGTGGGGGTGCCTTGCTCCCACCCTTGGTCCCTGGATATCTTCCTTGGGGCTTGCAGGTCCACTCTGAGGTCCCTCATTCAGTGCAAACACCACTTCGTGGGGCAGCACCCCATCCTCGCAGGGGAGTGCCCCCGACAGCACGCTCCAGCGTGTCATCGGCTTGCAGTTTCTGGGTGGTCAGCGTGATACGGCCAGAGGACCCTGTGGTCGTGGGCCCTCCTCCTCTGCTGTAAGTGGGTTTTCTGGCCTGAAGTGATGGTGTGTGGGGCCCTGAGCCGGCAGATCAGACACTCATGAGCCCTAGACAGTGCCGCTGGTGGGGGTCTGGTAGGTAGGAAGGCCAAACTCGTGTCCAGAAAATCCTCCTGTGAGAATGAACTGCTGGCCCTTCCAGGACAGAAGGGCCCCAGTGTGGTCAATTTGCCACCGAGCGCTCAGTTGGTGCCCTCACGGAATAAGCCATATGGGCGCCTCAGTGCTGGCCTCTGTTGCTGCAGGTAGGGCAGCTGGGCAGCTGCATGGGCAACGGGAGGTTTGTGCTGTTGGGTCCGTGGGCAGCGTCCTTCTCTGCTCCACGGTCACTTCATCCACATGCCACCCAGTCACGGTGGCCGAGGCTGGCTACCAACGCCTGGCCAGACCAGCCTGTCCACAAGTGTCTTCCGTGGTGGACACACCATCCTGGGCGCTGACAGGTGACACAGCGAGCTCCAGGCTTCACACCCACCCCCACCTGTCCATCCACATGTACCCCAGACTTCTGTGTCCTTGACTGTGACCTCGGTCATTCCAGACTCCTGACCAACCAGCCAGATGACTTCTCCCTGCCCGCGTGTCTGCGTACCTTCTAACCCCGGCCGTTTCTCTTTCCGCACAGGGTGGATGCACTGCCCAGAGCTCGGCCCCTTGGGTGACCTTCTGTCTCCACTGTCTTTCAAGGCTGGAGGAGGCTGGAGTGCCGCTTGTACCCACCCGCCTACACAACCCACCCATAAACCAAGCTTCGGACTTTTCCTCCTCCTCCAGCGGGTCCTCTGGGATTCCCCCTGTGGCCATAGGTGTGAGCTGAAGGCTGGTGCCGGTGCAGTGAAGGTGGGGCCCTGGGGGCTGGGATACCTGCTTGTGCAGCGTGCCGTGCCCTCCGGTGTCTCGTGCTAGGTCTCAGGTAAGCACACGGCTTCCAGCTTATGATGGATTGTTCTGAGCCTGCCTACCCTGTGACTTGGTGGGCCTGCACCTCCCCGTGCCTTGCCACAGACCTCACAACTGTTACCCCCAAATATACGGGGTCTGCCATGCCAGGTGGCTTACGTGTCAGGTGTGGGCCCTTTCCTGCTCTGCCCACCCACAGCCAGGCCTGACTTAGGATTCTCCACTGGGACTGCGGCACACCCCTGGCACTGCAGCGCAGACCTGCTGGATTTGGTTTCTGGTTTAATCCATTATGATCTGAGAACCTATCTGTATGATTTCTATTCTTCTAAATTTGTCAAGTCTTGTTTTATGGCCCAGAACGTGGTCTCGCTGACTGTTCCATGGGCACTTGAGAAGAACGTGTGCTCTGCTGTTGATGGCGTGTTCCATCAACGCCAATTAGGCCTCGTTGGTGGAGAGCGTTGTTGGGTCGTATAAATCCTCACTGATTTGCTGTCTACTTGTTCCACCAACTACTCAGAGAGCAGTGTTGGCGCCTCCAACTTGAGCTGTGGATTTCCCTGTTCACTTCTAGCGGTTTGGCTCCCGTACTTTGATGTTCTGTTGTGGGGCGCACACACATTTGAATGGGACCCTTGTTATTATGCAGTGGCCCTCCCTATCTCTGGTCACGGTCCTTGTTCTAAAGCTACTTTGTCTGATGTTAATTTAGTGACTTCGGTTTCCTTTTTTTTGATGAGCAAGGTTAGCCCTGAGCTAACATCTGTTGCCAATCCTCCTCTTTTTGCTGAGGAAGACTGGCCCTGAGCTAACATCCGTGCCCATCTTCCTCCACTTTGTACGTGGGACGCCGCCACAGCATGGCTTGACAAGCGGTGTGCAAGTCCGCGCCTGGGATCTGAACCTGCCAACCCCGGGCTGCTGCAGCAGAGCGCGCAAACCTAACCACTATGCCATGGGGCCGGCCCCCAGCTTCCTCTTGGTGAGTGTTGGCATGGTATCTCTCCATCCTTTTTCTTTTAACTTGTCTCTATCTTTATGTTCAAACTCGGTCTCTGGTAGCCAGCAGATAGTTGTTTTTGCTCTTTTTAAGATCCAGTCTGACCATCTGTCTTTGAACTGCCGTGTTTAGACGACCGCCACTTAAAGGGTCACTGAGACAGTCAGGTTAGACTCTGTCACCTCCCTACTCTCTGTACGCCCCACTTCTGCTTTGTTTCTCTGTCCCTCTCTTTCTGCCTTTGCTGCATTTACTTGAACACATTTCAGGATTCCATTTTATCCTCTCCATTGACTTATGATTTATCTCTCTTTAAAAAAACACTACTGGTTTCCCCAGGGCTTACATTGTAGTTTTTAAACTACCTTCAAACCCTTCATATGTAGTGTGAGGCTGTGAGAACTGGACGTTCCCCGTCGCTCCCTCCCTCTCTCCTGCTGTGGCTGTCCTACATTTACTTTTACACATTCTGTAAACACACCATGCATTGTTACTATTTTTTCTTAGGCAGCTGTCTTTACAGCAAGGGTCTCAGCTCTGACCACCAGCAGCCTGTTTCTGTCAACAAGGGTTTCCTGGCACACAGCCACGCACGTTTATTGACACAGGTGCTGGCTGTTTCCACACTTCTGTGTTGACATACTTACAGGGGCAGAGTTGAGTGTAGACTTGGGTAGCCGCAACAGAGATCATCTGGCTCACAAAACGTAAAATATTTACTCTCTGTCCCTCTAAGAACAAGCTTTCTGACCTCTATTTTAGATCAATTAAAACTAAAGAAAAAAATAATTTTATTCTACAATCAATTTCATTTCCAATGCTCTTTGTTTTTTTCTGTAAATACATGTTTCTGACTGATATATTCCTTCTGCTGGAGCATTTCCTTGAACATTTCTTGGAGACTAGCTTGGTTAGCAATGAATTCCCTCAGGTTTTGT
Source organism: Ceratotherium simum simum (assembly GCF_057802395.1). Classification (NCBI taxonomy): domain Eukaryota; kingdom Metazoa; phylum Chordata; class Mammalia; order Perissodactyla; family Rhinocerotidae; genus Ceratotherium; species Ceratotherium simum. The sequence continues at coordinate 2,795,126 of NC_141922.1, forward strand.
TTGTGTGAGAAAGTACCAATTTTTCCTTCATTTTTTCCATGAACTCTATTCATTTTTATTATCAAAAATTTCAAACCTGTTTAAACTTAGAGGGGTGCCATACAATAACCTCCAAATAACCACGGCAGATTTACAGTGATCGGTTCTGGACCCATCTCATTTCATTGTCGCCCTGCTCACTCCCACCCTGATTTCCCCCCAGCAAGATTCTCTTGGTTTTGGTATTCAGAAGTTTGAATACTTTGGGCGAGGAGAAGTATAGTTTATCCTGATTGGGGTTCTCTGAGCTTCTTGAATCTGTGGTTTGGGGTCTTTTATCAATTAAAAAAATCTTGGCCACTGATTGTTCTTGTATTTCCTCTGACCCAACCTCTCTTCCCCTCATGAGGCCCCAGTTGTGCATATGTTAGACAATAGCGTCCCAGGCTCCTGGGTGCTCTGTTCTGTCTTGTCCCCACCCACACCCTTATTTTTCTCTTTGTGTTTCCTATTGGGTGATTTCTATAGATATATTTTCAGGTTTACTGATTCTTTTCTTGGCTGGGTCAAGTCTACTGACGAGGTCATCAAAGGCATTTTTTATCTTTGTTACAGTGATTTTTATTTCTAGTATTCAATTAGAATTTCCTTGTTCCTGCTGAAATTACCCATCTGCTTTTGCATGTCCTATACCTTTTCCATGAGCACCTTTGACACACTAATCATAGTTATTTCAATTTCCCTGACTGATAGTTAAACCTCTGTGTCATATCTGAGTCTGGTGCTGTATCTCTTGGGGCTGTGTTTTGTCTTGCCTTTTTATACGCCTCACAATTTTTGTTGGAAGCTGGACATATTGTTTAGGACAGAAGATACAGAGGTAAGTATTTGTTATCCCTGGAGATAAGCATGCCTTAGCTCCTGCTAGGCCTTTAGTGTGAGAGTCTGTGTTAGTCTAGGCAGGACCTGGGCTGGCTTTGAGGTCTGCTGTTGCTGACGGCCCTCGGAGCCCTGCAGGCTGCAGGTTCTGGGAGCGTGGTCTTCACCAGGGCTCCTGCTCATCCTCCAGCTGTAGTTCTGGTCACAGCACATGTTCCTCCCCAGGGCTGGAGATTTTATGTTTATTTTTTCTCTTTTCTTTTCTCAGCTGCAAATGGGTTTCCATCAGGGCCCTAGGTGACAATTTTTTTGACTCTTCCTCCTGCACATTAAGGCTTTTTGTTTTTATGTATGGGAGGTGGGAAAGGTGGATCTGAGCAGGTTTTCAGCAGTGGCTGATGTTGTCTGCCTCGAGCCAGGCCTTAGGGGAAGCTTCCTCAGGAGGCTCCTAGATCTTCCCTGTAAGCAGATGGTGGGGTTTATGGGAGAAAATTCTACAAGAAAGTACAACCCTCCATACATCTGCAGCCCCTGGGGGTTCACACTTTAGTGGTAGCCTGCACTGACTCTTCAGCAATTTATTAAAACTTATAGCCAAATCCTCTCTCCAGCTTATACGGTGTCTGCTCCAGGGAGGCCACTTTCTGGGTCCTGTTTCTCCCTGCAGCCACCTGCTTTTCCCAGATTTCAAGCTACCTGATTGTCTTGTGACATCTGTTCTCTGGTGGGTTCAATAAAAGTCATCGATTTGCAGTCTTATGGCTTTTTTTTTTTTTGGTAAAAGTGGGAGTGACGCACTTTCCTGCTCTCTACATCACTGAGCTGAAACCACAAGTTCTGGAGTGTCAATCAACAATGAAACAATCTGAAAATGAAGAAACCAAAGGAAAAGCTTATGACTTATAGTTATAGTGATACCACTTGGAGCACCACATCCTGAAATGTTGAAAGTGGTTGGGGGGATGTGTCTGGGGCAGTCTGGTGGGGAGGATGTCTATTTTCATTTTGTGTCCCTCTGTATTTTCTATTAAAAGTAAATCACACATTTGTCTTCCCAGGCACCAGTTACACACACACACACACACACACACACGTCTGAGGGAGTCACTAGAGAAGCAGAGAAGCAGGTGGATCAGGGTGGTCCACACAGTGGTCACTAAAGAAAGATGGACTTTCAGACGAGGAAGACATCAACATCAGAGTGGAGACTCATTCTGATGAGCTCTGCTGGCCTGGAAATTTGAAAGTCACTGGAGGCTCTTCTGATCCATATTTTCCAAAAGATGATATAAATTCAAGAAGAAATCCATAACTAGATCTTCCAGTAGGTCATGGAGCATCAGCAGGTAACTCTCTAGCTCAGTCACTTGACATGAAGCTTTAGAACAGGGTCAACCAAAGTGGGTTCTGGAGCATGAGTCCCACAGGCTGTCAACTGATGTTACTAAAAGAAGCAATTCTGTGGCCAGTCAGGTTAAAATGCTTGTTGAAACAAAGGTAGACAGAATTTTTGACTGCAGGACTTCTCAGAGCCTTGAAATTGCTCTATCCACAGTGACTCCCGAGGGGCCCACACAGTGTGCTTGGTTTATCAAAACTGTTTAGTCTGGAATTGATTGTTTTTTTTTTTTTTGGATGTCTCCTGGAATTACTGATCCGTCAAAGACTCACTTTGAGAAAGCTGATGAAGGGGAAAGATTATATCTGTGTGCATGAATCCTGGTTTCCCTGATTCCATCACTCTAAGCCTCAGTCTTGTCATCTATAAAGTGGGTTTAAAATGCCTTTTGTGATTGTAGGGATTCAGGGCGGTAAGAAGTGGGGAACCTGATGGGTGAGGCCAGGTCCACACATTCCCCAGTCTCTGCCCCTGGGCCCGGCCTCCCCCTTGGCCGGCAGGGCTGTGGACAGCAGCGTCACCTCCTAGCCTCATATGAGCTCCTTGATGAGAACCCATGGAGGCCGACATCTCTGCTGCTGCATCTGAAGATGACGGCTGCTGGTGGCCTGCACGCTGGCAGGAATGTGCTGAGTCTGCAGCCACAGATAAATTGCTGTCCCAGGTCCTGGGTTCCTGTGAACCATCAATTTTCTGGTCCACGCCTGCCCCCACGGGCTCACATCTGGAGGCAAGGGGACAGAAGTCTGTGCTGAGGAAATGGCTCTGGAAGCTCAGCGCTCAGCTGTGAGCACTTATTGGTGGCTTCCTGATTGTGCTCCTGCTCTCAGGAGCAGGCGGGCCCGTTCTTTGTCTCCACTGGTCCTGCTGGGCTGCTGTCCATATTATGAGCAGTGGGGCCCAGGGTACCAAGCCTGCCAGTCACGCCTGCCTCCTGCATGCCCTCAGTACCTACAGAGGGAATACCATCTGCTTGGGGGCCCGGGCCTCGGCTGCCAGGGACGTGGGGAGGAGAGAGGGATCCAAGGTGGTGCAAAGGCAGGCGTTCAGGACTCAGAGGCCAGAGACCTGTGGCCACCTTGCTGGCCACCTGCGGGAGAGTGGCTTCATCCAGACACAGAGAGGAAAGGGAGGCTGGGGCAGCCGAGAGTGAGATTGTGCAGAACAGGCTCCACTGCAGAGCACTTGAACATTCTCTGGCTCATTGAGTTCCCTGGAGGGGTATCAGTCCCTTCTGATAGAGAGGAAGCTTCCAGAAGTTCTTATAATTTATCCAAGACTTGTCTGCCATAACGGCAGGCTTGGGTCCCGCCTTTCACTTCAACTCCCACGCTGTTCCCAGCCCACGTTGGCATCCGGGGGGAAAGATGGCCCCTGTGCCCTCCTGTCCTCACCAGAGGGTGACGGGGTTCCAGGAGCAATTCTGCAAACTGAACGATCTGGACTTGATTTGGATGTCAAGGGTTTTCCCACAAATGTCCTTTTTCTGCTCCAGGATTCAGCCAGGGCCTGCGCTACACTCAGTTGTCAGTGTTCCCCCGCCACTGCCATCTGGACCGTGTCTCAGTCTTCCTCGTTCTGCATGATTTCGACACCTTTGAAGTGCAGCCCCCTCTCCAGGGCTGAATTAGGCGCCCCTCCTGGAGGAAACGTCCGTGGACGTGTGTTAAAATAACCACAGTAATTAATAAATATTCTGGGAGAGACGCTTTCAGCCTACGCAAATATCTTAATTTTTAGCATTTTGCCTGCTAATTTTGGATTTCTGGGTGGATGTTGCCGGAAGCAATTGTTACTGTGAAATTTTAGTGATGGTTTTCTATTTTCTCAATCCTTCTGTATTTATTAGTTGGAATTCTTCTCTAAGAAAGATTTGTCCCTTCTCTCACTTATTTCTTCAACTATTTATTTACATCAGCATGGATCCAGGGGTCATTATCTTATACTCTGGGTATTCATCCAATACCACACTAGTTATTTGTGGCTCAAATTGTTCCGGCTTTGGCCACTGGGAGCGACTTCAGGTGGCCTCATTTGGTGGCCATTTGTCGTGGCCCATTTTGTTTTCCTTTCTTCGAGCACTGGCTTTCTGGCACCACAGCATGCCCCAGGCACATCTGCTGTGTCCTCTGCTCTGGCTCCAGGATGAACAATCGCAGGATGTTGGGCAGAGTGTTTAGAAACCAACATCTGGGCACGGGTGTGCTCATTGCCACTGGGCAGCCCTGCTGCTGAGAGCTCTCGTGGGCAGTGCTAGGGGAACACGTACATACTTTAACCCGTGTACATGTGTGTTTCTGTATCTGCTCCTGTGTGGCTCCGTCTGTGTGTATAAGAAGGTATATGTGAGTTCATCCTGCTGTCTCTGACCCTAGACTGGCCCTGCGGGGTTTACTCTCGTCTTTCTCTCTTGCTTACTGATGACTTTCATCACTACAGTGAAAACCTGGCTCCATTATCTACACTTACTGATTTATTATTCAGTTCTAGATGCATGTGCAGTTGCAGAATTACTAAGCTGTATCCATGTGAGAAGCAAATTCACCCACTAGAGTCCAGAGTTTACGTACAGTTCTTTTTTCTTAGTCTTGCAGGATCTAGTCAACATTGCTTCCAAATTACATGGGTCAGCTTCTTTTTTCAGTGGGGTTGTGTCGTGTATTTGTAATATTATTAGACTCACTGTCACATGCCACGTTCCATCCTGGGGGACCTGACATCCTTGTTGATTTTTTTTGTTTCGTTTGGATACAGGAAATCTCACTCTCTGGGATACACATTTCTATGGGGTTTGCCAAATGCATCGAGTCATGCATCCACCATCATGGTTCCATTGAGAACAATTCTGTCACCTGCCTAAATACAGCCTCATGTGGCTCCTGTGTCCCTGGCAACCACGTCATTCCTTCAGGTTTGTCTTTTCCAGAATGTCATATAAATGGGGTCCTAGGATATGTAGCCTTTCTTTCACTTAGCAAAACACATTTGAGAGTCATTGAGCTGCTGCCCCACCAGTGGTGAGCGCCCTTGATCCCACCCCTGTCTGGACAGGCCACCATGGTTGGGTTATCCGCTCAACTGGTGAAGGGCACCTTGCCTGATGCCATTTTGGGGTGATTACAAATAAAGCTCCTATGAACATTCATGTGCACATTTTCAGGGGAACATAAATTTTCAGTTCATTTTGGTAAATACCCAGGATTCAGCATGGGGTTGCTGGTCTTGTAGTAGGTGTGTGCTTAACTGGACAAGAAACCTCCAGACTGTCTTCCGAGGCAGCTGCACCACTCTGCACGCCCACCAGAGATGAAGAAGAGCCCCTGTTGCTCCGCATCCTCACCAGCATTTGGTGTTGGCAGGTGTTTTGTTTTTTCATTTTTGCTGTTCTGGTGTGTGTGTGTGTGATCTCCTGGTGGTTTAATTAGCATTGCTGTAAGGATGGTGACGCGGGCATCCTTTCCCATGCTTATTTGCCATCCATTCATCTTCTTGGGTGAAGTGTCTGTTCTCAGCTTTTCCTCATTTTTTAGGGTAGACTTTGTTTTCTTATTGTTGAGGGTTTCCTGTCCGGCTGGCTGGGCAGGCACCACCAGGCTCTCCCTGAGTGCTGGATGCCCTTTCCTCGGATCCTCTCGTTGGTTCTTTCTCTAGCCTTGGCTAGTTTCTTTACACCTGTTCTCGGCTATCAGGGAGCCTCTGCAGATCCCTAGAGTCCTCTCTCTGCAGCCGTTTCCTGCTCTGTGAACCACCTTGGTCCCCCCAGACCGCCAGCTCTGTCTCCTCATCTCATGGGTCCTGAGCTCTGCCTGGTCCCCCTCCCTGAGCCATAGCTTGGACACTCGCTCCCGGCAGAAGGCCCAGCCAATTACAGCCCTCGACTCACTTGCTTCCCATGTCTCAGGGATCACCGTCCCTCATTCCCTGGTGTCCAGCATCTTGAAAACCACATGTTTTGCCTGTTTTTGTGTTGTTTTCGGTGGGAGGGTAAATCTGGTCCTTGTTACTCCAACATGACCAGTCCTGGGTGCGTGTGTACCAGTATTTTATGGTTACAAAGTATTTCCACATACATCATTCCCACTAATTGTCACAACAACCCGGGAGGCCGGCACCAGTTGACAGTTGCAAACATTTTGGTGTAGGGGGCAAAGGTGACTTATGTTGGAGGTCAGAGGTCAGAGTTCACGCAATAAGTGTCAGAGCTGAAGCAGGACCTCTAGTTTCTTGCTGCCAGGGTCAGCGATTTTTTCCAGCAAGCCCACTGACCAAATGCAGGTCAGGGTGATGGCTCAGCACGTGGGGTGGCGGGAAGGGGTGGGGGAGGGGCACGGTGGCCAGGAAAGGCTCAGGGAAGAGATGGGACTTGACCTGAGGCCAACATGGGTGACCTTGGGGATCAAGGAAGAGCAGGGACCCATCCTTGGAGGCCAAGCCAGCCAAGCCGAGATAAAAGGTCAGGAGGAAGAGAGGTGTTGCCAGAAAATTCAGTGCTGGGTGACATCCATGCCCTCTCTGGTTTCCAGTGTGAAAGAGGCAGGGGCCGGGTTTGTATCTCAGGATCTAAGACCATCGGCCCTAAAGATGGCAGAGCTGGAAAGAACCACGGACACCCCTGAGTTCTGTGCTCCCTCCTGCTTTGTGACAGGTGGGGAAACTGAGTCAGAAAATGGCTGGCTCAGTGAGCGGCAGAGTCAGGGCTGGAATACGGCTCCGTGCGAGGAGCCCACTCCTTCCTTCCTTCCGCAGCTTTCCCAGTTTTTTCCTTTGCACTTATTTATTTATTAATTTATTTTTTGCCTTCGGCTTATGCATTTTTGTGCTGTTAATATATAATTAGACACGGCTCTGGATTTCTTCCTTTATCTTCAAGGCACGTGTTTATTTTAGGCCCCGAAGTGGCGAGCAGAAGGGGAATCTTTGAACTGCAGAAACAGTCTAAGAGTGTAGCCACAGGGCTGAGGATTCCATTAGGTATAAAGACAGTGGTGCAAAGAAAAACAAGAGCGTTTCTGCTGCTTGTAGGCGATCCTGTAACAGCGAAGCTGTGCGCACCTTCGGTTCTTCAGGGTACAAAGACCTGAAGTAGGGCCGGGTTTCCCGGTGGCTGGGTCGTCGTTTACCCCTGTGCCGGTGTAGCCACCGCCTCATATCATTTCTGTTGTCCTCTTCCCAATTCCCTACCCAATCTTCGTATGCACCTTCGGTGTTGTTTTCATCAGTAAAATGCTCGAGTTGGAGAGACAATTCTTAAGATCCTCATAGCATTAACATTCTGGGATGTACTTTCTCCTTTAGCAATAGAACTCGTATGCTTCCTTCAAGACCCAGGCTCAGGCGTCCCTCCTCCCTGTATTCATCAGCTGCTGGTGCTCTAATGCTGTGTAACAAGTACCCAGGTCTCTGTGGCTCCTACCGTCAGGCATCCATTTCTTGCTCACTGGCCCGTGGGGCGTCTGTGCTCTGCTGAGGTCAGCTGGGATTAGCAGGCTTGGTTCTGGGCTGTACATAGGGTTCAGGTCTGTCCCGCCTGTCTGTCATTCTAGAAGCAGCAGCTCCCTAGGTCACATTCCTCCATAGCCAATGGCAGAAGCACAAGAGGCCAAACCAAACCGTGCAAACACTTCTACAGCCTCTGCTCACATCGTGTCTGCTCACACTCCATTGGCCAATGCGAACTGCACGGTCAACCCAACATCAACGGGGTGGGGCTGCTACTCCAAATCGTCAGTGCCGGACACCACAAAGTCACACGGCAGAGGGAGGGAAGGAACTGCTGGGGACCTGGGGACAATAACCCACCCCCGGCCCTTCTTTGACCACAGGCTGTCCTGTGAGATTTCAGCCCCTTCTGGGGAGTCAGGTCCTGCTTCCTGCATCCCTGGGGAAGCCCTGCACACCAGCCCTTCCATTTTTTGCCAGTAATGCTTCCTGCGTGTCACTGTGTGCTTCTGGTGACTTTTTGTTGGCATTAGCCTGAGATAGGAATTCTCCTGGGAGGAAGAGGAGGCGCGTCTTGAGATTCATGGAACATCACTGAACGGCTCTCCACGGGGCCCCGATTCCCCTGCCCATTGATCTGCATGACTTTGTTTTCTTTACTGACTGCTGACTTCGCCAGCCTGACAGCTTTTGCTCAATTCGTGTGTGTTGAAGGGTGACTTACTCTTGTTTTAATTGCATTTCCCTGATTAAGAGTGAGGTCGAACACTTAGAAATCTATTTATTAGCCATTCACATTTCCTCGTCTGTGAATGGTTCTTACCTTTGGCCCGTTTTTTGTTTTTTGCTGATGGACTTTCTCTGATGGATTATCAGGGTTGCCCCGTCCCCTCCTTGTGAACCCTTTGTTTTCTGTGTGCACTGCACGTGTCTTTTCCTGTATTTTCCTTTGTTCGTAGAGCTTTTGTTGTAGAAGCAGATTTAGTTTTAATGAAGTCAAACTGACTCTTCATTGAAGGTCACATTTTGTAGCTCGTTTAATTAATCCTTTCCTGTCTCCGGTTTATGAAGATATGATCTAATATTTTCTCCTTAAAGCTCATCCTTCACATTCAGGGACTTACTCCGCCTAGGGTTTATTTTTGTGCATGGCACGCGTAAGGGTCTTGTTTTATTTTGTTACCTGCAGCTTCGGCACTGTGTAACGCGTGGCTGCAGTGCTCCATGCTGCACGGGCACTCCTCTGACACCTGTCAAGCTCCCCATGTGCAGACAGTTCCGTTCCTGACCCCCCTGGATCTGTTGGTCAATTTTCCGTCTTAGCACCAGGGACACAGAGACTCGGCTGTTGTCACTCTCTGAGTGCTGACTACCGACAGGACAGATCGACCTTCCGAATCTCGGCTCTTCTGGACCGTTTATTCCCCTTATTAACTTTCTGATTCACCAGGAAGTTCCGTGAAACGGCCTGTTGAAATTTGATTGGAATGTAATGACTTGCAAGACTATTTTGGGGGAAATTCACTTCATAATGGCACCAAGTCTTCTGGTTCACGGACGCAGTGTAAGTGATGGTGTCTGGTGCTGTGCACAAAGCATCCCGGTCTCCCCCACCTTCCAGAAACAGGCGTGTGGCACCTCCTGCCCCTGGTGCAGTGGGGCCCCACAGCTGCCTCTGATGTGGTAGCAGTGACGTGTGGCGCTTTTGGGGCAGAGCATGTCAACGTAGGGCTCTCTTCCCACCCACCCCCCACCCCCCGCACAGACACAGTGGCCTCCAATGCTGGAGATGGTGGCTGCTCTGCTGCCTGCGGCCTCCTGCAAAACCACAGCAGATGCGGGGTTGGCGAGACGTACACGGGTGGTGCACCAGCGCCGGGTGGTACAGGCTCATGAAAGCCCGTGTTGAACTTTCTGGAATTTTGCAAGCGGGTTTAATTCATGGTGTTCTCTGGAAATCCACCATGGTGAGGGTAGTCGCACCACAGAAATCTGCAAATGTGATAAATTAACACTTATTTTTCCTCTGACAGTAGTCTTTTTATTTTATTTAAAAACCTCATTGTGGTTCTGGAAAGCCAGTTGCTAACCGTTCACCAGCACATCACTGACCACACGCTGCTGGTTGAAGCCGCGGAGACGCTGGGGTTGGTTTCACTGCAGGGTGGCTTCACTTATGGAAATGACGCATCTCCCCATTGATTCCGACCTTCCACGTTCTTCTGAAATATTTTACATTTTTTCCATGGAACACCATCTGCTCCCTGACCCCAGTGTCCCCCCCGTGTCCCTGCGGTGGGACACCCAGCCGTAGCCTTGCGACCTCATGCAAATCCTGATGCATTTGTGCCTCAGTTTCCTTTCGTACTCCACGTGGACAGCTCAGTGGCTTCCAAACTGTGGGAAACATCAGCTCCTTTCTCAAGAGTGGTCACATCCGAGCCAGTGAGCATAGTGCTGTTCTCATGGTGTGGGCAGGGCCCCCTTGGCCTCTCCCTCTGCTGTGCCTGGGCCCCCTGCCCAGTGGATGCTACCCCTGGTCCTGGTGGGAACCCTTCACGTTCCTTCCAGGGCCTGCACACAGTGGGGGCAGCATGCCAAGATGCTTTCAAATCGAAGTCAATCTGACCTTTAGAGGCTTCTGGAACTCGCCTCATCTAGAGACCAGGGTTCCCCAGGCCACGGGCGCCATGCCCGCAGGAGGTGCCTTGGGAGGGGCACCAATTAGCTCTCAGACACGGGCGGGGGTACCTGGCCAGTCCCCTCCCTGCTGAGAGTCTGGCTCTGACCCAGGGGGTCAGGCCCAGAAACAACAGTCTCCTGATTCTGCCCAAAGCGATTTGTCCAAACCAAGCGTTCAGCCTCAGAGGGACACTGGGAAGAACCGAAACCTCCACCACTTGTTAGATGCTAAACAAGCCACGATGGACTAAAAAACAGCGAGAGTAGACTGATCCCCTTGTGAGAGAAACCATCTCTCTTCCTTCCACCCGAAGGCCTGGCGGACTCGCTCGTCAGTGGCGCTCTGCACGTGGGGAGACGAGTGATCCTGAGTTCTCTATTCTCTGTCTGCGTTTTCTGAGTTTCATGTAAGATGCACCAATAGCTTGTCTAATAAGAAACACGAAATAAAGCAACAAGAGGAACCCGTAAATGACATTGGTGTTTAATATTCAGCTTCTGTAAACCAGTTTAATTCTTTACATTTTCTCACTGACACCCAGTGTAGGGCCGGAATGACCGGGTGACAAAGATTTGGGAATAAAAAATAGAAGAAAAAACGTCGCGCGTGCTGAAAGATGGGAAAACGTGCTTGCCAGTTCAGGAAAAATTGCAAAACTGACTCTTAACACACTGAACTTAACACTTCCACAATCAGTGACGGCAAATGCTCATTTTTAACCACACAGCTTCTAACGTGTTATTACAGCTATTAACGTGTTTTTGGCCAAATTATATTTGGCCACTTTCTTCTCGACCAAATTGGTTTTGGCCCAATTACATCTTCCATGTGGTTTCCTAGTCTGTAAAAAAGAGATAATTGTACGCAACTTATAAGAATCAACCAGGGAAATAAATGTCCGAGGACTTAATAGGGGGCTGGCGCCCAGCCGGCACCCAGCCTACGCCGTTTCCCGCCGCTTAGAAAGCCCCCGCTCCCGGCTGGCACGAGCACTGAGGAAGGTCACCTGCCCCCACTCCTCGTGGCTCCCGGGGCGTCCGTGCTGAGGATCCTTGGCCAGTGCATGGCATGCAGCCTGGCCACATCTTGGCCCCCGCGTCAGGGGTGCTGCTCCGTCCTCTCAAACCCGAGCAAGGCCTCCACACTCCAAATTCTGTTGGGAAAGTGATTCCCCGCTCTGGTAGCCAGAGCCCCGGGGGATGCTGACAATTCTTAAAAGACAGGTTGACAGCTGCGAGCTGGCACTGGGCTGAGGTGGGACGATGGGGTGGGACGGGCCCCTGCCCAGGGGGCTGCCTGAGAGGGGAGTCCAACAGATGCCCATATGGGGGCCTACGGAGTAGCGAGAGGGTGAAGGGCTCTGAGCCCCTCACCTGGGCCAGGCTGTATCCGTCAGCTCCAGCTGTGGTAACAAATTCCACAGCCTGGGTGGCTGAAACAATAGAAACCTACCGTCCCACAGTCTGGAGGCTGGGCGTCTGAGACCAAGGTGTCAGCAGGGCTGGTTCCCCTGAGGCCTCTCTCCTTGGCGTGTAGACGGCCGTCTCCTTCCTGTGTCTTCGTGTGGTCGCCCCTTTGTGTGTCTGTGTCCTGATCTCCACTTCTCATACGGACACCAGTCAGATTGGATCAGGACCTTCCCAATGACCTTATGTACCTTAGTCATCTCTGTAAAGGGCCCATCTCCAGTCACACTCTGAGGAGTTAGGACTTCAACATACGAATTTTGGGGGATACAATCCAGCCGTCACAAGGGTCTGCACTGGGAGGGAAAGCGGGAATGGATCAGCTGAACCTTGGCTTTGGTGCAAGCCCAGGGCTGAGGGGCTGACTGTGTCCCTGTGAGTCCCCGCCGGGGCAGCAGAGCCCTCCTCGGGCCCAGCTCTGGCCTGCGCTGGACCCCCTCCAGGTTCCTTCCTGCCGAGCAGGCTGCAGCAGAGCAAGGGGCACAGCACTGCCCGGTGCCCTCTGGGCAGTCCATGCCTGATGACTTCTCTCTCTGCTAATCGTCTGCTCGCTTTACAGGACCCTCCCCCGACGTTCCACACGCAGGTGTTTTGTTCCCCAGGAAAAGCTATTACCGAAGTGAGAGGGCCTCAGACATCCCCGTGCTGGAGCTGCTGCAGCAAAGCTGTTTTCTCTCTGCAGACCCATGAATTACTGACTTCAGCAGCTGGAGAGGACGTGACGATTTAAGGAAAGCTTCCCACGGCCAAGGTGGACATGGGTCACAGCCCCAGCTGGCGGGCCCCCAAGAAGCCCCCAGGGCTGTGGCCCCCACACTGCGTGCATCAGATTTCCACCAGGAGCCCCAGACTCCCCAGGCCCATTGAAGCCCCAGGACGTTCTGGAGTGGACACTTAGGTGGTCTGGGAACTACTGACCTGGCCCCGTCCCATCCAGTGTTGTGGATGAGGAAACTGAGGCTCACAAGGTCGAAGGGACACATCCAAGGTCGAACGGCAAGTTAGTGCCAGAGCTAAGACCCACACCTGGTCTCCCCGTCCCCATCTTAGGGCACTGCTGCGTTTGTCAGCACCCTGGGGCCCCAGGCGCTGCGTTATCTCCGCAGCCTGCCCGGCCCGGGCCTGGCACCCTCTTGCCTGCTGCCCGTGGGGTGGATGGGCAGCCAGCGAAGCTCCACAGCGTCACCTCTCCAGGGCGTGCCGCGCGGGGCTGCCAGGACCACAGGGTCCCTGGCCCCCTCTGCCAGCCCCACGTCCAGCCAGCCGTGGTTCTGGTCACTTGCGTTCCACAAGCAGGGTTTCATCATCCACTTGTGTCCTAGAGCCAGAGGGAGGGTCTCAACATGGGGGCCGGGTGGAGAGCACCCGCGGAGGAGAGCGGGGTGCAGGGGAAGCTGGGCACTTGGGGCCGTGCAGAGCTCAGATTAGCGAGAGGGAAGCCCCTGCAACACCTCTCACAGTGGGCTCGCGGGCCCTGACCCCTGTGGGGGCCCCGGAGGCCGTGTAGCAGCTCCGGGAGCCGTGGAGGGTTTCTCAGAGGAGGCGTCAGTCACCTTGGACCCCTGGGCCTCTCCTGCCGGTGGTGTCTCCTGTGCCAGACCCCCAACAGAAACCAGGGGAAATGGTTGTTGAATGCATGAGTGTCTGGCCCTCCGTCTGGAAGCCTTTCCAGCTCTGGTTCCTGATTGATTCTCGTGGTTCTGGATCAGCGCACAGGATGCTGACCACACAGCTGGAAGGGGGCGGGACCTGAGGTCGCCGGGGGAACGCGGCACCTGGAGCTTTGTGAAGTGCCTCCCCCATGTGTGGCAGAGCCTCCTTGGCCTGGGAGGTGGGCACTGCTGCCCCACGTGACAGACAGGGACAAAGAAGGCCCATAGCGGTCTCGGGGTGGTGACTGGTGCTGCCCCCAGCTGCCGCAGGAAGGGGCAGGAGGGCAGCAGCAGAGCACGAGCGGGCTCACGTCTACCAGCCGCGGCCCTTGTGTCAGTTACTTTTCTGTGCCTCAGTTTCCTCCAGTGTAAATGGGGTCAGGGCATCCGGCTCCAGGACAGACACATGTGGGGTGCTTGTTATCGATGCTGGAAACACCAAACCCACAGGCATCCCGGGGTGAAAGCTGGCTGCCCCCTGCCCCCTGCCCCTGCCTCCAGGGGGTACATGAAGCCCAGAGAGGTCAAGTGACTTTTCTGAGCCCACACAGAGGCAAAATCACCCACAAGTGGCCCCTCCTTTTGCAGAAGGGAGCACAGCAGGCTGGAAGCAGCACTGGTCTCTAGCTAGGGCTTTGCCATCTGCGGCTTTGGGAGCTGTGAGCCTGTGATGTGTGACCTCCCCTCTGGCCACAGTGGCCCTCCTGCACAGGCTGCTGTGAGTCTCCAGCAGATCACTTACAGGCAAGTGCTGCCACCAGGCCCAAGTTTGCCGTGGGGACCTTCCGTGCTGGGGGCGGGGGCCTGGCTTCGTGGGTAGAGGGGGTGGGAGGTGAGGGGTGAGGGGGACGGTGGGGTAGGGGTCGGTGAGGTGGGGGCTTGAATGTGAGAGGCTGAGCCTGCTGCCTTTGCGGGTTGTCGCACCCGCAGCGTGGGCATCTCCTGGGAGCTGTGGGAATGCAGACCCCCAGGCCCCAGCCCGGGCCTGCGGCCTCTGAGTCTGCTTTCCAAGCCACTGCCCAGGTGAGGTGTGCACGTTCAACTCAGAGAAGCAGGGCGTGGAGGAAGTCCCCTCTCCAGCCCGACAGCACAGGGCGCACGTCAGCAGAACGTAACGGCCCCAGTACGAGCCCCTTCCCGCAATAGAGCCCTCCATCTTCCTAAAGCTCCATCATTCCTCCTGCCATTTCGCCTCCTCCCTGCACCTGCGTCTCCGCAGTCTGCTCCCCGGCTGACGGATGCCTGCCCTTCCCCGTGTCGTCTCCCCAGGCTGTGACAGCCAGGGCGGGGCTGCCGTGTTGCGTGCACATGGATGAAGCCTGAGAAGAATGAGTTGCATTGCGCCGCAAGGAACCACTGCACTTTTGGAGGCAGGAGTGGCTCTTCCAGAAACGTCAAAGATGTCATTTGCATGAAGCTGCTGGCAGCTCTGAGAGGTACAGGCAGGGATGGGGTGGGCGGGCAGGGAGCCGTGTTAGCAGAGGCAGCTGTGCCAGCAAATAGCTCTCGCTTGACTGCCAGTGCTATAGTTTGAGGCTGCCAGGAGCAGTGTTGAGAAGGATTCTGAGGTCCTGTGCAGACCCAGCAGGCAAGGATGTCATGAACTCTCAGTAATAGGCGGAGGGCAAACATCGGCCTTCTCTGATTTAGATGGAATAATTCCGGGGTCGAGCAAACTGGTTCAAACCCCAGGCTCACCGCTAGCTTCTATGTGGAGCCCTCCTGCCCTTGGTTTCTTCAGGGTGATTGAGAACGGGGACCCAGATGAGGGGCCGGCTAACTCCCAGAAGGGGGGTCAGGGCCGGGGAGTAGAATTGGAGAAGGATGGGGTTTCATCAGGTGGACACTGTGTGGAGGAAGAGAGGACGTTTTGGGCAGTTGCAGCAGCAGGTGCAAAGGCCTGGAGCTGCAGAGCGTGCGCCGTCCAGCGTGCCTGCAGGAGAAGTGCCCATGGGGGCTGCAGAGGGAGGCTGCCTGCAGGACGCCTTCCAGGACTGCTCCAGCCCACATCACTCCCCTCCCCCAGTGCCACCTTTGCTGGCATTTCTCACCCTAGCTCAGGTGACACCAGCCTCCTGGTCAGTGCCCAAGCTTTGAATCCCAGCTGCACCACCACTAGCCATCTGACCTTGGGCCACAGTTGATTCCACTGTGCCACAGTGTCCTCACCTGCAGGATGGCGCCCACAGTGGTACCCACGGCACAGAGGGGCCGGAGATTCAAGAACATCAAGTCCTGATAACGGTGTCTGGCACAGCCTGTGCTGGGGTGGCGTTGGTTCTGTCGTGGTTGGGCCTGGCAACCTCTCGTCCCTCAGTCACATCCTGGGATCAGGGATCCCATCCGCTTCTCCCGTGTTATCCTCTGGACCTAGGCAGAGCCGGGCGGGGACAAAGAGCTCCAAGTTCCAGTTAGAGCTACTGCCCAGCATTACTCCATAGGCCACGGCCCTCCAGGGCTCTCCTGCCTCAAACGCCCTCCTCTCCCGCTCGTGGGGAGTTCAGACAGTCCCACTGCCACCGCCTCCTCCTCCCACTTCTTTTATAATATTTAAAATAGGCTTTTTAATTATCTTTAAAAAGAGTATAAATTTTCATTATCACAGTGTTATAAACTCATAATTAAAGGAAATAAAACCTTCCAAATACAAACCATTAAATTCAGGTGTTTTAACTACCATTTTGTTTGCTGAACAAAAAGATATTTTTAAAATTATTATTATGTTCAAAATTTGGTTTCTACTTTTCCCACTGATGATTATATCATGAGAAAAATTTGATTTTTACACTATTTTCATGAAGATCATTTTAAAGAGTTACAAGTATTCCAGAATGAGGGCATGTTACAGTCCATTTACCCACCTCCTTTGTTGGATAAGTAGGCTATTCCAAAGTTTTCTCTAGCATGGATAATGTTTCTATGAGAATCTTTGAAATCAACCTAATTTAAAGGATTATTTTCCAGGATAGATTTCCAGAAGTGGGATTAATGGGTGTAAGAGCATTCACATTTCAAAGTCTTTTTTTTCTTGCATGCTGTTATTTCACTATACTTTTTTTGCTTTTTTAATGTGTTAAAATATATACGACATGAAATTTCCCATTTTAACCATTTTTAAGTGCACAATTTAGTGGTATCAAGTGCGTTCACATTGTTGTGTAACCGCCGCCACCATCCATCTCCAGAACGTTTTCATCATCCCTATTTGAAACTCTGTACCCGTTAGGCAATAACCCCATTCCTCCCTCCCCCAGCCTTCCATCCTATCGTCAAGTTCAAATTTCTTAGTGAGCAAGATCGTTCCTTCACTCTCTCATCCATCCAAATGCACATGCATGCACACACACCCACACATGCACACACACAGACACACGCACACCATCCCCCGAGGCCCCTCTGCAGGCCTCTGCCTCCCTGTGAAGCCCGCCCGTCAGGAGGACATGGGCAGGGAGGCAGGGAGGCAGGTAACCAGCAAGTGCAGCGCGGGGTGGGGACTGCCCTACAGAGGAGGTGCCTCCTCAGTCTGGGGAGAGGGTGGTAGGAAAGCCCGAGACCTGGAGCCTGAGGAGGACTCTGCCGGCAAGCACAGGTGGGAGGGGAGGTCTGCCCAAGGCTGGTCTGACGGGAGGGGGCTCCTTGAGCTCAGAGAACTGCAGGTGATCCAGCGAGGAGGACCGTGGGATGAGGAGGAGGTGGCCATGAGGGTGGAGAAGCCATTGGGGACCAGGTCACCAAGAGTTTCGTGTCAACCACATGAGGGACTGGGAAGCCATGGAAGGTTTTAGGCAGGAGGCAGCAATGTGATCAGTTTGCCTTCTGGGGAAACTTCTGGATGCAGCGAGGGGTTGGGTGGGTGGAGGGTTAGGTGCGACTGGACTGGGGGCTGTGGGACCCTGGGGAGAAGGAGGGTGGGGGCACAGATCTGGGATAGGAAGGAGGGGAGTCAGCTGGAGTTGGTGGGGGCTTGCGGTGGCCGTGGAATGCAGAGGGGAGGGGAAGGGACGGGACTCAGACACACAGGAGGTGGAACCCGTGGACCACCATCACCAACCCACGCAGGAGGTGGGTCTGCAGACACATGGCGCCCAGGTTTGGAGCCGGCCAGCCGGCGGTGCCCTCCAAGGGGAGGAGGGATCACTGGAGGAGGCCAGCCAGGGAGCGTGGCACACTCAGGCCTCTGGTGGCTCCTCCCTCCTCCCTCTCCCTCAGGAGCCTGACCCCCCTCATCTTTGCTCGTGCCCTTCTGGGTGGGCTGTGCCTCCGGCTCTGACCGACCTGGTGTCCAAGTCCGGTGTCACTCCCCCGTGGTCAGGAGTCAGAGTGAGCTCCCCTCTCCGACCACAGTGGCACTCAAGGTGGGTCTGCTGGAGATGACCCAATGCTGATGAAAGGAATGAAAGAAAATCTGCACAAATGGAGAGACACACGGTGCTCACGGATTAGAAGACAACAAGACACAGGCGTTGGCTCTCCACCAGCTGCTCTGCGGCTTTACCACAATGCATGTCCAATCCCAGCCAGTTTCTGAAACGCATAGGCAAGATGACTCTAGAATTTGTGGAAAAGAAAAGGAACTAGCACAGCTAAAACAATTTTGGAAAGAAGAATGAAGTGGGAGGCTCGTCCGCCCCATCTCACCACGTTCCGTACGGCTGCGGGGGTGGGCGCCGGGGGCCTCGAATGCACCACGGACTTGAGTGTAAAGCATAAAACTATAAACCTTTTAGGAAAAAAGCAGAGGAGGAAATCTGGAGGATATTGGACTAGATAAAGAATTCTTAAACTTGACACTGAAAACACAATTTATAAAAGGAAAATATTGGTAAATTAAACCATCAAAATTCAAAACCTTACTTTGAGAAATATCTCGTTGAAGGATGAGGAGTCAAACTAGTGAATGGGAGACTACTTTTGCAAACTATGTTATTCAGCAAAGGACTCATATCTAGAATACAGAAAGAACTGTTAAAACCAAAAGTACAAAAAAAAAAAAAAATCCCTGGACAAAGTTCGAAGAGACATTTTCCTGAAAAAGATATACTGATGGCAAATGAGCACGTAAAGAGATATTCCATGTCATCAGCCGTCAGGGAAATGCAAATCGAGACAGCATCACGATGTCGGCACGCACCTGTCAGGGTGTGACAATCCCAGAATTAGAAGCAGTGACAACACCCCATGCTGGAGGGACCACTGAGACCCTGGGTGCTCAGACAGGCCTGGTGAGAGTGAGCGAGGGGGCAGCCTCTCTGGGAACAGTGCGGTGGTTTCTTTAAAAACGAAACATCCCACGACCACCGGGAGCAATCGCACTTCCGAGCGTCCATCTTGGAGAACCGATGACTTGTGTTCACACACAAACGCGCCCACGAACGTTTGCAGCAGCTTTATTCCCACAGCTGAACACTGGAAACAATTCAGATGTCCTCCTGTAGGTCAACAGTTAAATCTACTCTGGTCCATCCACACTGGGGAGTAAGACTCAGCCATGAAAAGGATGGAGCTGTGGATGCGTGGCACAGGCTGGTGAGCCTCCAGAGAGCTCTGCTGAGTGGAACGAACCAATCTCAAAACTGGGTGATCTGCATGGTTCCGTTTATGTGACAATCTTTAAATGACAAAACTATGGAAGAGAACGGGTTAGAGGTTTCCAGAGGAGGAGGAGAGTGGGGCAGAGGGAGGGGGGGTGGCCATGAATGGGCAGCACAGGGGTCCTGGCCGGAATGCTCGGTATCTTTACTATCTCAGTGTGAACACCCGGGTGTGATACTCAGCGACCGTTTTGTAAGATGGCACCGTTGGGGGACACTGGGCAAAAAGTACCCAGGATGGCTCTGTGTTCTCTCTTACAGCTGCATGTGAGCCTACAATTATCCCAAAATAAAACTTTCAGTTAAAAAACCAAAAAACATTAAAAAAGCAAGTCACAGCCCCGCCCACCTCCTGGGGGATGGTACAGGACATGAGGACCAGGGGCGGTCCTGGGGCACCGGAGTCTGTCCAGCACTGGTGAGAGGTCAACACGTGCAGACGAGGGTGCAGTGTGGTGAGGGGACCCCGGGGGTCCCAGATGTGGGGGTCAGCACCAACCTTGAGGAGGAGCTGGGGGTCCTGGTCGGCCACAGGAACCGCAGAGTTTGGTGGAGGATAACAGTTGAGCACTGCCGGGAGGGGACTCAGAGGGGACGAGTCTGAGGACAGGCTGAGAGCTGCAAACACCAAGATGAGGGTGCGTGTGAACGGGCACCCCGAAGCTGGTTCAGCAGTGGCCCTTGTTCACATCACTACAGCATGTGGGCTGTCCATGAGTGGAAGCTGGGATTCTCCTGACACCCACAGAGGAGGCGGTGGCGTCCTCCCCTGTTAGGCTCCCGGGGCTGCCATAACCAAGTGCCCCAAACACTGGCTTAAAACCACAGGAAGTTATCCCCTGCCCGGCGGCCGTGACACACAGCCAGTGCCTGCCACTCGGCTGGACTGTGACATGCCCTCCTAGTGGGACCAAGGGGGGAAGGCTTAAGGTGGTGGCTGGGAGTTATTTTCATTGAAATCAAAGTTTTGGACATTAGAGACCCCTGGAGGGGGTCAGAGAGCTGAGAGGGGTCCTAGGTGTGTGGGAAGGCCTTGCCCAAGGTCATTGAGCAAGCTGGGGTCATGGGCCAGGAGAAGACCCTGGGCACCACCCAGGCCCACTGTTGGGTTCTATTTGAGGCCGTGAGCAGGCTGGATGCTTTCAATGCTCCCATTTGACAGATGAGCAGGTGGAGGCCTGGGTTGGTGGCAGGGCTGGTTTGGGAAGCCAGGCTTTCTGACTTGGTGCCCCTGTTCCTTTCCGGGAGACCCTGCCTCTGCCACGACTGCTGATTTTCATCTCCATTTATTCTAAGCCCTCCCAGACCGGCGGGTGCTGCACAGGCAATGGGTGTTGGCCTCCAGCAGCCTCGGTGCCTGCCCCTCCCGACCGAGGCCCTGGGAGCCGGTGGCGACTGTGGGCTCGTTGTCTTGTTTCTCCTCAGGAAGAAGCTCCAAGAGAGATGGCACGCTGCCCAGCCCGTCAGCTCCTGGCTGGCACCAGAAGGAGGTAAGGAAAACGCCCTCTGATGCGCAAACTGCACAACAGATTTGAGGACGATCAAGAGAGGCCTGAGCAGACTGGGCGTGGAGCACGGAACAGGGGACAAGCGCAGGCCCGAGGCCCAGAGAGAGCCGTCCTCCTGTCCACAGGGCTGCTGAGCACGTAGGATGCCCACAGGCCTGCTCTGCACCCTCCTGCCTGGAAAGGTGGGGGACACACCTGTCACGTATGTCTGAACCGTAGCACAGGCTCCTGGGTTCAAATCCCGTCTCTGCGGCCCAGCTGTGGGGTCCCGGGGGATTGCCCTAAGAGCCTCGCACCTCAGGTCCTCATCTGTGAGATGGGACGGTGGCTCTGCCCACCAATGAACATTGCCACCCAGTGATGGCACCAACACAGAGCAGGTTCTCTTGTCTTTAGTCACCCTTTGCGGGCCTCGTGTGCTCTGGGGAGGCGACAGAAAAGAGCTGCCTCTCCTCGGGGACTTCCAGATGCAGGAGCGTTGTGTCCACGCCACCAGCCGGGGTGGAAGGTGGAGACGACCAGTGAGGATGGAACGTCCACTGTGTGCCAGGCGCTGGGCACCCCTGGGTCCCCGCTGTGCCTGTGCTGTTGAGTTGGCCCCGTTTCACCAACGAGGGAGCTGAGACTCGGGGCCCCACAGCTCGGAGGGGTGGTGCTGGCGCAGGAGCCCATGGTGCCCTGACCCTGGCATCCACAGGCTTTCCCCGTGCGAGATGCAGAGGGCTATAAACTGTTGGCCCTGGGATTTCTGAGTTGGTGTTCTGGGAAGGCTCCGGGGAGGGGGGCCTTGGGCTGGTCTGGAGGGGAGGGGAGGGGAGAATGCATCCCTGCAGAGCACAAGGGCAGGAAGGCCTGGGGGCACTGGCCTGCAAGGAGCAGGCTGGAGTGCACGATGTGTGCAAGACCACGTCCCAAACCCTCCAAAGTTATCAAAATGCAGACTCCTCCTACCCGTGGGCAGTGGCCCAGAGGCTCTGAGGTGGAGCCAGGAGGATGCATTTCAACAGGCTCCCCCAAAGGGAGCGGAACGCGGGAGGTCCCAGAGCCACTGGAGGCCGCTGGGGCAGGAGTTGGAGAAGAGGGGTCTGCGATGTAGGTGGCGAGGCTCTGGGCGGTGGGGGCCGGCAGGGGCTTCTCTACAGAGAGAGGGGGAGGGAGGCCCCCGGAATGAGGAGCTGGCAGGCGGTGACCAGGAACGCAGACGTGATTGCCTGGCCGTGAGCTGGCCCCTCTCAGAGGGCCCAGTCTACTCACCTGCATTTCTAGTTCCTCCAGCTCTGCGGCTGGAAGAACGCCCAGGAAACAGAAACAAACAAACAAAATGATCTCCTCTTACTTCCTTAAGGCAAGCGCATTGCAGAAAATCTGGAAAATGCAGGGAAGAACAATGGGGAAAGTAAAAGGCTGGCCCGGCTGTTCCAGCAGGCGACCGAGAACTTCCATCTGCCCAGCGTTCTCACAAGGCGGCTGCGGACATACCTGCCACACAGGGCATTTAGACTGCTGTTATTTACTTATTTATTTTCAGTTGTGGTTAAATACACACAACATTTACCATTTTAGCCATTTTCTAAGTGCACAGTTCAGTGGCACTAAGTATATTTGCACTGTTATGCAGCCATCACCACCATCCATCTCCAGAACTTTCCATCTTCCCAAACTGAACCCCTGAACCCATTGAACACCAACTCCCCCTCCCCCCAGCCCCTGGCACCCACCATCCTACTTTCTGTCACTAGGAATTTGACTGCTCCAGGTCCCTCATATTAGTGGAATCATACAGTATTTGTCCTGTTGTGACTGGTTTATTTCACTCAGCATAATGTCCTCAAGGTTCATCCACGTTGTAGCACGAGTTAGAATTTCTTTCCTTTTTAAGGCTGGATAATGTTCCATTGTGTGGCTGGACCACATTTTGTTTATCCGTTGTCGACATAAATAATCCATAATCAATCTATAAATCAAAATTGGGGTAAGTTTATTATGAGACAACTTTTAAGGACCATGGCCCTGGGCCTTCCTTCCCTAAGGGAGGAAGGGCACCAAAGAAGTGGGGTGTACAGAGCGGTTATGTTCCATCAAAGAGCATGTATCGAATATGATTGCAATGTCCCTTTTACAATAACCACAAGATCGCCCTGCCAGATTGCCTTGTCAGAATAGCTATTGATGGACATATCGGGGAGCAGGTCTGCTGTCTCGATGGGCATGGCTGGTGTCAGGTCTGTGGTCTCGAGCTGGGTGGTCACAGGATGAGTGCAGCAATCAAATCCTAGCCTAGGGAGAAATGCTCATCCTTAAGGAAATGTCAATGTGGGGGAAGTTGCATCCTTATCTTAAGGGCATTTACTCTTCTGTTTGGGACATGGCAAAGCAGATACACAATGCAGGCGACAGGCCCTTTTGGAAAAATAAACTCAGGCCGAATTAGTTTTACCCCAAATGACCTCCTCATATGCTCCAGCATATCCTATTGCTTGCCATTTATTTATCACCGTCCATCCATCAGTTGACACCTGGGACAACCCAGGTGTTCCCAGCATACTGCTGCTGGGAACATGGTGCCCAAACAGCTACGAGGTTTTGCACCCTGCCCCATCTGCTCCCCTGAGCGCGGGCTTCCCTCACATGGCCCGTGGTTGGCTGCTGAGTTGCTCCCACGTGTTCCTTATTACGAGCAGTTCCATGGGCATATTTGTTCAAAAGCTTTGTTTGCATTTTCCATGGTCTCCTTTGGACAGATTCTTTGGAGTGGAACTACTGGGTCAGCCCCTTGATGAGGGCGCTTTGCTCATGAACTGTCAAGTTGCTTCTCAGAAGAGGAGCTGATGGTCTCCACTCCTGCCCGTGCCCGGCGCAATAATTAATCTGTGCGGGCTTGATAGGCGGAAGGGTATCTCGGTGCTGCTTCAATTTGAATTTCCTTCACGGCTCGGGAGGGTACCTGATTCATCTCCTTGGGTGTGCTTGGCGTTTGTGATTCCTATTTTGAACAGGGCTTTTCATGTATTTTGCTCATTTTTCTGCATGTGGCTTGGTCTCTTCCTTATCAGTGTGAGAAGCTCCTTACGTAATTAGAAGTCTGCGCTGCTGTAATTGCTGCAAACACTTCCAGCCCCTCCTCGGCCGTGTAGTCTTGGTTAGGAGTTTGATGTATAGAAATGTAATTTGTGTTATCAGATCTTTGCTTTCTGCTTCCTTTGCCCTTGCAGGAAGCCTTGTCCATGCAGGGCCGGTAGATCTCCGCCCACGTTTCCTTCTAGTTAATTCAGAGGCATTACTGAAAATTCAGAGTGAAGCTGGGCTGGGAATAAACGCCCCGCGGGAAACTCACCTGGCTCGGGTGGCCCAGGGTCCTCGTGTGACACTCAAGGGCCCTCGGCTGCTGCTATCCCCTCCCCGTGTCCCTGCACTCCAGAAGGTTCCCTTCTCCTCCAGCCGTTTCTCCCCCAGGGACCTGGCCCATGCCCCTCCCTCAAGAAGCCTGCCCGGGCTTCCCAGACACGGACCCTGCCCATCCCACCCCACCCCGGGGACCACCCTGGGCCCCGGGCAGCACTCTCCTTGACCCTCACTGGGAGCGTGGACTCTCGTTTTCCGATCTGTCACTTTCTGGGTTTACTGGCACTCCTTGAGGCAGGGTCCCCATGTCCCTCTCCGGGATCAGCACACAGAAGGTGCTCTTAGGAACTGTGGCCTGACCAATGTCCTGCGAGGGCTGAGAGCTGTCTTTACAGCTTTACATAATCGGGGCGCGTAAGAAATGGTTCTTTGTTGTTGTTTTTGTCACAATTCCAAGAACTCCCACCAGAAATGCACGTGAATGGGACGTTGGGTCAGTCTGTCCCTTCGTCTGGGACGTTGGGTCAGTCCCTCCTCACTCTGGGCCCAGCTGATGAAGGAGGAGGCGGAGACACTCAGAACCACTTCCTTTCTGGGCCCCCCAACACCCCCGGCACCAGGGTGCTCCCTCTGGCTGTCCCCTCTGGAGAGTGGGGAAGGTCTTCCTTTGTCCGTCCCACCCCCGCCTCCAGGGAAAGCCCTCAGACTACTGTTGGAAGGACAATGCCAGGTCCAGTGACCTTCCCTTGGCTGCTGCCAACACCCACCACCACTCCCCTCCCGTCCAGGCTGGTTACCCACCATGGTGCAGACTCCATCCTATGCCCAGGCCCAGCCCCAGACCCGGGGGAGCCCTCTGCCTGCAGCCAGGGACCCACAGCGCCAGCTCGGTTAGGTGGGGCATTCTCGGGGCTCAGCCAGTGCTCCTCTGCACCCCAGGGCAGGCCCTGGACGGGGCAGGGGGCCTCCCGGCTGCCCTCTCTGCTTCACCCTGGGAATTGCTCCATCTCGGCTCCCAGCTGACCAGGACATGCCAGCTGCTCCTGGCTACTCCACTGTCCTCACTCTGGCCAACCCGGGGCCAGCACCACCCCTGGGCCCCCGGCCTTTCTGTCCAAGCTCCGGTCACCATCTGCCCGCCTCCTCTCTGTGTCCCTTCAAGCCCCTGCGGGCCAGAGGCCACTGGTCACTCATGGATCAGTGCCCGCAGGTCAGGGAGCTGCTCTGAGACAACTGGTACCAGGTCACCCATGTGGTCGCCCTCCTGGGTTCTCAGGGGCAGCGGGGGCAGAGTGTGGCAGGATTCTCCAGGCGGGGGCTGGAGAGGGAAGGCAGGCGCCGGGCTTTGACCTCACCACCTCCCTCCAGGCCTCGCCCTGCCCTCACACAGGCATGCTTCGGCTCGGCTCGCAATCTTGGACACACCCGGTGACCTCTGGCCTTGGTCTTCTCTAACCTGGAACTTTCCTCAGCTGTCAGGTTAATCCTCACTGATCACAGTACAGCTCCTCCGAGGCTGCCTTCTCCAAGGAGCGGTCCTCACGTGCAGATCACCCACTCATGTGGCACTCGCGTTGAAGCCGGGTATCTGAGGGGTACTGTAGATATTAAACCAATTTGCTGTTTTCCTGTTTAACTTGAGGGGTGACTCAGGGGTCTCTGAGGATTTGTGAGCTCCTTTTGCAGGAGAAAGAGAATGCCTTTGGGGAGGTTGCAATCACTGGATGGCCGATCACCAGACCGATGGCCGGCCCTCAACAGCTGTTGAAGCCCAAAAGTCAGATTGCCCAGAGGCTTACCCCTTTGTTTCCCTGAAGCCCCTCCTGCCATGCCCCTTAGCTCTGTAAAACCCCCCTGCTTTCTGCTCTAGGGGAGGTGGATTTGAGCGAACCCAGGCTCCCACCTACTCATTTTGACCAATTCGAATAAATCTTTCTCCATCTCCAAGCACTGATGTCTCAGCATTTGGCTTGCTGGGCATCCGGCACTTGACCTTGAGATTAAGAGGTTTGGTATCATCTTCCCACTCCTGCTGCTGGGCTGTTCCCCTCTTCTAGTCCCTCCACCCCCTACGGTCACCAGACTTAGGCTGCTGCCTCCACGGGTGGTTTTAAGGGAACCAAGGACCTCTGAGGGCAACCACTTGAGGCTAAAAAGAGAAAAATAGGCTAATTGGATACAGACAGGATATTTTACCCACTCATGAATTTGGAGACCTCCAACCAGCTGCTCGATGCCCCTCAGTCTCGCCCCTAAACTTCAGACCCCGGCCTCCATAGGACTGCATGTCAGGGTGAAAGAAAATCTCCAAACGTATTGTCACTGAACTCCTTGGGCTTCCCGGGGAAACTCCCTGAAGGGGAATTCCTCCCCTGGTCAGAGTGATGAGACCAGGCCATCTGGGTTCCTGTCACTGTATGTCCTCTGTGGCCTGGGGAAATGTTTCAGCCACAGTGGGTCATCTAGAGGGTTTCCCCCAATCCTTGCCTCACAAATATTGGTACAAGCACTATGCTCTTCACAAGTAGGAAATCTAACCTGTCCCATTTGCCAAAAATACCATTTGGATAAAATATAAAGTGGAGATAAACCAGTGAGTGCGGTGTTCCTGTGTTTAACCGGCTCGTGCCTGGAATGGCAGAATGAAAGCTATAAGGTCTGTATGGACGCATGTGTATTATGTAGATGTGATATTTTTCTACCTCCGGATGGTATTACCAAATTAATTCAGAAAATACCATAAAAGAGCTCTATTTCAATTGACTTAGAGATACGTAAGCATTTACATATAAATTAAATATTCCTAAAACTCCCAGAAATATAGAAACTAACCCAAACGCTTTTCAAGTTTATGTGACTTGGGTAAATCTTTGGTAAACAACATTAGTTTAATATTGCTGGTTTAATAAAAATTAAATTGTCTTCTGAGTTATCAGCATTAAGCATAATATGAACATACAGCTTTATTCTAGTTGAGTTTACTACTCAAAATAAGGAATATTATATCCACTAGATGTTTAACATTGTAAAAATTATAAATTCCACCTAACAACAAATGTATAAGTAAAGATGCCATAAAGATGAGTTGCTTGATAGCCATTACTTCACGTATAGCAAACACAGCAGAAAAGCAAAAAAACCCCAATGTATTTAACTTTTTAAGTTTTTACTTTGTGAACCTTACCTAAATGCAGGTGCTGTAAAAATAGTTAACAGGAAAAAAACTTGAGATGATGGCTAGCTTAGTTTAATGTTATAATATGTCTGCTTAAAATAATGTCTGGATCATTTCTCAGTAAGAGGGACTACAGAAATCTTCATTGCTAAGCATAAGCCTACGTTTATATAGTCACGGTGTCTGATTTTTATATGGTAAAGAGAGATTAAATATATTTGAGTCTGTTAATAAACATGTTTTTTTCTACGTTGATAAATTGTGCTGTACAGAAGTGTATGCCTATAAAAATGATGTGATGGTGTGTGTTCATAAAATTTGCTAGCCTGCTACAGAATGCTCGTATGTGACAGACGATTCACAATTGTCTACTTCCTAGTTTCCTCTGTACAAGAAAGGTTACTAATGGTTAAAAAATTATAATCAATATATAGAAATGCAACTGTTAAAAATAAGGGAAACAACTTTGTAGGCAAAGTTTGCAAGGAAAGCAGGATGTGTTTTTGGTGAGGAAAAGCACACAAGGTGTGAGGATGCGTTTTTCTTCAGGGGAAAAGAATAATTTTGTCCCAAAGTAAGATGACGGCTGTTCCAGAATAAGAAGGAGGAAAAGCACAGGACAAAACCTGAACGGATGCGGAGATTGGTAGCAGATTTGCAGAAAAGGAATTTTCTGTGTGGCCCAGCTGGCTAAGACGGAGTGGATTTGTTCACGAGGTTTTTCAAAAATGAGCTCGACAGTATCCTGAGGCGAGACCAGAGTAACAACGTCTTCTCAGATTATTCACCTGCCGTTCCTAAGAGATTCTACCTTTTGAGTAATCTCCCGAGGAAATAAAGACTCTTTGTCCTATCATAGTCACTTCCTGTGCTTTGTGCCAACCTTCTCACGTCCTCCATTGTATGAGAGACCTGAGTATTGCTCCATGGTCATCTGTGGTCCTATTTAGCCAAGTGTTCAACCCTTTTGGCATTTTTGACAACTTCTCCAAGTCAAATCCTAAATGAAATTTTGATCTCAAACTGGCCATGAGATTTCCCAGAGAGCCCAGCTCTGGTCATCTCCGACACAGCGAACTTCTGGGAAGGGCCCAGCCTGAGCCCGACACTGGGGAGAGCCCAGCTCCAGGTGGGGACCCCCAGGCAGGCACCAGACAACCATCGTGGGGGGCCCTTCGCTGCCACTGCCTCAGCAGCCCCTCGGGTCTGGGGGTCCTCCCGAACCCTTGAGGAAAACCTCCCTGGCAGGACTTTAAGGTGTGGCCCCCAGGCCTGGGCCATGGCGGGGAGCGAAAGCTGGACCATCACCATCCATCCTGTCACCTGTGTGTGGGGCGGGCAGGGCTTGTCCGAAGGCCGAACGGGGATGACCTGAGCAGGACCGGAAGGAGGAAGAGCCCCCCTCTGCCAGGGCTGCGGTCACCCCCCTTTCCCCAGACATGTACCACCTCAGGACGGCACCCCCGCCCTGCAGTGTTGAGGCTGGCTCCCGACAGGCCTGTCCCTGGGACCTGGCTTTGGGAGGGACCGGGAGCCGCTCTGGGAGCCCTCCTGGCGGGAGCTCAGCGGCCAGCATGCTCTCCTCAGGGCAGCCCTCCATCTCGGTGGGTTTCTGCTGACCCACGGGGCGTGCCTTCCTCCCTGGACGTGCTCTCCTGAGGTCAGGGCCCTCGGGCATCTCTTCCGCCGCCACACGCTTTTCCGTTCTGGAGAAGGCCCGACATGCAGTGGGGCCCAGCACGCATTTGCCGAGTGGGCGAGCAGTCTGACCCTCGTGATCAGATCTCTCTCTGGGTGGGGACCATCCAGATGGG
Source organism: Ceratotherium simum simum (assembly GCF_057802395.1). NCBI lineage: Eukaryota > Metazoa > Chordata > Mammalia > Perissodactyla > Rhinocerotidae > Ceratotherium > Ceratotherium simum. Next base: position 2,824,053 of record NC_141922.1, read on the forward strand.
TGACCACCCCGGCAGGAGATGGAGGCCGCACCTTTGCCGCCCCGCCCGAGGTTTTCTGGAGCAGTAGCCGCGAGTGCGGGATTGCGCGTGGCTACAGGAGGGGCATTTGGTCCACTGAAGGAAGAGGAGGATTTGTGGTCCTCTAGGAGCACTATTTACATGCAACTGATGTGCTAATTACAAGTAACTCTGGTCTATTCCTTAAAGCGGTTCCTGCAGGACCTGCTCCTAGCGAGTTTGTTCTGCTCTGTGCGACTTACATGTTTTTGCAGAATAACAAGATTTTTGGAATTCTCTAGTTTGGGCGGGGTGTCAACTCAGTGTGGCTTTAGAGAAAGAGTCGCAGTTAGTTCTTGACAAATGCTCCCAAAGGCAGAGGAGGCGACGGGCGGTCAGAGGGGAGGTGTGTGAAGCTTCGCGAACTCGCACATTCTTTCATCCATGTGCTTCTTCGCTTGTTCGTTTATCCATGATGCAACGAGAGTCCAGGCATGGATGTCCCCTTACCTGGCTGTGGAAAAATAAAAATATGAATAAGAGAGGACCTTAACTCTTGAGGAAGTTACCTGGAGATGAGGGACAGAGCGCTGCAGGGCGAGGAATTTGGGATAACGGGGATTAGCCTGGTCACCAGGGAATTCGCACCACCCAGGATGCGCCTGTCAAAGGAGCAGAGGGGATGGGGTAACGGACGGGGCAAAATGCGGCTTGGTAGTCGTAGCAGCCGTGGAGGCCAGGCTCACCTCTTGAAAATGAGGACCAAGTAAATTCTGCTGTCTGGGTCCAGTGGGAGCATCCACCTGGTGTCCCCTGCCATTCAGAGTTACTGCCGGCAGGAGCACAGGGCTGAGGGCATCAGGTTTCCATGTCTGCTGTGTGCGTCCCATGTCTCTTTTGGAAGGTGCTGTGGACTGAATTTTGTGCCCCTAAATCCTGATGTTGAGGCCCTGCCCCCCAAAGTGACTATATTGAAGATAGGACTTTTAGGGGGTAATTAAGGTTAAACAAGGTCATCAGGGTGGGCCCTGATCTGACAGGATTGGTGGCTTTATAGGAAGATAGAGAGAGATCTCTCCCCTCCGCCCTCCGCCCTCCGCCACGTGAGGACACGGCGAGAAGGGGCCGCCGTCCACAAGCTGGGAAGAGGGTTCTCAGCAGGAGCAAAGATGACCCACACCCTGATCTTGGACTTCCAGCTCCGGAACCGTGAGGAATACATTTCCGTTGTTTAAGCGTCTAGACTGTGGCATTTTGTGACGGCGACCTGAGGGGACTGAGAAGGAGGGAGAGCTCGGGTTCGTGGGATCATGGACCTGCGGCTCCGTGCCTTTCCGTCCAACCCAGGCCTCTCTGATCCCATCAACTAGAATTCATTTAACATTTTCGCAAGCTAGACACTGTGCTTCTTAGGGCAGGAAACTGATGTGAAAACGGCCTCGACCTAGGCTAGCCCTCGATCAGATTATTAGAAACTTGTTATTGTTGTTACTGTATTCTTAGTAGTAGTACCAACAAGTCCTCCCCACTAACCAAGCACCTTCATAACCATTATTCTGTTGGCTCCTCAGCCTCCAGGGAGGCAGGCAGGCATTTTTATGAAGAAACTGTTGCAGGTAGAGTAAGTGGCTTTCTGGAGGTTGGCAGGCTGAACAGACCTGGCCTGGACTCATGCCTTGAAACTACAAAGAATATTTATTCTCATGAAAAGAACATGACCTTGAGGAAGCTCTTAACGTTCCCAGCTCTGGGACCTGCCTCACTGAAGTTGTGGGGAGGCCAAGATTTGCTCCCTGCCAGGAGTTGTGCAGGGCAGTGTGGGCACAACTGGGTCTGCTGTGGACAGGTGTGCAGGTTGTACACTGCCCAACTCAAGAAGCAATAGTCACGTAGAATACTGTGTGATTTACACTCCCTCAAGTTGAGCAGTGTGTGACCCACCCAGCCGAGCACAGTGGTCCTACTGCCTCCAGGGCCTGTCAGTCAGAAGCCATCAGTGGGTGCTGACTGTGTACTTGGCTTTTTCCAGGCAACAATCCGGGCGAGAGGCCTGTGACCTAAACCTTGCTCCAAGAGTCTGCCTGGGATGGCTAAAAGACATCATTGGACACAACTCGTGGTGTAATCCTGTGTGGTCCCCTGGGTGGATGACACAAAGGGACCTGTGTCCATTGCTGGGGGCCTAATGGGCCTGCCTCCTGCTGAGAAAATCTCAGGCTGGTCTGGCTAAGCGGCTTGTCTTGGGCTGCTCAGCAGGTAAACCCTGAGGCCGAGGACGCCGGAGGCCTGTTCTTCATTCTCCCAGGCCTCTCTGATACATGTGGCTCAGGAGAAGGAGAGGCTGGGGAGCCAGGACCAGAGAAGCCACCTAGCAGTTGGCCTTTCACAGGCTTATTCACATCTACAGGCTTGGGAACAGGGAGATGGGTTTTTAAAGACTCCTGCTGTGCTCATTTCCCACAAAATGAGGTCCACATCCAGGGCTAAGTAATGCAAATAACCCTTTCTCTCTTCTTTCTGGTTCAGATTAGAGCAAAGAGTTCAGAGCCCTGGGGCTGTCGTCACACTGATGGGTCCAAATGCAACGCGCAGGCCGTGCATGTTCTCTGTGGAGCATATGCACACGCCTGTCCACGTAAGGGTGGACACGCACGCACATGTGGATATTCACCCAAGCACATGCGCACGACATGGTCATGTTACCCGTGACCGTGGGCACTCATGTTGCAGATCCCTACAGACAGGCATGCACGTGAGCACAGGATACACGCTCACGCGAACACGTGAGCAGACGAATGTGACGCCAGCTCACACAGGCTTGCGTGTCCTCCTGCAAAGAGAAACATATGGCCCGTGCATTAACCGACTCAAGCTCACACTGCAGACGGAAGCATGCTCTCCATCTGAAGTCCCCAGTGGTTAAAAGGCAGACATTGAAAGCATTAATAAAAGACGCTGCCAGGAGCGCAGTTGCAACATTGATTTCTGTGGTTGTCGGAGCTGAGTAAATAAACCCCAAGTGGCATTTAATGTGGGGTCTGCTCGCAGAGGGCCGGCAGGCCGAGGAGCAGAAGCCAGTAAACGTTTACAACCTTCCTTCAAGTGGAGCGGCCCGCAGTGAGGGTCAGAGATGTCCAGGGCCGTCGGGCAGCCTTGAGGTCTCCCAGCCCATTTGTCGACTCGTTTGTGGCAGCAGATGCTGCTTCCTGTTCCTGGGAAGCCGGCAGGAGCCAGCAGAGGACCCTAGAGACCACTGGGTACAGGAGGTCACTGTCCTTCCCCACAGCCAACTCAGGTCCACAGTGCCTTCAGTGCATGACTGGAAAGTGTCCTCCCCACCGCGCCCTCCGAATGGCAGAGATCAGCTTGAGTTCATCGCTAGCCTGCCTTTGGCCCTGGTCTCCAACTGCTAGGGTTGAACTGTGTCCCCCCAAAATCCATATGCTGAGTCCCATCCCCCAGGACCTCAGGATGTGACTGTTTGGAGACGTGGTCTTTACAAAGGTGATTAAGGGACGTAAGGTCACTGGGGAGTCCCTGATCCAATCTGACTGGTGTCGTTACAAGAAGAGGAGATCAGGACACAGACACACACAGAGGGATGACCACGTGAGGACACAGGGAGGAGATGGCCATCTACACGCCAAGGAGAGAGGCCTCCTTGATCTCAGACTTCCAGCCTCCAGACTGTGACACAATACATTTCTGTTGTTTAAGCCCCCCGTCCACAGTGCTTTGTCACAGCAGCCCCAGGAGACTCAACACCAACCAATCCTCAACTGTATCACCGACTGACCCCCAGCTCTACTTTATACTGACCTCCGAACACCAGCCCTTGACGGAGGCCTGACACTGGTCATGGCTGAGCCCCTACCTCCGCTACATGTGGCCACACCACTGAATCTTTTAGAGAGACGTAAACAATAGGACTGAAATCCTATTCCCTTCACTGTGTGGTTGCTGTTTGTGGAGCTCTCCATTCTCCACGTAGGTTCGTGTTTCCATCTGGCATCATTTCCTTCCGCTGTATGACTTCCTTTAGCGTTTCTTATAGCCTGAGGCAGAGGAGGTGAAATTTCAGCTTTTTATATCTGAAAATGTCTTTGTTTTGCCTTTGTTTTTGAAAGACATTTTTTCTGGGTATAGAATTTTCGGTTGACAGGTGTTTTCCTTCAGTACTTTAGGGATGTTGTTCCGTGGGATTCTTGTATGCACTGACTCCAGTGAGAAGTCCACCACCATCCTTAACTTTGTTTTATATGAAACATGCCTTTTTCTTTTCCCTGGTTTTCTCTTTATCGTTGGTTTTGAGCAATTTGGTTGTGATTTGTCATGGTGCATGTTTCTTGTGCTTGGGGATTTTTTACTTTCTTGGATCTGTGGGTTTATAGTTTCCACCAAATTTGGAAAATTTTCAGCCATTACTTCTTTAAACATTTTTTCTGTCCTCTCTCTCTCCTCCTTGTCTCTGTCTCTCTCCTCTCTTTTAAGTACTTTAGTACTTAAAGTACTTTAGTACACGTGTTAGGCGTGGCCATGGTCCCGTGGCTCACGAATGCTCTGCTAACATTTCTGCTCTCTGTATTTCGTTTTGGATGGTTTCTATTGCTGTTCCATCCAGGTCACTATCTTCTCTTCCTCGGTGTCTAATCTGTCCTTAACCCTGTTCAGTGTATTGCTCATCTCAGACCTCGTGGTTTTCAGCTCTGGAAGTTGATTTGGGGGGCAGTCTCCCACTGCCTGTTGTCCAGCCTGAAAACAGCTGCCCCGCACGTGGCCCAGTGCTGCAGTCACTTTGGGTGGGAGGCCGAGCGCAGGGGTGGGCGGCCTTTACTTGGTTTCAGAGGGACCCCTCTGACTGTGTGTTCAGAGTGATGTCAGGGGTGATGGCAGGATCGGGGAGCTGGTCAGGGGGCTGTTGCAGGACCCCAGGACAGAGAAGCAGTGACAGAGATGGTGGGATATACTCTGACTTTCTATTTTAAAGTAGAGCCAGCAGGACTTCTGGACACGGGGCAGTCTAGCAGGATCCTGGGCTGGGCTTGAGTGTCAGGAGGACTGAGATGGGGCAGCCACAGGGAACCAGCTTGTGGGGGGATCAGGAGCTGGGGTTGGACATGCTGACTTTGTGTCAGGCCCAGAGTTCGAGACAGTGGCCCTGGGCTGTGGCCTGATCTCTGGGCCTTCGTTCCTCCCTTATGCTGTGGGGACAACACCGTCGCCCACCAAGGGTGAGAGGCTCAAGTCTAGCCATGCACAGGAACCTGAGGCGCTCTTTGCAAACTTTGCAAACTTCTGCTTGTTAACGATCCGGTGCAGTAGGAGAGAGGCAAGGTCTCCGGGAAGCACACGGCAGATGGCCACTATAGGGCGGGGACATGTTCTCAGATCATCCGGTGGCCCTGGGGCTCCGGCCCTCCCAGCAGCTCCCTCTTGGCTCTCAGGTGACTGCAGGTATGAAGAACACTCGTGGCTGGGCTCGTGCAGCTGCCCCGGACCCTGCCCCTGTCTCCCTGGCGCTGCCTTCAGCCCACTCTCCATCTCGTTCCCTCGGCCTCTGGATCCTGCTCTTCGCGGTTGTGCAGTCTCAGCCTCCCTCTGCCTGCAGCCTGCAGACCTGCCTCCCCTCCCTTGCCCTGGTCCTTGCTTTTTGGAAGCCCTGGTCCCTCTCCGTTCCTGTTTGTCTGCAAGTCCCCTGAAAGGTTCAAGAACATTTTCTGTTCTGTCTCTCACCTATAATAATAATAATAAGTAACAAGAGCCATCAGGTATCAAACAGCTGCCCTGTGCCAGGAACCGCCCCCAGCACTTCACGTACAATGCTCGCCATCCTCAGGGCAAGAGCCACCACGACCCCTCCAACCAAGATGAGGAAACCGAGGTACAGAGGGTCACGGAGTGAAAGGCAGGCAGTGGGAAGTGGGGGGGATGGGACCAGCTCTGACCCCTGGGCTGCCGTCTTCACAGGCATGAGCCATTGTGCCCACCTGGCCACCCCACCTGCGTGCGCTGTCTTGTATGACTGGCCAGCTGTGGGCATGGTAGATGCTGGACGCCATTCAGACCGAGGGCCTCTCAAGGGCGGGGGTGGCAGTGTCCTCCCCCATCTCGTCCCTCCCCGGGCTGGCCTTCCTGAATTCTTAATCGAGAAAGACTCCCAGGTTCATTGGTTGATTACAGAGTTGAAGATGGACACACAGGGGCACAGGCCAAGAGGAGGGGGTGTCTCAAGTAGGATTTAACATTCTTCCTCCAGCTGTAAAAGGGATGACCACACAGGACGTCTGCCTGAGCCTGAGAGGCGGGAGACAGCCATGGGCTCTCAGCATCTGTCTGGCTTCCCCCGGCCATCTGTCTCCTCAGCAGCCTCGGTTTCCCCACACCCTTAGCCCACCCTAGCTGGATGCAGGAGGCCCCTCCATCTCTGGCTCCGTCCCCGGGTCACCAGCTGGGGCCAGTGCCTGGTCTGAGGGTCTGACCTCTGTCCTGTTCCTTGGGCTTGAGTTCTGGCCTAAACACCCTCCATTCACTCGCAAGACACGTACTGAGCCCGCACTACGTTCTAGGGATTCTGCGGTGATCCAGACAGACGGGAAAGCAGCCCTCAGGGCTGCGTGTCTCAGATGGATAGACGGGCAATAGACAGACAGACAGACAGACAATGCACAGACGTGGTTTCAGGCAGCCGCAGGTGCTATGAGGAAGACACACAGGGTGACAGCAGAGTGGGGCGTGGGTGGCAGGCAGGTGCTGTCTTGGCTGGAAGGGTGTCTGTGACGTTGGAACTGAGGCCTGAATGGCAAGGAGGAGCCGCTCGGGGAAGACCCTCTGTGGGGTGCCTGGCTGTCCTCTGCTGTCTAGGCCCCTGGCCTTGAGCAGGACGCATTCCCTCATCCAGTCCCTCAGTCAGCAGCAAATCCTGTCCCCGGGTCTGATAAGTGGGCACGGGGACCCAATGAATGAGTGAATGAATGGGGGAATGAATGACCTGAGTTGATTCCACGAGCACTGTAATGTGGAGACTGTTATTATCCCCAGTTTTCAGGGGAGGAAACTGAGACCCAGGGGCTCTGAGCACCTTGCATGGGTCATGAGAGGGCTCTAGGCAGGTCCATGTCCACGGACACCGCAGGACATGCTGATGTGCGGGCGACCGGAGCTCCTGGAGGACAGCGGCCACGTCTGCACCTGGAGTCCCGACGCCTTCCCCGTCGTCTGGTGATGAGCAAGGCTTTGCTGTCGGCGTGGAAGGCGCTGCGCCCCTTGCCAGCTGGAGCAGACGGTGCCTGCCTGAGACAGACGGCCGAGCTGGTGCGTTGGCACAGGTTTCCACGAGCCTGCCGGTGGCTGAGGGCTTTGGCCTTGCTCCTGCCATCTCTTCGAGCGGGCGGCAATGCGGCCACAGCGCCTCTGTTCCTGTCACTCTTGTCAGCTCCGGCTCTGGCCCTCCGGCCAGGCCGTGGCTGAGTGGGGAGGGAATAATTGTCATGTCAAGCCTCAGGCCTCCGTGAGCCTCCGGCAGTCACACCCAGAGAGGACGTTCTAAAACACTGTTCCACATTTCCTCACAGTGACCAGGAGAGCGAGGATGGCTGAGCTGGCAGCTCAGGACCTGCTGCAGATCCGTGGGGGGCAGCGGGTGCCTCATAGAAACCCGGGAGCCAGCTCGCGGAGTGCCACTTGCATCTTGTGTTCTCCGTCAGGAGCCTTAGCCCCAGACAGCAAACCCTGCTGCCACCCACCAGCAAGGGGGGCCTGCGGCTCCCCTCCAGGGAGGCTCGAAGTTCACTTCCTATGCGCGGGAGGCCGTGGTGAGCCTGGTGGTGACAGATGATGGACGGAGAGCCTGGGATTCTGATGATGGCTTTTCCCATGCTCCATGCATGCACTTCCGCCACAGCCGGGCTGGGTGCTGGAGTGAGGCGAGGCGGGGGCGATCACTTCAGTGGTTGGGGGCCTGGGGGAGAGCAAGAATGGCGGCTGTCACCACCAGCTGGGACCCGAGCCCGGGGAAGATTGAGGACTCATCCACGGGGGTTGGGGGAAGCACGTCCACCTTGCATGTCAGATGAGGGCTCGGGATCTTGGCTTAATTCAGCCTGGGTCAATATCCAAGGGGGTGGCCAGGTTGGGGCTGTGGGCACGCTTGGTCAGAGGGGCAGGTGGCAGCAGCTTGGCCTCAGGTGGCCAGACGCCTGAGCAGAGCCAGGGGGGATCTGGGGAGGCAGAGGGCCGATTCTGTCTCAGGGAGAGAAGAGAAAGATGTGTCCTGAGGGAGGATGGAATTCCAGAAAGGGCTGCCATCTCGCCCTGTGCCTTTGAGGCGACTCGGTGTACCCCCGGCTGTGCAACCCTCTGTCCGTGCAGGTCCGGACAGCCTCTGGGCCTCCTCAGCTTAAAATCCCCCACCTGACCTGCAGGAGCCTGCATGATCTGGTGGTCCCTGCCCCATTCTCCATCCCACCCTCACGCTGAGCCCCCCTGACTTGACTCCCCCGCACCCTCTCCTGCAGGAATGTCTTCCCCCACCTGGGCCTCTGCAGACGCTGCCTTTCCGCCTTTCACACCGCGGCTCAGGTGTCCCTTCTCAAGGGGCTTTCTTCTCGCCCCTGCTCAGCCGAACGGGATTACCCGTTTAGCGTCCTTCCCCTGTGGAGTCTGAGCACCGTGAACGTAGGACGCATCTTGTACCTCAGCATCTGGTCACCTGCTTTGTTTTGTGCACTTGATCAATAGCTGTAGGGGAGGGACTGTCCCAGCTGTCCACGTCACTCTGCTCCTGGCCACTGGCTTCGTCTCCGCTCGCCTGCCTGCTCGGGATCCTGACTGCGGCATTTGTACCTGAATTCTGCAGCACCACTTCTCAGTGCCCTGCCCCCCACAGACAGCGGGACCCAGCCTCCGTTCTCACTTCCAGGGGGAGCGACACAGCCTCTTGTAGGCTCCTTGGGGCCCCAGTCCCTCGGCCTGGCCCACCAGCCCACACCCCCGCTGGCCCACCTGATCCCACCTCCCCAGTGGGTGCAGGGCCAGTTATGGTGTCTGGAGGCCTGGCGAGGAGATGCCTGTAGATGCCTGGGGAGGGAACTGGATGTGCAAAGGTGGGGAGAGGCTCGGGGGGGGTCACAGGCCGTGAATGCATCTGAGCATATCAGATTTAGAGCTTAGAGCTGCGGCACCCGGTCAGACTCATCCCCGTGGGCCTGAGCCTCGTCTGGGCTGGCCCTGCAGGGTACGTCAGGGGCACAGCACAAGTAGAGTGGCTCAGGGACGGGAAGTGCCAATGACGACTCAGACGTTTACAGCCAGGGAACCTGGGTGAACGGGGCCACGTGCACAGAGACAGGCAATCCAGGAGGGGGTGGGTGCTCTGAGGAGACAAGCTCAGTGTTGGACACCTGGGGCTGAGATGCCGACGGCCTCTGACGGCGAGATATGAGAAGAGGGTGGCTCTACCGAATAAATGGGTGAATGATGGATGTGTGTACTCTGTGTGTGCTCATATTTGATGCTCAAAGAAAAATGTTGCTTGGGTGCAGCGTTTTGGGACCATCAAGATGGAGAAGGTCACTGAAGCCAGAAAGCAAACCCGTCTGCTGGGAAGTGTGGAGTGATGCGAGGCTGAGGTGGACCTGGTGTGCCTAGGCAGACCCATTTCACACACTGCATAGACACGGGCAGCTGTGTACACACACATGTGTACATGCGTGCATAGTGCACATACACAAGCACGCTGCCCTTGTGCACACACGTGACACACATATGCACACAGGGATGTGTGCACAGATGCATGCACACACAAGCACACACAAGGTACTCACAAGTGCACATACACACATAAACATACATACACACTTGTGCACGGAGGCACATGTGCACATGCACGCAACGCACACCCACAGTGCCTACATGCACAGATACATGCCCGTGTACACACACATGCACACATATGCACAAGCACACACAATGAACACACACACACTGGCCCGAGCCACTCTGGACTCCTGGAAGGGCACGGCCACGCCCCCCTTCCCCCTGAGCTCTGTCCAGCGAGGGTCCAGCCGGCACAGCCCACAGAGTGCGTGGCTCCAGCTGATGCCCAGCTCTGGTCCCCGGGTTCTGTCCTTGCTCCCATAGCAGAGGACCAGCTTAGGTCACAGTGGCAACTGCCAACCTCAACTGTCCCTTTTGCTTAAAGTCCGGGCATGAACTGGTGGCAACTTCTGCCTCGTGTGCTGGGTTTCAGGGAGGGCTGTGGTGTGGCATGGGCTGACCGTGAGTGAGGGGTCCAAGCCACTTTGAGAGTCCTCCTCTGCTCAGCAGAAGTGATGTGCCCGACTCAAGGAGGGACCTGGTCAGAGATCACGTGTGCCCCCAACCACCAGCACATGGGGTGGCCTCTGTCATTGTTCCCTGGCTGCTCCTGAGGACAGGGGCAAGGCCCCCCCACACCTCGGGACCCCGATGCCTCGTAACCCCACAAGGTGCTTGTTCCTCTCGGGTTCGTGGAGCCTCCTGCTGAACCTTCTCTCCTTTTGATCAAAGAGGACACGTCACCTCTCACTTAAGTGACAGGTGGTTTGATCATCACTTGGCTGTCAGCACACCCCTGAGGAGGGATGTCAGCCCACACGGTCTGGAGGGGAGGGCGGAGTGTGTGTAACCCCAGGCCTGGACTGACTCCCCCTGCGAACTGCCTGCCTGAGCTAGAAGGGGGGCTTCTGAACAGAGGGGCCAGAGATGAGCCCAGGATGCATTTAAGAAAAGGCTGAGAAGGAGCCCGAGTCCTCTGGGCCACCTCCTGGACAAAGATGAGGAAGAAAGGAAGGTCAGGGGCAGCGGGGGAGACCGCCGGCCTCCTGCATTGACTAACAAGGCTCCGTGCCTCTGTCCCGTCCCTGGCGGAGGGGCCATCAGGTGCCTGATGAGGCAGGTAATCAAGGGCCTCCAAGCCCGGTGGCCGCCCCCAGGCTGCTCAGAGATGGTAGGCATGACTGGGGACGGAGCGGCCTTGGAGGGGATGCCCGGGTCAGGGAATTTGCATCTCAAAGAGATAAATGGAAAGCTGGCTGTCAGCAGGTCCCTCTGCACCAGAAGAATTGTTTGTCCCGCAGGAAGGACAGAACACAGCAGAAGCAAATTTCAAACACGAGCAAGAGAGATTGCAATCATCTGGGAAGTGTTTGGAAGGGCATTTCTGTGGCGAGCTGACTTTCCCGTGGGCCGCCCCCACTCACAGGTGGGCCCTGGGGACACCGCAGCCACCTGCCTCCCAGCCTGTGCCCCAGGTGCTGCTCTGGGCTTCCCTGTCCCAGACCTGGCAGTGGCAGTGAGAGCTGAGGGGAGGGTGGGTTTTGCCACGGGGGTGCAGGCTGGCTGTGACGGGTCCCCCTCCCCTGTCCCCACTCCCCACTGTCTACAGGGCTCCCGCCTCGTCCCTGCTCCTGTGAGCTCACGGGTTGCTCTGCCTGGTGCCTGGGCCTGAGCAGTCCTACATGGTCACTAGGGCCTTTGTGCACCATCTGGTGACAGCTGCACAGTCAGTGTATGGGTGGGCCGCTGAGCTGGTAACCACCACCTCCACTGAATCCCTGGACCCGACGCCAGGAGTCCTGTGATCAGGCCTCCTTTACAGACACTTACAAATCCAGGCCCTCGGAATACGTCAGGAAGAGCCTGCTTCGCGGGGCTTACAGGTGACCCAGTAACTAAGGACATTTGTCATATGTGAAAGGAGCTAAGGGCTGTGGTGATAAAGTAGAGTGGGGTACCAGGATCTGAGGGTGTGGGATGGGGGCATCACAGTATGCATAGGGTGACTGGGCAGTCATCTTAGCCCAAGGTCCTGTATTGTCACCTACAGCTGCATAACAAATGGTCACCCAGCATAGTGGGATGCAGCAGCATGTTAACTGTCTGAGTGCCTGTGGTCAGGAACCCAGCACAGGTCAGCTGGGCCTCTGCTCATGTCTCACAGGCTGCAGGCAAGGTGTCGGTGGGGCATGGGTCTCATCAGAGGCTCAACTGGGGAAGGGTTGGGTCCAGCTCCCCTGGCTGGGGAAGGATTCAGCTGCTCAAGTCTGTTTAGCCAAGGTCCTCAATCCTCCCTGACCATTTCGGAGGCCGATCTCTGCTCCTTGCCGTGTGGGTCTCTCCTCCAACATGGCAGGCTGCGTCCTCACAGCCAGCAAGGGAGGAGTCTGCTGGCAAGACGGAAGTCAGGCTCTCCTGTGACCTCGTCCCAAAGTGATGTCCCATCACAGTCACCACATTCTGTTGTCTTATAGCAAGTTGCTAGGCCGGCTCACACTCAAGGGGTGGGGGTTATGGGGGTGGGAGTTCCAGGAGGGGCTACGCAGGGGTGGGAGCTCCAGGAGGGGGTACACAGGGGTGGGAGCTCCAGGAGGTGATACACAGGGGTGGGAGCTCCAGGAGAGGGTTACAGGGTGGGAGCTCCAGGAAAGAGTACACGGGGTGAGAGCTCCAGGAGGGGGTATGCAGGGGTGGGAGCTCCAGCAGAGGGTACACAGGGGTGGGAGCTCCAGGAGGGAGTTACAGGGTGGGAGTTCCAATAGGGGGTATGTGGGGTGGGAGCTCCAGGAGGGGGTATGCAGGGGTGGGAGCTCCAGGAGAGGGTACACAGGGGTGGGAGCTCCAGGAGGGAGTTACAGGGTGGGAGTTCCAGGAGAGGGTTACATGGTGGGAGCTCCAATAGGGGGTATGTGGGGGTGGGAGCTCCAGGAGGGGGTTACAGGGGTGGGAGCTCCAGGATGGGGTACGCAGGGGTGCACACTCCAGGAGGAGACTTATTAAGGGCTATCTTTGAAGTCTGTCTACCACAATGTGCCCTGAAAATAGCCTGAGACAGAGGTTGGCACGAGGGCAGCTTATGTTGGTCAGCGTCTCCAGAAGCACGGGCGTCAGAGATGGGGGAGAGCGAAGTGGAGAGGGATGGAAAGTGCACACAGGGACGTGTCGTCAAGATGCCTGTGCTGCAGGCAACGGGGACTCCAGCTCCTGGTCACCTGAGGAGCCTGGCAGGTGCCTCAGAACTGTCCACGGGGTGGGGATGCAAGACCCTCCAGTCCCCGTTCCTCTTTGCTGAGGGCTGCCCCACTCCCGGCACGTCCGGCTTGCGTGTGCCGAGTGCTGGGCGGGCCCCCTCGGGCATCTCGGGCTGCACCTCCATCCCTGGGGGCAGAAGGTGAGCCTGGGATTTGAGGGGGTGGGCGTGCTGCTGGGCGACACCTGCGTGAAACTGGTATGAACACAAGGGTCGGGAGTCCGTAGGGCCCCTCTCGGCTTCTCCAGGACCTGGTTCCACCTAGCCCAGGACACTCAAGTTCCCCCCTGCTCCCCCAGCTGGAGAGCCAGCCGGCCCAGGTCAGGGGAGGCGCCAATGAGCCCAGGCTGCGTTCTTCGAGGGGCTGGATTTATGGGCTCGGAGCGCCTTGTCCTGTCTCTCCCTAAGTGTCTCGAGAGCACCGTGCTAACAGCTTGAGTGCTGTGTAAATGCTCACTGAAGGGGCGTCTGCGAGCGTAATTAATGCAGCGCCCCTTGGATTTGCATGGTAAGGACTTCGGAAGTGTCGACTCAGGCAAAAGCTCCTGGTCTGTTGAAAGCACGCTTGGCCGGACATCAGGGACCTGGGCCGGGCTGCGCTCACCCTGCGACCTGGGCCGACTTGTGGGCCGCAGTTCCTGAGCCGTGGCCTGAATGGGGTTGGAGAAGACTGCGTCCAGCATCCTGCCAGCTCCAGCCTCCACGTTTCTGACCCGCGTCTGGGCCCTGCTCAGACGCACCTGGCAGGGAGATTTATGGGGGGGGTGGCTTAACGCTGGGATGGCAATGGCTGTAGGAGCCCCGGCCATGTGAGCATGTGTGTGGCCAGGAGACCAGGGTCGAATGCTGGGGTCCCAAGGCCTGAGCATGGGGCTCCTACCTGAGGCTGGGGGTTGGAGACCCAGAGGTAAACCAAGTCAGACTCTAGGGAAATTCATGCTGCTTGAAGGCCCAGCCCCAGCCTTGAGGGGGGACCCGAGGCGGAAGTGAAGATGGGGGCACAGAGCAAGGCCAGGGGCACGAGTTAAGGGAGTCTTTGGCGGTTCCTGTGCATTGTCATAGCTTCTTCCTCTCACCCTTAGCGGACGGGGCGAGTGATGTCTGACGCGTGGGGCATTGGGCCAGCTTAGGGGACAAGGTCAGCAAGGCCACTGACTGTCCAAACCAGGGCATGACGAAGCGGGAGGCCCAGCACGTCCCCTGGACAGTGAGGGAGGCTGGGTGGGGAGAGGGCCCAGTGATGGGACAAAGTGAGAGGGTCTGCCCGGCCACCTGAGGTCCACCAGGAGCAGAGGGAGACCAAGGGGGCGCAAGGGCGATCACGAGGTCAGTGGGGAGAGTTTCCTGGATGGAGCCCTGGTGTGGCCTTGGGGAACAGCTCTCTGAGGCAGGCTTCTGGCACCTGAAGTCCCGGCACGAATGTTGACCAAGCTTCTGTGGGCGCTCAGGAGCTGCGCGGGACCCTGGGACCCCGGGATGCCAATATCAAGGTCACGCCCGAGAACTCTAGGAGCTTCTGTGTTTCCCTGCCTGGTGCTTCTAGGAGTCCCGTACTGGGGGCAGAGGTGTGTCCAGAATCTACGCAGAGTCTATCCAGTCGTCCCCGGCTTCCCCTGCCCTCTAAGCATGGGGCCATGGGCGAGGTGGGGCTGCGGGGCTGTGGAAGACCCTGGTCTTCGGCCTCCCCACCATCCCCCAGCCCAGCGAGGAGACGATCGCATTGCCCACCCCAGGCTGACAGAGGGCAAGAGCCCTGGATCGCTCACCTTGAGAGGGCCACTGAGGGTAGGACGCCAGCTTCGATGCCCCATCTGGGAGCTGGCTTCCATGAGGGCGGCCTCGGTCTCCCCACAACGCTTAGGTCCCCGGGCTGCGAGACTAGTGAGTGTGAATTTGTGGCTGTGTCGTGGCTGCCTCTCGGGTTTATGTTGTCCCGTGTCCCCAATCTGCCCTACAGGTGGGGCCACTGACAGGTAGATTCAGATCTTTTGCGGCCACCCCAGGAGAGACCCCCACTCAAGTTCTCGGGGACCGCTCAGCACTTGTCACCTGCGTTCCCCAAGGCCAGCCTGCATAAGGCCAGGGCAGCCCGATGTCCCTCCTACTTCTCACCCCACGTGCCCCACTCAGAGCCCCTCCCACCTCCCGCCGCAGGTGGAGGCCAGCCCGGACCACGCCAGACCACACCGCCAGCTGTGCTGAGCACAGAGGCTCCCCTCTGTCCAGGAGGGAGAGGCTCCATGGGGAAGGGTCCCCGAGGGACTGCCTTCCTCCCTCACTGGCAGCTGTGCTCTCTGTGCTGGATCTCAGCCCCTCAGCGGACCATGGCCAGTGGAGTCTGGTCCTCTGACCCTCATGGACAGTGCTCCCCTAGGGCCCTGCACCCCTTTCCTCAGATCACAAAACCCTCCCGTGTGAGTCTCACCCCTGAGGACAAAAGAAGGTGTGGATAGTGATGGCCCTGGGGCATCTTATCACCCAGTGCCACCTGCCAAACACGTGATCTGTGGCCCTGGCCTGGCCTGTCACCCCTGGTTCCCTCAGCCCTCGGCTCAGACCTGAGCCTGCTCAGTGAGGGCTCTAAGGGGACAGCTTGCTCTGGGACTGAGTCTTTCAAACCTGACCCAGGTCCCCAGCTCCACACTTGACCTCCTGGCCCTCGTGCACAAGAGTGGGCTCTGCAGAGGAGGGGCTCCTGCGGTCAAGGAGGGCCAGCTCCCACCTCCCACAGGGACTGGAAGCAAAGTCAGCCTCATGCTTGTTGGTACCCTCTGTCCCGGGGGGGTCTCGGGTGTCTGCTGGTTTAGGGCAAACAGACTTGGTCAGAGCCGACAGAGGTTATAGGGACCATTGGGCCCAACTCTGACCAGATGAGGAAGTGAGGCCCAGAGAGAGGGGGCTTGCCTCCGCCACAGCCACTGAGCAAACAGTTGGCCTAGTCAACACCAGGCCTGGCTGCCCTGCCTCCTGGGGTGGCCAGACAGGCCTGCAGGAGAATGGAGCTGGGCGCCTGGGCCGCAGCAGGACGGGCACCAGGCTGAGGGGCTCGGGTTCTCATCACTGGCTCCAGACGGGCCCCGGCTGGTAGGACGTGGGGCCAGGCGAGCATATGCCTGGCCAGCATGTGACAGCCACCAGCCGTCCGGAGAGCTGGCAGAGTCTGGCCGGGGGGCAGGAGTCTCAGGGGTTACCATTTACGCCTTGGAAACCAGAGACACGCTTGGTGCCAAAGCCCCGGGGGGATGGAGGCAGCGAAGGGAGGACATTAACTCCCTCTGGGTGCGCTCGGTCGCGGGACACGGGGAGAGCCGGCTCGGCCTGGATGCCGCTGCAGCCGGGGTGGGCTCTGTCTGCTGTGCGTGTCCCTCCTCATTTGTGTGGGAACACGGGTGGCCCTAAGGGCTGGGCTCCCTGGTGCAGAATAGAGGCAGAGGGGGCAGTCTGGGAGGGAGGGCACCTCAGATAGATGGGGCATCAGTGGGTCCTGGTGGATGGGCATCCAGGCAGGTAGCTGGGAAGGGCTGGAGACGGCAAGCTCTTTAGCAGGGCGGAGAGGCGGGACGCACCGGTGTGCGGGGATGGTGCTGGATTCGGCTCTGTGCCCGTGGCGTGTGCCGGGCAGCCCGAGCAGGGCCAAGCCAGCCTCTGGTCACCAGGGCCAGCTGCAGCCCCTTCTCCAGCCTGCAGGGCATGTGCTTCTCCTGGACAGCCACCCTAAGCCTGGAGCCTGTGCTTCAGCCCTTTCCTCCAGGGACCTTCACACCCACTGCCTCCTCTTAAACCCAAGGCCCCGCGAAGCTTGGAGGAATTCTTTCCTCCGTTTTTCCCCTCTGAGGCCCAGAGGGGTGAGGGGTCTGTCTGGGTCGCACAGCAAGTGGCTTGGCCCCAGGACCAGGAGCACAGCCCCCTGACCCTGACAATGATGATGGTGATGGTGGTGATGATGGGGACCCCAAAGTCCCTCACACCCAGCAGATTTTTGTCACAAAAACGAGGCAGCCCCGATCCCCCCGTGTCTGCATTCATGCTGAGTGCTCAAGCCAGAGCTAGCCAGAGCAGAGCCCTGCTCCTCTGCTGAGTCTCTGTGGGCTGCCCGTCAATGTGCCATTTCATCCGGAGCTCCCCAAATTCATTCTACACATTCAAAGTGTTGCGACCAGCAGGAAGCTCGGAGATCAGCCACCCAATTTCTTATTTTCTCGGCGAGGGCCTGGCTTGCCCACGGCCACATAGCCAAGTGGGGCCCCACCATGGGGTGGGCCGAGGGGATATGAGCCCCTTCACTGTGCGTTTCTCAAGGGGAGCAGGGAGAGAGGGCGCCAACTTCAGACCAGGTGCTGGGGACCGATGCCTGCCGCCCTGCGGCACGAGGCTCCAGGGCTGTATGTGAACTGTGTGTGAACGCTGCCTCTGTCTAGGCCTCTCCGAGTGGGGCGTTCTCCCAGGCACTGCAGGACAGAGGGGCAGGTGCGGGGTCCAAGTGGGGTGGACTGGAAGCTGGCCCAGTGGCCTTGAGGCTGCTCCTGCCTGCCAAGACGGCGCAAGAAGGGGCCACGGTAAGTGAAGGCCAAAGGGAAGGGAGACCCCGTCCTGCAGTGGACTGGAAAGGCGGACGTCCAGCGTGGCCATGCACTGCCCTGTGCCCTGGGCCCGCACCCCAGCCTTGAGCCTCAATGGTCCATCTGTAAGAAGGGAGGCCGGTGACAGCACTGAGGGCAGAAACGAGCCTGCTTTAGGAGGAGGATGCACAGACCCAGGAAGACCAGCCCTCTGTGCAGCCTCGGGCCCCCACGGTGGGGGGAGGGAGGGGCACTAGTTATGAATACTCAGAGCAAGAATGGGCGGTGGGGTGGGGCCAGTTCTGGGGACACCCGGAGGACGTCGAGGTAGAAATTAGGCCAGAGAGGGTGGCCTGTAGCAGGCAGGGCGGTGGGGACGGATTGAAGGGGACGGACTGATGTTGAAGAGGCCAGGACGGACGCAGCGGATTGAATGGAGAGCAGTGCAGAGGAGGCATCCGGGGTGACTGGATTCTGAGTTTGGTGCCACAGAGTGCAACAGGGAAGGAGTTGGGAGGAGGTGCAAGTTTGGGGGAGAGATAATGAACTCGGCTTTGGAACCAGCTGGGATGGGAGCAATTAATCTACGTGGAGAGGGAGGGTGCTCGCCTTGCTGGCTTAGTACCTGCGCCGCTTCCTCTGAATGTTCCTCTAATCGGCTTAGAGATTTATGCAAATCCGGGCGTGCAGGCGCCCTGATTGGGCTGCAGAGGACTTGTCCAGGCTGCCAGTGCTCATTTTCTCCACAGCGCCCTGGCTCTGAGCTCCTGCTCCCTGATGAAATCCCTCGGCCAAGATGGGGGTTTAAACATCATTAGGACGAGAGCCAAAGGGGATTTCCACAGGAAGAAGTGCACAGGTCCAGAGGCCAGGCCACCCAGGGACCAGAGCAAGACACAGGATGTTGCTCTCAGAGTGATGAGTAGGGCTGCAGGTGGAGGTTGAGAGCTCTGGCCAAGGGTTGAAACTGAGCCCTGATCTCAAACACAGGTGAGCTCTGACTGTGACCATGACCCTTTCACACGATGAGCCCTGACCCTCGTCACACACTGAGCCCTGGTCCTAGTCACACTCTGAGCCCTGACCCTGGTCACACTCAGCCCTGACCCTGGTCACACACTGAGCTGGGAGTTAAAGATGGCCCCCAGGTCATCCACCTAGGGGCCCACTCTGGCCTTACCTCCATGAAAGGTCAGCACATGTCGGGGCTCAGGCCACCAGAATCTCTGGCTTCAAAGGGGCTGCAGAGACGTGGGGGACAGAAGACAGGGGGCCCTGAGGGGAAGGTGATGTCCTGACCCCTCTTCTGCTGGCAGCCAGCAGGAGCAGAAGACTAGCAGAAGCCTAGGGGTGCTAGTTTGCCTCCAGTGCTGTTTGTTTTTCTCTGATAAGAAATTAGCAAGCACTTAGGGCATACTTCTTAGAAAATGTTGAAAATGCAAGTAAAAACATAGCAATGACTCACAATCCTAATTCCACCTTGGGGTTAGTATTTCAGGGCTGCCCTGTATGGCTGTACATGTTGTTCACTGCACAAAGGGGCTGAGAGAGGAGGCAGATTCAGCCTGTGGTCCACTCAGTGCAACCCGAGGAGGGCCGCACCCACCCCAGGTGGCATTGGGAGGCACGGGGGTGGCTGTTCGCAGTTTCCAGGAAGATGCCACGTGGTCTGTGTTCATTTCGGTTATTTCTTCTGGACTGTCTCCAACCATACTGTCACACAGACCCGCGGCATGCGCACGTCTCTGCATCTTTGTACATGTGAAAATCGTGCACCCCGCTGCTGGTTGCGAGCCTTTCTCCCTGTAAGTTGTGTGTCTTCCTCCGGAGACGGCCCACAGTTCGGTTACCCTCCCCCACTGTGCCACACGCAGTTTCCTGGTGCTCATTTTAAAGAATTCTGCCGCGACAAACATCTCTGCACACGAGTGTTCTCAGCCCCCTCGCTACTGCACAGGGACAGACTGCCAGACATGTAACCTCGGGGTGCCAAGCACAGGACGTCAGGGCTAATGAGACCTGCTGCCAGGTCACCGGCTCCTGCGACTGTGTGGCTGGCGGGTCTGGAATCTGCAGGGCAGGCCGGCAGGCTGGAAGCTCAGGGAGGGTTCCTGTTCTTTCCCCAGGAGACTTCCGTTTTGCTCTTAAGGCCTTCAACTGATTGGATGAGGCCCACCACATCCTGGAGGAGCACCTGCTTTACTCCTTGTCCACCAACGGTAGATGCTGGTCTTACCTGCAAAACACCGTCCCAGCAATGAGGAGCCTGGGGTTTGACCGAATGTCTGGGCTGCACAGCCCGGCCCCATGACACGCACAGTCACCACGGCAGTTGCTCTCAAGGATGTTTATACCAGTCCACACACGTGTGGTGTCAGTCTTGAGGGATCTTCCCCCACACGGAGTGCCAGTAATTTAATACTGACTTCAGGATCTCACTCAATGCACATGCATTTGATGAGTAGAGAATCTGAGCTTCTTTTCACATATTTCTTGGTCGTGAGACTTTGAAAGAACCCGGAGAGGTTGGACCGCCCTGGGGTCTGCGGGCTTGAGAAGAGAGAAAGGTTCTAGAAGGGAGGATCAGGCGCGGCTGGGGGAGAGCGCACCCCGGTGTGTGAAATGGGGAAGGAATCTGGGGTGCAGACGGAGCCCCGACAGTGGCTGCCCCGTGCAGTCTGCTCGCCCGTTCACCTCCCAGCCCCACTACGTCTTGACCGTGACCCGCGTGCCCAGAAGTCGCTGCACCCCTGTGAATTCCGGCCCACCTGGGGCTTGTCTCGCGGGGTGATGGGGCTGCAGCAAGACAGCACGGGGCCCGGGGCCAACGGCGGCTCCACGAATGTTCCTCGCTGTCAGTGTCCCGTGTTGCTGTTTTAGAGAAGGAACGGGGAGGGTGCACACAGGTGCCCAGCACACAGTAGGGCCTCAGTAAACCTGGACTGCCCCTCTCCCTTTCATCTCATGGCTCAATTAGCTGTTGGAGCGGTTGAAAGAACTGGGTCAGCTCCTATAACATCGCCTCACTGATTCTGATCACTCCGGCTATCGCCGCATCATTAATCCGGATTGTCGCGCCCCTTAATCAACACGGAGAAGCGTGACACCCCAGGGCCGCAGCGGGAGCCCAGCCGCAGGTTGACCGGGTCGGTATTTGTCCACTTGAGACACTTGGCATCTGAGGGACGGACTGTCCAAGGCTCGTGCTGACGACCCCTTCTTCCAGGCTGCTCTGCCTTCCGCATTTGTACCAGCCCTGAGACGGGGTCCTGAGAGCTGCCTGGTTCCTGCACTCCGTCCAGATCACTGCTGTGTGTGTGTGTGTGTGTGTGACACACAGGGAGGAGAGAGGGGAGAGGGGGAGAGAACTTGCAGTTCCTTCAAATAATGATAAATTTGTCATGGAGGACAGGGTACAGACCAGAGGCCAAGGGCCTCCCTGGGGTTGGCTCTGTCACCCACATGACATGTAACCTTGGAGTGACCTTGGCACGTCTGTGCCCGGTGCCCCTTCCTGTAACCCCGGCCCCAGGACTCACGTAGGGGGTGCTGCCGGGATCAGGCTCGACGCAGTGGAAACACTGGCGTGGAGCAGGTGTTGGTCATGTCGGCTGTGGTCTTTCTCCCAGCTCTTCCTTTCTCTTTCCAGTTTCGCTACTTCTCCATCACACAAGCGATCCACAGGTACATTCCCGCTGTAAACAACCCCAAGTTTCCGGATAAAGCTAAGGCCCCCTTGCCTGGCCCTCGCCCCATCTCTCTGGACCAGTTTCCGTGCATTGACGTGTGCAGATGTGCGCCGACAGCAGCGTGCAAGTGTGCGTGTGCTGTGTGCCGCAGGGCGGGTTCCATCCACGCATCCCAGTGCGCCCCGTGCAGCTTCCTCCTCTCCTCCAGCTCGTTCCCTGGCAGGGCTCAGGGCTCCCACCCGTTTCTGTGGGAACCGCTGTTGGCCTCCTGGAATGGCGAGGCCGTGGCTCAGTTAGCCAGTGGCCCAGTGTCTGGCATTTGGGTTGTTGCTGTCGTCTGTGGTCACAGCCGCGGAGACCCCCACTTGCACCTCCCGTGAGGGCCTGTGGGGGCTCCTCCAGGGCTGACTCTGAACAGACTTGCCGAGTCACACGGGGCACGTCATCCATGTGGCAGCTGCTGCCTGATTGTCCTCCGACGGTCCCGTCATTGTTTACATTCCCCGTAGGGGATGGGGCCATGTCCATCCATTCATCGCTGTGTCCTAAACACCTGCAGAGCCACCAGCAAGTATCTGTCAAATGAGTGAAGGAATGAACCAACGGATGAGTGAATGGTTTTCCTTTCTCTTTCAACAGCAATGTGTTCAACACCCCAGGTCCAGTGCTGAGGATGAGCGTGCAACTGCACATTGTGTGAAACACGTCATTGCACAGGTGACCGTGCTGCCCCCAGGATGGAGGACCCCAGTAAGGACTCAGATCTGGAAACAATGCTTTTCTTTTATTTCAGTGTAAAATAAATAAGGCACTTAGCAAACCCCTTACCTCTTAGCGAATGTTTTAAAACATAATGTGGGTTGTTTTCACATCCCCACATCCAGGACATTACACACGGCGCTCACGGTGTGCTCCCAGGGTGAGGTCATACCTGCAGAACGCGACGTGTGTGCCTCATATCATCCGAGCTCCTCTCTGAAGGCCTCCTTCCCAGGGCTGTGATTTAATGTTACGTCCTGGCTTCTATAGAGGGATATAATATGAAAGAGCCCTTTGAAGGATGTCCCCTTATCTTTTGCAAAACTGTAATCTAACACATCGTCCGTGCTGTAGGACAGAGTTCTTTACCAGAAGGCACACGGCATAAGTTCCTCCTAACCATTTTGTTCTCCTAGACGTATGTGTAGGGCCCATTCAGGGGCATGAATGCTGTCCTCAGACCCGAGGCCCGCCCGGACCTGCTGTGTGACCGTGGACCGGTCCGTTCGCCAGAGCGGGAGGAGACCGCTGGCTGCCAGGGCTCGGCCTCAGATGACAGACGGGTGTGGAGGTGACAGTTCAGAGCTCCTGAAGGAAGGGGCTGAGGCCACGTGGCAATTGTTTGACTATCATGCATTGCTACCTTGGAAGGACCCTCCTGGAAGCAATTTACTCTCTGACCGTTTATGAGAATCTAATAACTTTGAGGATCAGTGAGACGTCAAGCACTGTCCACAGTAATCTGGACCAGGTTCCCGTGTCCTGTCGCTTCCCGAGTGTCTGGGGGTGGGGGGAAGCCACAGGCAGCCCTCGGCCCCGTTTCTGGGCCATCAGTGGCCTTGTCCCACTCTGAGCCACTTGGGTGAGACGTGGCCTGGCCGGACAGTGCCAGAGACGGGAAGGGCACAGGTTGGAGGGACTCAGGAGTGTGTGGATGTGCCTTATCTGGAAAAAGGGTCTTTGCAGATGTAATTAGGTTAAGGATCTGACACGAGGTGGTCATTTGGGATTACTCAGTGGGGCCCTAAAGTGTCCTTATAAGAGACAGAAGAGGAGAAGACTCAGAGACGAGGAGAGGCCACGTGCATGCAGAGCAGAGACTGGACGGATGCGGCCACAAGACCGGGGACGCCTGGAGCCGCGGGAGCTGGAAGAGGCAGGAAGGACCCTCCCCTAGAGTCCCCCAAGGGAGCACGGTCCTGCCCACAGAATACATTTCCGTTGTTTTAAGCCCCCCACTTGGTGGTAATTTGTTTCGGCAGCCACAGGCCACTGATACAAGGTGCAGACGGGCCCCGGCAGCTCTTGTCATGGAATCCACGTGAAAGACCCCAGAGAAAGGCCAGCCATTGTTTCAGGAATGACTTTGAGCAAGCCTGAAGAGTGAACGAGCTGGCTTGGGCAACGGGCATGGAGATGAGGCACACTCAGAGACAGGCTTGTGTGGCCAGAACACGGCATGCGCTGGGGATGTAGGGGGAGCTGGGTGATAGCCAGCACGTCTGGGTCCCAGGCTGAGGGGCTTGGAGGACGCACCGTGGCACTGGGGAGCCATGGGGCCTTCAGAAGCAGCGGAGGGGCCGTGCGATGTTGGCCTTTTGGGCATCGTCAGGCTAATGACTGTTTCAGTTGTTGAGTCAGGAACTGGGGCAAATGATCTTATTTAATCCTCACCCTGCCTGATTCCTGTTATTATCCCCAATTTGCTGCCAAGAAAATAGGCTCAGAGAGGTTAATTGGCTTGCTCAGATCACACAGCCGATGAGCGCCAGGGCCAAGGTTGGAAGTGAAGCTGTGATCTGTCCCCAGGGACCCTGCTCTGCTGCTCCTTGCCTCCTGTGTCACCCTCAGGGAACAGGTACGTTGGGCCCAGAGAGCCTAACAAAGCTGTCCCTGCTCCCTCTGCACTCAGACCCACCTGAGGCTCAGGCGAGAGACCCAGGTGGCACACGCGGGGATGGACTGTCGGCTGAGCCGCTCATGGACAGCTCTGGGAACGCCTTATAAGCCCCCGATCATACATAGTACTATCCCCCCAAAGTGCGGGCCTCTGGTGGGGCTTGGGAGCCAGGCCAGGCGGGTCCCTGGGGGGCAGGGGACGCGAGAGGATAGGAGGCTTCAAAGAGAGAGCTCCTCCCGATCGGACCTCAGCCTCACGGCACGCTGGCCCTGGGGGAGGAGCAGGGAAGACGATAGAGATGGGATTTTGCAGCAAAGAGTCCTCACAGGGCACAGAGGACCCCCAGAGGAGCAAGTGGAAACACAGGCTTTTCTGTTTAATTGATTGACTGACTGATGGTAAAGTCAGTTTTATTAACTGAGAATAAAACCTGAGAATTCATCTAAATAATCAGGAGCTCACAAGGAAACTACCCATGAAGCCCAAGTTCTGTGTGATGCGTTGCAGTGTGTCTCAGATGCCGAGTGTCCTAGGCTCTCCTTGAATGCCTTCCCAACGGTGAGCTCATTACCAGCCATGTAGCCTGTCCCTGGTGGACACTCCATTCTAATCTCTGGCCTCTGTCTCTCCCCACTGAGGACCCCGTGTGCATTTGAGGTCCACACGGTGTCCATTTGTTGCACCATTTGGCGCTCTGACGGCATGTTGTATTGTAGTGTGCAGACAAACGCAAGTGGTCTGTGTAAACGTAACAGAAGTGGTCCTAGGCCCCCTCTCTCAACCCCTGCAATGTCTGTCTCGAGTGGCAGCTTCCTCGCCTGTCTTCCTTCACCCTTCCTGACCTGCCGGACGTGTTCACAGCCCCTCCGCATCCTGGTCAGCATCCTCTGAGCACCCAGTTTGCCCACGTCCCCCTAAACCGTGGGTCCTACGATTGCACCCTGGGCTTCGAGAGGGGCCTAGACAGCTTGGGGTCAGCCATGCTCTTTAACCTCAGACAAAAAGGGGCTGACACCTCTTCTGGAAGGCCGGGGCAGGTGACTCTGCTGGAGGGGGGACCTCCATCATCACTGGGCGAATGGAGCAGGAGCGTGTGCTCTGTGTGCGGGGAAGGGGCTGCAGCCCGCAGCTCTGGCCTGTCCAGAGCTGCTGCTGAGTGGAAGCTGCCACCCAGAAAATCAGATTGGAAGCCAGAGGAAGCTGTAGGTTTTGTGCAATTCCCCACTCAGCGGGGCTGACACACGCCCGGGGACTTGGGCACGATGGATGGGCCCCGTGGGTGCTTTTGAGAGCTGCACGTACTCAGGAAGCCAGGGGCCTGGGCCAGCATTTCCAAGCAGATCAGGGGCCTTTCCAGTTGGGTGGCCGCCATGCCGACCTGGCCCGTTATCACTCACAAATGGTCTCTGCAAATAGTGAGCATGCAGGAGGCAGGCGGGTGCCATGTGCGAGTGGGGGATGGACCCCTCCACAGCCACCGAGCGCCTGCTGGGCACCAGCCCTGAACTGGGTGCTGGAGGCAGAGGGATGGGCAAGGCAGATAACTCCAGTTGCTCAAGAGGCACCAGCACCAGCCAGCGGGACACCAGGCCCACGCTTCTCTCGCCGCACCCTCTCCGCCATGCTGAGACTGTCCGAGGGCTCCTCGGCGTCTGCCATCAGGCTGTGAACTCGGCCAAGCCCCTCATCTCCAACATCCCGCCCGCTATTGGATCCTTCATCCCTGTCTGCTTGGTGAACGCCGCCGTCGTGTCTGGCACGTAGTGAGTCTTCTTTAAATGTTGGTTAACCTGAATTAAACTCAGGGTGAGGGTGGTGTACTAGGCCGAATAGGGTCCCCCAAATTCCTGTCCACACAGAATCTCAAAATGTAACCTTATTTGGAAATAATTGCTACTGTAATTATTTAAGATGAGGTCAGCTGGAGTAGGGCAGGCCCTTCATCCAACGACCGGCATCCTCGTAAGAAGAGCAGCGACACGGAGACACGGAGGGAAGACAGCCGTGGGGAGACAGAGGCAGAGTCAAAGTGATGCGGCTACACAGCAGGGGCACCAAGGACGGGCGCCACCAGCAGAGCTGGAGCAGAGGCGGGGGACAGCCTCGCCCTTGGAGCCTCCAGAGGAACCAACCCCGTCAACATGCTTGTTTCAGACTCTTGGCCCCCAGAACTAGGAGGGAGTACATTCCTGTTGTTTCAGGCCTCCCCATCTGTGACACCGCACATGTGGATGACGGATGGACACGGCAGCCCCAGGAGGCTACCACAGAGGGTGCAGGATTAAGACACGCCAATAGGAAGCTGGGGTCACTGTGTCTGTCAGGACAGGTGAGCTCTGCTGTGTAACAACATCTCCCACATCTTCATGACTGAAAGCCACAAGAGGTTATTCCTCATGCCCTTGTAGGTCGCTGGGGTGCTGGACTCACCACGGCAACTTGGTGACCCAGCCCAATGGTATGGCCACCACCCCAGTATCCTGTTTGCTCCAGCTGGGAGAAAGGAGGGAAGGGTGTTCCACACCAGCAAGTACATGATGCGTGTCCCTTCCGCACAGTACTCAGTGTCATAGCCAGTCACATGGCTCCACCCAACCACGGGTGATGGGAAGGTCAGGCCTCCTCTGTGCCCAGAAGGAGAGGAGATCAAGGGATCAGTGATGAGCACTAATATCTACCACAGTCACTGAGGGCCAACAGCACAGCCCGGGCTCAGGACCCCTCAACCATGAATCACTGAGATGCTCTCCTCTCTGTCTCGGTTCAGGACTGTGGAAAAAGCATGGAGTTGGAATCACATGACTTGGCTTTAAATCCTGGTTCTAATGAACTTCGTCACAACCCTTGGCACAAAGTGGTCTAGGTCTGACCCATTAGTACTGGTGAAGGGATGAAGGGGGGAAGAAGGATGGATGGATGGATGGATGGATGGTGGATGGATGGATGATGGATGGATGGGAGGGTGGTGGATGGATGGACGGTTGATGGATGGATGGATGATGGATGGATGGATGATGGATGGATGGATGATGGATGGATGGATGGATGGAAGGATGGATGGATGGAAGGATGGATGGATGGGAGGGTGGTGGATGGATGGACGGTTGATGGATGGATGGATGATGGATGGATGACGGATGGATGGATGATGGATGGATGGATGATGGATGGATGGATGGAAGGATGGATGGATGGGAGGGTGGTGGATGGATGGACGGTTGATGGATGGAGGGATGGATGAATGGATGATTGATGATGGAAGGAGGGGTGGATGGATGGATGGATAGAGTTATTGATTGCTTTATCTGAACCAAACGCTTTTATGAATTAACTAATTTAATCCCATGTTATTGTGGTCCCTAATTTACAGTCAAGGAAGCTTAACTCAAGATGCCTGACTAGTGTTCCCAGGGTCACACAGCTGGTAAGTGACTGAGGCGGGATTTTATCCCCAGCACAGCCCTGTCACTCCCAATCCAGGGGGAGAAACCACCCCAAGGGGAGAGCAACGGGCTCATCCAGGAGACCACCCTCTTCCACCCACCCTGGAGCTCCATCCTTCTTGGGACTCTGCCCACGTCCCAGAGCCTCCCATCTGCGGGAGTGGGAAAGGAGACTTGCAGTCCCTAGAAGCCACGCTGGCAATGCTCCCCGGAGTGCAGGGAGGACAATCATCCCCAATTTTAGTGCCAGGGACCTTGGAGCAGAGTGGCTTTCACATCAACTGCATCCGGCCTGCTCGGGGTCTTTGTGTGAGTGAAACATTCTTCTGAATCTATTCTTTGTTATACAAAGAGAAAGTATCATAAAAAGGCCCAAAGCCACAGCGATTCGTCTCCAACTCATTTCAGAGTTTCAATTATCTAAATTATTGCTTTGCCCTGGCACAAAAGGAAGAGGCTCTATTTTTAAAGTCACTGGGAGATAAATGCAGGGTTGCCTCCCCTGTCAACAATGCATAATAGTTTTGATCAGGCGTTCAGCACGTTTCAACAGCGTCAACAATGGCAGCGACCGGGGTCCCCGGGGACTTTATTTTTAGCCTGAAAATCACAAAGGAGGAGCCAGGAGATTTCATATGGCAGCCTGGGCTTTTGAGTGTCTCCTCTGCAAGGCCAGCCAGAAATTGCGTTTGGCTCCCAGCGAACCGGGAGTGTTTGAGGGGGAGGGCCACTTGGCTGGGAGCAGGACGAACAGCCTGGAACAGGCTCAGTGCGTCTCTCTGCCTTTGCATCCCTCATGCATCTGCTTACTCCTTCAGCAAATGGTTCCTGAATCCTGCGAAGAAAGGAACGCTCATGAGACATGGCTCCTGACACCAGGGGCAGTAGTTTTTATCTGAAATGACAAGACATGTCCAAAAAAGGGCTCTGAAGGAGAGAGACAAAGAATGCTAGGGGGCTTGAGGTGAGAGAGGTTATCAGGGGAGGCTTCATGGAGGAGACAATGATCAACCTGAGCCTGGGACAACAAATCTCGTGTCGAGGGTGGAGATGAGAGAGAGGGTGTTCCAGATGGGTAGAAGAGCGAAAGCAAAGGTCTAGAGGCCTGAAGGAGCGGCCAACACAGGGGGCGGTGAGCCTGGCACAGAAGGGAGGGGAGGGGAGAAGAGACAGGAAGAGAGTGGGGGATGTCGGAGGGAAGAGGCAGCAGATTCTGAAGAATTTCCAGCCTGGGTCTCCGTCCCTCCCTCCTGACCTCCTGGTGGGTTTCGGTCTCATGCGTCGATGAGCACAAACCACGTTCCTGGTAACCCGTGGGGACGGCCCACCACCAATAGAGCCTGGGTTCTGCCCCCCAGGCCCTCGAACCTGGGGAACCCCTTTGTCCCTGGTACCCCGTGGGGATGGCCCACCACCGATAAAGCCCGGGCTCTGCCCCCTGGGCCCTCGCAGCCGGGGACCCCTTTGTCCCTGGCCCTGGACGATTCTCGGGACAGAGGACAATTAGGCCACGGTCTCAGTTGAGGGACTCTTGGCCAGGGGGCGAGGCAGCCGTTTATCACCCAATCGCAAGTCAGCGCGGCAAGTGCTGTAGTTGAATTACACTTTGCAAACACCGAGGGATCCCGTTTGAAGCGCGGCGCTGGGGGCCCTGGAGTCACTTCTCAGATCAAGTGGAGAAAGGGCTGGAGCAGAGCCAGAGGGAGGCTCGTGGATCCGGGGCTGATACAGGGGAGGCGCAGAAGGGGGCCTGCGAGGTCCGATTTTGGTGGACGTCGTACTGGAGTCTTGGCTTCTTGGATGACCAGACCTGCAGCTCCCACCTCGTCCCCCGAACCCAGCTCACCGATCGAGGCACGACCTCACGCCAGGCACTTACTGGCCACCTGCCTGTTCTCTAACGGAGCTCTGGACCTGGTCACCTCACCTCTCTGGGCCTCAGCCTCCTGGTGAAAACGGGATGAGCCCCCCCTTGCAGGCTGGCCGTAGGCACCTGAGGCCATGGGTGGGAGCCCCTGACATGGTGCCCCAGCCTGAGGCTGTTCCTTCTGGCAGATTCTGTCCTGTCACTGCCCAGGTCTGGCCAGGCAGCTCAGCTGGCCTGGGCAGGGCCTCTCCCTCAGCCTCTCTCTCCCATGGGGCAATGATGCCAGAGCAGAAAGAAGCCTGTTGAGAAAACAGCCCAGGGTGCTCCGTGCTTCTGCCTCGCGCAGACATGGTCAACAGACGAACACACGCCACAGGTCACTCCACAAGCCACCGGCCCGGCTCTCACTCAGCCAGCTGATGTGTCCTGACGGCAGACGTGTCTGACATGTGTCCGAAACAGCTCCAAGTGGTTTTCTGATCCGTTATCTGGTGCTTAATGTGGAATCCGCCTCCCGCTTCCCGCAGGACCCACACTCCGGCCTCGTCTGCACCCACCCAGGGCTTTCCCTGAACAACCGCGCCAGACCAGGACCAGGGCACCTGATGAACCGTGCTGTGTTGTGTTAGCCCAAGAGCACCCTCCCGTCTCTTTCGCCATGTAGCAGATGCCGTGTGTCCGGGGACTCTGCTATCAAACCTCCTTGCTCACTTAGGCGCTTGAAGGACCCACTAGTCCAGCGGTGCAGGACATCAGCTCGTCGGCAGGAGGATCCAGCTCTCCCACTGTCGCACTCCCCCGGCCACGGTTCCGGATGTGAGCAATGGGGTGGGGAATGTGTGGGCTGGGCAGAGGCAACCGGGACCCGGCGTGCTCTGAACCAGCTCGTTCCTGGTCGTCCTCCCTCAGTTTGAATCTGGCTGCTCAAAGGGAGCGGAGGTGCCTGCTTGAGGAAGGGTCAGCACTGGGGTCAGCGCCCAGGGGAGGGGGCACATGGCAGGTGTCCGGCAAGCTGGAGGGGTGAAGGGTGCGGGGTGGCTGCCCCGAACTAGGCAGAGCTGTGATTCGTGAGTCAGTGACCCCAGCCCATCACTGGACTGCATCACCCCCTTTCTGCCTCTCCACTTATGACAGCACACCATTCACACGGCCGGACCAGGAAGGGAGTTTGGGCCCAAAGCCCCCTTTGTTGAAACGGATACTTAGCATAGTGAAAGAGTGGGGTTTGGTGTTGAGGTTGCTTGGTGCCACTTTTTCTTCATTGTGGGATCTGGGACAGTCAAGTGAGGCCCTCGACCAGCCTCGACTGTTATACCCGCCCCTAGGGCCCGGACAGCTCCCCAGGACCTGTCCATTTGGTGGGGATAGAGAGGCGGATGCTGCCTGCCCGTTCACAGCAGTTCAGTAACAGCCACAGCCAGGGACATTAGCAAAGGAGTGGGGGGCTTGACCTTCTGCATTCCTGACCTGCAGGGGAAAGTCACTGCTGACGAGGTCAACCCACGCAAGCTGGGCCTTTCCACAAACAATCAACAGACAATAGCTCTGGACTGTGTGTGGTCAGTAGGGACTATGGATGGTCAGTACGGACTATGGGTGGTCTGTATGGACGATGGATGGTCAGTGTGGACTATGGGTGGTGAGTGTGGACTATGGGTGGTGAGTGTGAACTATGGGTGGTCCGTATGGATGATGGATGGTCAGTGTGGACTATGGGTGGTGAGTGTGGACTATGGGTGGTCAGTATGGACTATGGATGGTCAGTATGGACTACGGATAGTCAGTATGAAGAGGGAAGTCACAGGGGACATGGTCGCTGTCTTCAGACCCTGGGAACTCCATCCCCTGCCAAAAGATGCGTCTTGACTTTCAGGGTAAATCCAGCACCAGAGGGTAAGAACACAGCAGTGCAGGTTTGGTCACAATATACGGGGAGTTATCTAGTACAAGGGCCACCCTGAGTCATAGGTAGTGAGCTCCCCATCACTGGGGGTGTTCAAGCAGAAGCTACATAAACACAATGTTGCTGAAGACACTCCTGTACAGAAAACAAATGTTGGACTAAAATGTATTCCAACCTCCAATATCTCTTCCAGCTCAAAGTTTCTAAAATTCTGGAATTAAAAAAATCTTCTCAGTCTTCTGTGCAGGATCCTATCCCTTCTGGCACCTCTAGAGTTCTGACCTTAGTCCTTCTACGGTCCCCTCCTTCCTTCCCTCTCCTCCTGCTCTCCTCTCCTCGATTCTCTATCTGCTCATCAGTTTTGCTTCATTTTATCCATGGATTCAATTAATCGTTTTTTTTAAGGATTCTTACCTGCACTTTTAGCCTCTCCTCTGAGCTATGCCCACCCCAACCCAGAGCCAAGTGTGTACTGGGCATCTTCTCTTGGAGGTTACAGTGGTGTTAAAAGTCAGTGCATCCAAACTGAGTTATTAATCCCCTCTAAACCTGTTCCTCCCCCATGCACAAGCTCACTGAAAGACCCCACGATCGACCCGGCGCCTCAAGCCAGACACTGAGCGTCACACTCGACCCTGTGCTGTGTTTCACCCGTCCGCTCCCCACACCTCGACAGTGGCCGAGTTGTGTCCACTCTTCCCCCTCGGTTTCTCCTGAATCCGCCCCTACCCCCACTGCCATGGCTTCCTGGTCCCAGCCACCTTCACCTCCCTTCTGGATGTCTACACTGTACACTGGCCTTGATTGCCCAGACCCACCAGTGCCACCTCCATGTTGGGCCTGGCGTGGTGACCCTCCCGTCTCTGAGCATGTCACTCTCTGCTTCAAGTGCTCGTGGCTTCTCACAGCCAAGGGTGGAGCCCGACTCCTACTTTCAGATTGGATCTTCAGTTTGCCTTTTCTGAATTTCCTTCTACCCAGCCAGCACCTTCTCCCCCCATGACGCCCACACACCTTCAGCTATCCAAAACGATTGGGTGCTCCCTGTGGGCACACGGTCTCTCATTCCTCTGGACTTTACATATTCTGTGCCCTCTGCTTTTGGCGCCATCCCTCCAGCTTCTCCTCCTTCCTCTAACCCTGATAAATTACTGCCCATGCTTGGCAACTCAGCTGAGACGTCATCCCCCCAGGAAACATTCCTGGGCACGTGCCCCAACGCCAGCCTGTGCCGCCTGCCCTTCTTGGGCTCCCTCTTCCCATGGCACACGTCACCCTGTTCTACAGAGTGTCCAGCTTCCCCCGAACATGTGGGCTCTTTGAAACTTCCTTCTGTGTCTCACCTCAAAACTTCTTCAGGAACAAACTTTCCTAAGGTCTCATGCCTGTTTTCTACTCCCTTATTTTAGAGAAAACAAAATGTCTCCAGTGCCCTACACACGGTGTCCAAGATGAAGGTCATAGATAGGAATCTCCAGGCCTTCATCCTGCCCCTGGAAACAGCTGTGGGCCAGGCACACGGGTAGGACCGTGACGGCGCCACTTCCTTCCATCCTCCCCCGTGCCCTTAGCTGGGTGCGGGCACCGGCTCAGAACGCTCCAGTGACTTGCCCGATGTGGGAGTTAGCACCAGGTGGATGGGATTCTGGAGGCGACTCTCTGTTTCATCCACACGTGTGCACGCAGGGCGGGGTGCACACGGCCATGACATCACTAGCTCGCGATGGCGGGCCCTGCGCACTGTGCCTGGCTGCAGCTGCAGCGACCTCCACCCCAACTCATGCCTTCAGGAGGGGCCGGGTGCCAGGTAACGAACGTGCCCAGAGAAAGGGTCAGGCGTATGGTGGGAGACCAGCTCCCTCACATCTAAAGATCCTCTAATTTGTTCAACATCTCCACCCCAAGGAGGAATTTTGGTTTGACCTTGAGCTGTGACCTTGGGCAAGTCACAGGGACCTCAGGGCCCCTGGTCCCCATCCTTTTGCCGTAGACGCCTTCGGCTGCCCTGTGATTTGGGCCTTACCGCAGCCCCAGGAGGTGGCAGGAGTGTGACGCCCACCTGCCCTTGGCAGAGGTGCAGGCTGAGCTGAGAAGGGCCGAGCAGCTTGCCCACCGTCAGCCCGGTGGCACAGGGATGTGACGAGAGCTCTCGAGGAGGACTCTGCCTCGACCATCACCCACGGCCCCAGCCCCTCCGGGCGGGGCTCCCTTCTTTGTTCAATGGGACTGGAGGTTCTGCCCCGAGGGGCTGTGATAGGGTTCAGGGGGAAAACTTAGGCGGAATCTTGAATGTGCTAGGAGAGTCACCAGCGTGCTCAGCCACATCCTTCTCTGCAGCCCCAGCGGAGGGATCGCAATGACCAAGCGAGCCTGCAGCGCAGTGATGAATAAACATACGGGGAACAGTTGCTCTCAAATTTAATCTCACTCAGGAGGATGTAACAGGGACAAATCAGGGCTGACGGGGGCACCGAGAGAGCCTGCACACGTCTCCCTGCCCTCGGCCCGGCCTCTCCTTGCCTCTGCTGAGGGCAGGGCCTGCTGCCCGTCTGGCTCGGTACCCAGCACGCACGGGGCTGAGGACAGAGGGAGCAGGCTGGGGGATGGGGCACCTGTCTGCGGGGGCGGGAGGGGAGCAGCACTTTTACTGCAGCCCCGGGGGCAGCCTGGCCAGGCCCAAGGAGAGCAGCCCTGGCTGAGCAGGAAGCACAGCCTGTGGTCCAGTGGGCTGAGCGCAAATGCTGGGTCTGTGGCTTCTTAGCAGTGTGACCTTGGGCGCATCCGCGACCTTTCTGACTTTAAGGAGCGTGCTTTTCCACCTGGTTGGGTGCGGGTGGGAGTGACATCACAGAGGTCAACTGTCTACACAGGCTGTGTTTCATCTCATCTAAGACACTGCAGATTTTCAGATGTGCTGTTATTTTTCGGCATTACTAGAAAGAAAAAAAGACTGCTGATCATATTGTAAGACACCACTGATTGCAAGACGCATAGTGGTTTCAGAGCTGTTCGAATGTGAACAAACGTGCCCCTTGGATTGACTGAATTGGGGAATAGACACTCAAATGCATCAGTTTCTGAAGCAGTATTAAAGTTTCCGAGAGAGTGTGATGGGCAGATGGAGCGAATGTGCCTTGTGTGCTCACCAACGCCAAAGCCAGGCCTGGCGGGGTGAAGCACAGGGAAGCAGACCTGCTCGCGGAGGGGGGCAGAAGATTCCAGAAGTCCAAGACATTTTACACTCCCTTGCCTTGCAAGGGAGTGAGCTCCCCAGACCCTGGGAGTGTTCAATCCAGACTCCGGGGAGTCCAAAGAGCTCTGGACCTGGACAAAGGCTGCCCTGAATGCCCTCTGACCCCCTTCTCTGTCCCAAGACTCAGCTCTGTAGAGATGTGCCTGAGCTCAGGGAGTGGGCAGACCAGATGGCCTCGAGTCCCTTCCAGCTGCAAGTTCCCGGCCAAGAGCTGTCCTTTGGCATTCTGTGCTTGTCGGGCTGTTGGCTGGTTTTTTCTGACTCAGTGAATGGGTGGTTAATGAAGGAGGGATGGGGGGAGTTCCTGGGAAGTGACGGAGACTGCTGTCTGTCCAGGAAGACAACTGCTAATGACCAGCTCCAGCTGGCAGCCCCCAGGGGACCACACTGAAGGCAGCCAGATGGAGAGAGGAGCCGACCCAGAGGAGAGAGGGGCCAGCCAGAAGCCTGCCGCAGACCCCCCTGGACCCAGCCCTTGCTCTGCGGGGGACCTGAGTGACGGGCCAGGGAGCCAGACTACCCTCTCTGGTGCCCCTCTCTTTGGACCGGCTGAGTGAGGCCATAACGCAGCTGCTGTACCCAGCCGGCCGTCAGCCTGGTTCCATCCTCACCTGTCAGTTGACCTCCGCTGTTACACTGGACCAGCCGATTTCCTCCCCAGCACCGGCTCCTGGTCCTCACCGTCCGTCACCATCTGTGCTCGCATCCCTGTCTGTGCTGCTGCCCTTATTGCTGTTTGGCTCTTGTCACCATCCCCTCTGACACGAAGCAGATAGCTGCCATCATTCTCACAGAGCCCCTGTGGCAGGCCAAGGCACCGGATCCACACCCTCACTTGCTCCTGATGGCGTTACTGTGAAGGGAATGTGACAGTTCTCATGCACACTAGGAAGCCGGGCTCAGTGAGGTTAAACAGCAGGGCCTGTGTAGCATCCGTAAGAGCTCCCGGAGCCTGCAACAGGGCCCAGTTCTGCCTGGATTCCTGGCTGAGTGACGTGCCGTGCTCCTTCCCCTGCCGCCCCCAGGTGCCTCTGGGAGCCACACCCCTGTGACGTCCCAGTCCTGACCCCTCTCACGCTTCACCTTCCTCCTCTAAGTCCAGGGCACCTGGACTCTGCTTCCCAGACCCCGTGTTCGAGGCCTGGCCCGATGAACCCAGCCGCAGCCTCTCCCTGCGGAGGACTGGCGTCACGAGCATGAGTCCCCTGCCCTCCCCGTCCCCTCAGGGGCCCCGGGCGCTCCTCTCAGACCCCGGCAGGTGGCATGACCTGCTGGAGATTCTGCTCTCCCTACCCCTGGGTCCCCCCTCAGGCCCGACCAGACTGGCGGCCCCAGTCCTTCAGTGCCCTGCACTGCACCAGCAGGGTGCCCACCTCCCAGCCCCATGCACCCTCAGGGGTCCAGCCCCAGGCTCACCTCGCTTGTCTCTCTGCCTTCATTCCACTGGGCCCCTGCACAGACACCCCGGACACCACAGGTACGAGCCTCTATTGCCAGCCTTCGGGGAGGGGGCAGATTTCAGTGGCCAGAAAGCTTCCTCTGGGCCCCAAATCATCCCTTCATAAGGGAGAATCTGTCTGCGCCTCTCTCCCCACCTCTGGTGGTGCTGGCAATCCTGGGTGCGGCTTGGCCTGTGGACGCATCACTCCAGGCTCTGCCTCCGTTGTCACGTGGCGTTCTCCCTATGTCTTCACGTGGCCTTCTTATAAGGACATCGGTCATTGGATTTAGGGCCCACCCTGATCCAGATGACCTCATCTTAACTCATTGCATCTGCAAAAACCCCATTTCCAAGTAAGGTCACATTCTTAAGTACCAGGTGCACATGAATTTTGGGGGACTCTATTTTTGGGGGACTAGTCCATATACCCCCAAGTGGTTCTGCCCTCCTGGGGTTCTCAGACCCCTTCTCCCCTGGCCCCCGTGTGCTCTCCTGTCAGCTCTCAAGGACTCGCTTCCCTACAGCACCCCAACTAAGAGCCCTGGGGGTAATTATCTCGAGGACACCAGGACTCTGGCCCCAAGAATATGTCTGAGTCCCAGGTAGCAGGTGTTCCCAGAAAAGAGAACTAGTGACAAGGGGTGTCTGAGCCACAGGGAGGTTTCCCTACCATTGGGGATGCCTGACAATGTGACAACGTGACAACCAGGATCAGGTAACCACCACCCCCCCAGGGGTACAAGCAAAGGCTCCAAGCCTGGCTGGCAGGGGGCTGCAGAGGGGTCTGTGCGTTTAATAGGAAGTGGACTCGGTGACCTCTGAGATCTGTGCTTTCATACTCGTCGAACCAGACAGCCCCTCATGCCCCATCACCACCGTCACCCCATCTGACAGACCTAATTGCGCTTCCTGTTATCAGCACTGGTAACAGCGGCTGGAGTTCTGCTTATGCTTCTGCAGAAGCACCTTCTCATTAGTCGTCCAGTGATCCTCCCCACAGCACTCGGGGCAGGGAGGGATCTTTGTTCTCGCTCTGGGAAGAGGCGCCCCTCGGGCACCTGCACCCACCCTCCGGAGCCCCTTGTAATACTGTCAGGTGTCTGTCTCCCCATCTGCTGGCTCCCGACAAGCAGCGTCTGTCTGCCTCTCAGCGCCCCGGCTCCTGGGATGGCGACTGTTTCGAGATGTTAGGTGAGTGGCTGGGGACCTGAGAGACGAGTGTTGCTCCCTCACGGCGACCTGGGGCAGCTCTGAGTCTCCCATCTCTTCATCCAGAGTCTTCTGAGCCCTGCTTATTGTCGCTCCCATTCCTGGTTTTGGAGAAGAGACCTGCAGTCCACAGCCACTCTCTGGTCTGTGGAGGAGGAACGGAGGCACACAGCTTGCGCAGGACGGCCAGGGATACACCCCTCACAGAGGGGCTGCCACACCCCTCACAGAGGGGCTGCCACACCCCTCACAGAGGGGCTGCCACACCCACAGCCTGCACACAAACTCTTCCTCCTGGCAGTGAAGCCTCCTGGGCAGAAGCCTCCGGGGAGTGGGAACAGAGCGTCATGGTGAGAGAAGCCCTCCCCTCTGTCTCCCAGAGCAAGGCTGCCCTGCGCACACGCGCCCTCTGCTCTGTCCTCCTCCTCCCACGGCACACGCAGCCCCTGGGGAAGCCCTTCTCCCCAGGCTCCCCTGACGAGCCTTCGCATGTGTTTGTACGCTTGTGTGCGTGTGCTCACACGCGTGTACCTCACACACACCAGTTGGATGGTCTCTTGGGTTTTAACTCAAATAGATGAGCCCTCGCCTGTGGGTCCCGCCCACCCTGTTCTTGAGAGCATTGCAGATGTTAACGCAGATGCACGGTCTTGAAGGCACCAGGGCCCAGCCCAGCCGACAGCTGGTCTCGGCAGCTGGTCTAATTGAGGAGGGGCTCTCAGGCCCCCGCCCCAGGGGACTCATTGAAGGGGAGACTCATTGAAGGGGCCCAGTGGCCTCACACCTTCCAGTTCCCACCCAGCCTCCTCCATCAGTCAGCAAGGTGACTCACATCCCGGTCCCTGGAGAAGTCCTGCATGCTTCTGCACTGTCCACGTGCACCCAGTGGCTTGGGGAAGGGTCCAGACTCCTCTTGGGTTCCAGGGAGGGGAAGGGCAAGGCCCGGGCAACAGGCAGGGAGAGTGGAGCCATGTGGGAATGACTCAGAGTTGAGCAGGGCTGGTCAGACCAGGATGGAATCTCCCTGGACACCTGCAACCGGGCAACCAGCAAGTTACCTGGTTGGCCTGAGTCTGCCTTTACCCACCCTCAAATGGCGCACTAATCTTTCTCCACTCCTGTCTTTATTTATTTATTTGACGTTAATTTTTGAAAACCTACCTGTGTGTCAGGTACTGGGCCACTGGACCCGGGAGCTGAGTGACATGTGTGTGGAATGGCTCACGTGGTCCCTGGCGTGGGTAAGTGGACGGCGACAGTTGTGATGACAGAGGTGACCAGCCCGTGAGCCGGCCCTTCCTGATTTTCTATCAAGGACATGATGACAGCCCCAACAATAATAGTAACAGCAAACATCAGTATGGAGTCTCACAACTCGCCAGAAACCACGGCCTGCTCTCCAGCTGTTGGCTCCTGCACCTCTCCACAGCTCCATGATGGAGACACTGTGATGACACCTTTTTGTAGGAAAGAAAACTCATGTTCACGAAAGTAAGGCAGCTTGCTCAGCCTGCCCCAATCCACCCCTCCCATACCTATGATGGGGGCACCAGCTGACACCCCAGCTGGGACTTACCACGAAGCCAGACCACTGGGCAGCCCTGTCCTCCCCATGGGAGCTCTGGATTTGCTGCCTCTCCCCTGGACGAGCCCCCACCCACGCACCCCCCTCCTCAGCTGGATAAAGGGGGATAGAGCAGACTGGGTGGGTTTCCTCGAAGACCAGTCATTTTCCGCAGGGGCAGCTGCCTCCTTTGCCTTTCTTCCCAAGTGGTAGAAGCCCCTCCGCGAGCATGAGAAGGACCCTGAATCCCAGGGTGAGTTCAGCCACAGGCACACACATGTGTACACACACGCACACACGAAGACATGCTTGGTCACGGGACCAGGGATCCTTCTCTTGTGCTTTAAGGGAAGCTAAAGAGTGAGGAGGGAAATGAGGTGTCACAGGAAAGCCACGCATCTTCTCCGGGTAATTACCCACACCTTGTACAATCTGACGAGCCATCGAGGGGCCTGGACGGGACATTCAGGGGAGTTATTAAATCTTTCCTCATAGGTTACCCAGCCGGGGGAGGTAATTGATTTGCAGGTGGGAGAGTGTGCATGTGTGTGTGTGCATGTGTATCCGTGCCCCATTAGTTTCCGTGTAAACACGTTGGGGGAGGAGCGGCCACTGGCCGGCCTGGGCTGCACCCCTGTTACCACTGGCAGAGTTCGCAGGACTGGCCGGGCAGGTCTCATCTACTAGAGTAAAAGCCGAGAACCATCCAGAGGGTGTGTAGGGTGCACCCATGGCGCACACGTGTGTACATGCACCTGCTAAATTCCCACATGGGGATCCTTTCCATGCAACCCCTTGCCACGTGTCGAACTTCTATTAATCTCGCGTCATATGGGTGAGTTCTGTCATATCTATCACTTTATTTTTATTTAAATTTATTTATAATTTTTATTTAAATTAAGTGTATAAAGATACCACATTACAAAATAATATCTGTGCAGTCATAGGTTTGATGTAATGGCCATGTTTTCTTAACACACATTAAGACGCCATGTAACTGTTCATAAAGCCGTGTCTGTAACACGTCAACTCATCTCCTTTAACCCTCCTGACATTGTAGAGACGCACAAGTGAGGCTCAGAGAGGGAAGCAGCTCTGCCCGAGGTGGCACAGCAGGGAAGCCGTGGAGCCTGGAGGGCAGGGCCGGGGAGACGCCGGCTGCAGTGATCCGAAGGGGCTCTGTGCAGCCCCTGAGCCCAGGTCCTTCCTGGCCTGTTAATGGTCTTCCCTTTGCTTCAATTTTATCTTCCTCACTGTGAAGTCTCCCAGATTCCACCCACCCCTGAAGGTTCCCAGCATAACCACGGGGACGTGGGCGGCCTCCATGCCGCCCCACTGACTCCTGCCTCTGCCTGAGATTTCTGGGGAGCCCCTTGGGCTCCTGCGTGAAGAGACACAGCTGAGGACGGGGCCAACTCTCCCAGCTATGCAGGGAGTGGTTGGAAAAACACATCGACTGTATCAACAGTGCAGGAACTCGCTCGTGGGGCGGAGGGGATGGCCCCGTGGTGCACAAAGGCTGGCTGGAACGAGGAGACGTCGTCCCCAGCTCCAGACCTCACAGTCCCATTCCGTTGGAAGCAGCAGGCCATGCTGGGTCAGGCCAGGCCTGGGCTAGTGCTGAGCTAGTTAGCCAGGGTCCCTGCCTGCTGGGTGTCGTGGCTTTGCTGTCACCCAAGAGGCCATGGCTGGTGTGCGAGGGATGACACGGAAGAGGTTTCCCTCCCGTCTTCTTTTCTGTTCCACGTCCTGAACACACAGAACAGAAGCCCTGGCGAGCTCTCCGTCCATCTCAGGACACCGGTGCTTTCTTTCTCCCAGGTCTGCGCTCTGATGGGAGAGTGATGGCCCCGTTCTCAGGGATGGACCCCCAGAAGGGGAGACAAGGAATCGCGTGTGTAGAAAGTTCTCACGGTCCTGGGCATACACACGGGGACAAAGCCCAGTCCGCCACCTTGGCTGCCTCCTCTTGCTTGCCTTCTCTGAGCCTCAGTTTCCCCTCCTGGATGCCAGAGAACTAAATAAACAATGTGAGTGAAAACTTATTTCAGTAGCTTTCCAAGATGCTAGTGCTCTCTGCTCTGCCTGGCCTCCAGGCTCCCCCAGGAGCTCCCCAAAACCGCGCTCTGAATAACACAGACGGCGGGGCATCGCTCTCCTCCATATTTTGTGGGACCTGCCTGCCTTTCCCTGCACCTCAGCGCTCTGGCCGTGACCTGTGCCCCAGCCTCCTCTTTCCTCAGTCTCTGTCTCCACTTTTGCTGGTTACTTGGGCCCCTCCTTCAAGTTGGCAGATTAAAAGAAGGGAGATTTGCATAGCAATAAAAAGGTAATTAAAATCACCAACACGTGAAAAGCCTATTGTACGATTCCCTGGGAAAGACGCCTCCACCGGCCAGGAACGAGGCAGTAAGAGGGTGGGGGTGGCCAACCAATTAACGCAGCCTGTTAGCCACCAATTGTCGGCGCTGGGTGCTGCAAATATAAATATTAATTGCTGCAGGGCCGACCTATTAACAGCCGACCAAACTCATAAATAACCTGCTCACAGTTAATGGTGACTGAGTGCATCTCCACGGTGGGCTTTGAAAAGCCCCGAGTGAAGATGCTGCGGCCATGCACCTCCCGTTCTCCATTCATTTCAGCACAACTGCAGTTCCCAATATCTGATTGCATTTCAAGGTCTGAATTACGGTGTGTCCGTTTATTGGTTTATTCAGTATTTATGACCACTTAGGAAGAGTCTGTGTCCATGTATACGCACAAGGATAAGACTAATACACCCATCAAATTATTGTTCAGCTGATAATTAAATTAGAGCTCTCTAGGCACTTAATGACCAGCAGGAATCCCCGGCAGCAATCTCCTTTCTGAGGACGGCGGCTTCTGTGTAATAATTCCCGTAAATGACACCCTGTCGGCCGTGAATGGGCACTCAGAGCTCAGAAACGAGGCCCCAGTGTGCTGGCTCATGGACAGGGCCCCTTCCGGAAACTGCGGAGGGATATAACGCCCCCGCCCATGATTCTGTTCTGGAAAACAAATGGAGAAATCTCACTTTGGCATCAGCCAGAGACCACTTTTGTTCCACACGCTCTTTCCAGGCTGAGCAGAAGAAGAATCTGTGTCAGGCTAAATGGAACCCTGCTTGTAGAAGGTTGGTGCCAGGACGCGTCTTCTTTCCTCCCTCCTCCAGTCGCATGCCCATCACTCTTGGCGGACTGACCCACGCCTGCCCGGATGCTGTTCCCAGTCAGAAAGAGCTGCGACGAGGCTCAGGGTCCACGAGACATAAACGCTCTTCTGCTGGAACCTGGATCCACGACGTGTGCGTTACCCTGAGCTGTGCTCCTACTTGATCTCGGGAGGGATCCAAGCTAAAACTGCCCCCATCCGGGGCTGCTTGGGTCTTGCATTCATTCATGCATTCATTCATTCAACCATCTCACTGAGCAATCATTTCCCGAGGCCGCACTGTATCATGTGGCAAGTCCTGAGAGGGTGGGAAAATGAGGCAGAACTGGTCCCTGATTTCCAGGTTCACTACCAAATGTTGGAGATGCCTGTATGGAAATTCATTCATTCTTCCTTCCTTTCTCCTTCTCTCTCTCTTTTTCGATAAGCGTTATGGACCAAATGTTGTTTTAAGTGCTGAGTGTGGGATAGTGAACAAGACCAACGACTTTGATCTCATGGAGTTTGCATTCTAGTGGGGGAAGCAGACAATAAAGAATGTGTCAAATGGTGACAGGTGCCATGAGATGAAGAGAAAGACTGTGGAAGGTGATATTTTATAGATGGTGGTCAGACGAGGCATCTGATGAAGTGACATTTGAACATTGTCTTTGACAAAGAGGGAGTCCTGGACGTATCAGGGAAGGGATTCTAGACAGAGGGGCAGGAAGGGAAGGGACCCCGAGGCAGGAG
Organism: Ceratotherium simum simum; assembly: GCF_057802395.1. Classification (NCBI taxonomy): domain Eukaryota; kingdom Metazoa; phylum Chordata; class Mammalia; order Perissodactyla; family Rhinocerotidae; genus Ceratotherium; species Ceratotherium simum. The sequence goes on from NC_141922.1 coordinate 2,866,627, forward strand.
TGTAGTTGGAGGGGACTGGGTAATAGAAAGGGTGATGGGATATGATGCTAGAGACATTGTGTGTGTTGGGGTGAGGATTTCAGATCATGTAGAACTTTCTAGGCCATTGTAAGGATGTGGGCTATTATTCTGAGTGAGATGGGAGCCATTGAGGTTTGAGCAGAGGAGAAACACGTCATGACTGTGCTTTAAGAGGATCATCCTGGACTCTGTGAAAATGGACTGGAGAGGTAGAAAGCAAGAGAGAGAGAAGGGGGAAGAGGGGGATGGAGAGAGAGAAAGAGAGGGAGATAACTTTGAGAGTTGAGAAATGACCATTGGATTTAGCAACATGAAGACATTACAACTGTTGTTTTGGTCAAATGGTGGGAACAAATTCTGATTGGGGTGATTGCAGGTGATAATGGAAGGGAGGAAAGTGGAAACAAGTAGAGAGGATTTGTTGACAGGAGTAGACTATAAATGGGAGGATAGGAAAGAAGTCACTGCAGAGGAATGTGGGGCCAATTTACATGTGAACACACACATATACATGTATGCACGCATATGCAAGATGTTTGTATATATTTTACATATACACACACATTTCATGTATATGAAAGATATTTACAGCAGAGTTTCAATTCAGCAGAGTGGAGAAATTTGATGATGCAGGAGACAGAGGCAAGATATTGTTGAGCGCCCCCAAGAAACAGGTGAGCAACGTGCTGTGTGGTGATCCTTTCATTCAGCCCTTCCCCCAGGACCCACAGCTTCCCTCAGGACCCAAGGGTGTTGTCCGTGGTGCTGAATGTGACTTTGCTCCCAGCCAAGATTGCACTCGTGTGCCCACAGGAGGTGTTCAACACACGACTGTAATCTGACTACATTAGCCTATATATTTAATTGCTATTTTATCACTCATTAAATCATAAACATCACGTAATTTATTGGTTTTCTTGTATACTGGAGAGAAGAGAATATAGACGAATGGATAATGGGAGAAAGGGAGAGGTAGGTTCTTTACACACAACCCCTAATATGCCGGGCACATTGCTAGGCAGTTTTTACAGGTCATCTCATAGAATCCTCATGGACACCCTGAAAGGTGAATACTAGGAATCTCATTTTTTCAGTGTGGCTCAGGGAAGTTCAGAGTGTATCCAAGTGTGGACAGCAAGTAAGGGGGAGGGGCTGAGTTGGTATTTGAATCCAGGTCTGCTGACATGTCTGTCTCCACTTGCATGACCTTAACCACCACATACAGGACAGATCATTTCTCCCCTCCCCTTCCTTAATGCTTTTCTGAGGTCAGCAGGGAACAAGACAAAGACCGGGGTTAGCCTGCCTGGCTGGAAGAATCTTGGGGAAGCTACATCTTGTATTACCAAGGGCATCGTGGAAGGAGTTTTATGCAGTGTCTCAAATTCACTTCAAAAGAGTAATTTTTCACAAAGTGCAAATGTGCCCAGTCCCTTTCCACATTAAGTAGCATCAACAGCTTTCACCAGCTGAATAACTTTTCTTTCAGTGCAGTAATTCATATCTTGTGATAATCAGTGAAAATTTTTCAGGAAGGATGGGATGGTGGCCGTACAAATGTGCTGTTCAGATCTCCTGCTGCAGGGAGCACAACTGACTGATGGATCTAGCAGTTTCCCTTCTGGACCCACCGCTACCTTTGCACCAAGGCATCCAATCCTCCCACTTCCCCATCTTTCTTCACAGGTGTGAAATCTGCAAAAGAGCTGAAGACTCTGCCTGCCTTCACCTTCTCTGTCCCCTCCTTATCCTTCACAGAGGTCTCCCCCAATAAATGTCCTGCACATCTATTCCCATCTTGGTATCTGCTTCCTAATGGATCCCAACAAACTTGGACGGGTAGAGCTGACCTACAAATGGAGCTTCTACACCAGGGACATTTGTCATCGAGGTTTCACTCAGGGATATTTTCTCTGTGTGTGTGTGTATTCATGTACACAGCTCTGATCAATCAGGAAACCTCATTCTAGATCAAGGTTCTTTCAACATCTATGCCGCAAGCGTTCCACTGAGCCAAAATTGACCTCCCCATCATCTGGCATCGATAAGTGGGTCATTCTAATGGGAAAGACCTCTTAGCTTCTCTCTCTCCACCCTCTTCATAACTTCCTTGCTTCTTTCCCACAAAACTGTTACTCAGAGGTCGCCACTTATTGGAGTGGGGTCTAACACAGATGTTAAATGTCACCTGAATGGCTCCATCTCTTTGCAAGCATGTCTGTACCATGTGGCTGGACAGAGAGGGATGAGGCCCCAAGATCTTAGGGAGGGAAGGAGCCTGGCTTCAGCACTCGGCCCTGTGTGATGCCCTATATCCGCCTTTTACCAGAGAATCCTGCAGGGCTCTCGGTTAGTTATAAAGGAGCACTCTGTTTCCTCGCGTATATTAGGGCGAACTCCGTGAGACTGCCGTTTTTGTGGGTCAGCAGCCGTTGAGTGTGAGTGATTTCCTACAGTTCCCTGTGACATCTTCCTTGGGAATCTTGTCGGAGTAATGAACCGTGGAGGAGGTTGGCATGACAAGATTTACACCCTCTTGGGTCCCCGGCCCTGACACCAGCAAATATCACCCAGCCCCACCTCTTCCCAACCAGGTTTGCATAAATCCTGCCCACCCACCGAGGTGGAGACTCAGCATTAACTGTATTCCTAAATTCCAATCACAAAAAGGACCAGATGTTGTCGAGAATAAAAGGGTGTTTATGAGACTCCTGAGGACTGTCTTAACTATGCCAGAAGGCTGTACCCAGAGGGACAAGATTAAGCCTCAATTCAGAGGAATAAAAGGCAGGAATCCAGCCAACAGGGGAAGGACTGAATGCATAAACATGCGCCTTATCCTGGGCGCCCAGGATTGCTCACCTAAATTCCAGTTCACGTTTTCCATTAGATCCTCCCTGACAATCGTTGTCTTCATTCTCCATCCTGAATTCCAGTCTCATCCCCTCCTACACACTGAATTGCCCAAGTCAGAAACCTGGGACCCTTCCTTCTCCCTCATCCCACATCAACCTCGCTAAATTCCATCACATCTACACCTGAGCTACCTATGGTATCTGTCTGCTTGTCTACATGGCACTGTCTCCACTCTGGGCAAGGCCACTGTTGAACCCCATCCAGATGACTGTGACAGTCTCCTTACGAACCCCCTCCCCCTGCCTCAAGCTTTATTCCCTCTAAGTTTGTTCCCCACACCAAAGCCAGAGCGTCTTTAAGCTGCAATCTGACTATGCCATAGCATTACTTAAATGCCTTCAGTTTTTTCCATCGCTTCCAGAACAAAACCTAAGTTATGGAGCTTGACAACCAGGCCTGACTCCGCCCTCCAGCCTCATCTCTCACCCCCACATCCCACCCACAGCGAGACGGTTTCCCGGACACGAGGAGTCTTTCTCGCCTCTTGATCTTTATGGGACCACTGATTCCTCTTCCCAGGAACTCTGTCCCTCCCCTCACTTTCACTTGGCCTCCTAGTCATCCCTCAGGACCCCCAAGGAACCATGCCATGCTCCCCTCTCTTAGAATCCAATTCAACATAATCCATTATCATCACCTCTCTGTGTAAGTGCTTTTCTCTCTTGAATAAACTCCTCGAGGGCAAGGGCCCTGTCTCACCTGCCTTTGCATTTCCAGAAGCTCCTCCAGTGACTGAAGCATAGACGGGCTCACTTAGAAGTTATGCTGTGAATGAATACCATTGTCACTCTGGCCCCTGTCCCTAAGACCCTCCCTCTCTGACTGTGGGCCCCAGGACTGCAGAGCCAATGGACCCCCTTCCCAGCACCATCTATTCCACGGAGACGCAGGTGACCTAGAAGAAGGGGGTTTGCCTCTCCCAGGGGAAAAGGTACGGAAGTAGACGGAGGAACGGCAGAATGTCGGGGGTTAGGCATCAGCTGGAGGAGGGATTTTTAGGGACTCTGAATCCGCACCAGCAGCCCTGCAAGTCTAGTACCTAAGGGTGAGGTTGGGGCCGACTATGTGGGCGGAATGCTCACTATGAGATTGGATTGTGCTTGTGTGTGTGTGTGCATGCATATCCTGTATATATAGAGAGGACAGTGTCTTGTGGGAAGAACCACAGCTAGGGCTCCTCTGATAAAGGTGCGTGTCCCCTCCCTGGCCCTGTGTCTTTACTCAGCACAGCAGCGTGGAAAGAGTCCGGGCTTCAGTCTGGGCACAGAGTCAAATCCTCCCTCGCCTCTCTGTGGCTGTGAGGCCTCTGTATGTCACCTGAACTCTGAGCTTGGGCTTCTGCATCCGTGAAGTAAGGACAGTAATAATCACAGTTAGCGAGACACAAGTTCCCAACTCAAAGGGCCTCAGTTTCCCCATGTGGAGAACCGTGGTGGGGCCGGGGTGACGTCCATCGTACCTTATGCACTTATCTCTGTTTCCTGGGATTGTAACCTCAGCGTGGTGGTTAGATCACATCCATCCCAGTTTCTGTCTACTGCCGAGCACCTTGCCCCACCAAGGCAGACCCGTAGACGTTTGTTGAATCTGTTTCTCAGGGCCGACTTATCACTGGTACCCCACGTCCCTCAGAGACACGTCCTCCGCACTCTGGGGCCCCAGCCTCTCCGACACGGGGACCAGCCGATGGCCTTCTCTTCTAATTAGCGCCACACATTAGAGTGCAAATTGGCAAAACTATCAGACAAGCAACAACAGAAAAAAAGTTTTTAATTAGTTCATAAAGATTAGGAAACGTGGTAAAAGCAAGTGCTTAGATCCATGTGTGGTTCTTTGAACTATAATTAGTATGTTGGATGTAAAAGCTGTAAAAGCCATTAGCTCCCATGCTAGCTGCTGGAAAGTTGGATGGAAAAGCAGAGTCTGCGGGGAGGTGGGCAATGATCAACGTTTTCAGTTGAAGGAGACACGTTCCCTTTGCTTAAACGGTTGGGATTCATCCTTTCATCATGCGCATTCAGTCAGCACGTCTCCGGGCCTCACGCGGTTGTGGGCTGTGCTTCCCACAAGAGCACAGTGCTCGCTATGAGGTGGGCACATCTAATCAAGGAAACAGGGCTCTTCAGGCAACAGCTCCGGACGGGCTGGGAGTGTGTGTCTGGCACGTCTCCAGTTGCTCGGGGAGCAGAGAAGGAATGACCCAACCCTTGTCCACCTCAGACCCACGTGAAACTCTGAAGGGTGCCCTGACAGCCCTGGGCAGCAGTTCCTTCCTTGGAAAGTAGAGACAGGGTTGATCCTAGCTGGACTTCATGCACGGGTCTTGGACTATCTTGATAGGGGATCCTTTTAGGTAATGGGGTGGGAGAAATGCAGGGAACCCAAGACCCCTAATTCACCTGATTTAAGATGCTCCAAATCCCACTCATCCTCTCAAGGTCGCTGGAAACCCGCCTGCTCTCAGAATCTTCCCACAAGCCCTGTACTTACAAAGATTTTCCTTCCCCAAGCTTCAGTATCAAATACTAGTACCGATATTAATTGCGGACACATATATGGCGTGCTCTATGTGCTAAGTCTTAACTAACTTATCCCTCACCTCATTAGCTCATTTTATAGGTGAGGGAACAGGGAAATGGAAGGTTAAATAACTTGCTCAAGGTCAGACAGCTGTAAGGCAGCAGAGCCTGACCTCAAACCCGGGCAGTCTGACACCAGAGCCCTCATGCTTAGCCCATACCCAACGCCGCTATTATTTTTAGTGTGTCTGCCATATACCAGGTGTAGAATTAGGCGCAATACTCAGGTTATCTACTAAACCTCAAACAACCCTGTCATGGGGCAGAAAGATGGGGCCACAGAAGTGGAGGAAGCTTAAATGTCTTCCCCGTGCTTTTGGGTTAGGGAGTCACAGAGCCGGGATTTGAACTCAGAACTCCTTGTCGAGGGATGCTGCCCCTCGTGTGGCACCAAAGCGGCACAGTTTGAATTCCACTGTTGTCTATTTCATACAAGTACTTAGCATTTTATGTAAGTAGAATACACACTCAGAAAAATGCATGAATCCTAAAGTTGATGAGACTTTACGGAGTAAACTCACCCAGGAACAACCAGCCAGGTCGAGAAATAGTGTCTTACCAGCACCCAGAAGACTTCCTTCCCATTACCACCCCCTAAGGCAGCCACCATTCTAACTTCCACCACCATATACTAGATTAGAGCTTTAGAACTTGAAGTGAATTGAATCATATGCCATGTACTCTTTCGTGTTTGGCTTCCTTCTCCCAACATTCTGGTGGTGCGTCATCCATGTTGTTGCAAGCAGCAATATTCCTTTACTTTTATTGTATATTACTCATATGTATCACTATTTTACTCATACATAACGATATGAAGATTTATTTATCCACTCTGCTGTTGATGACAATATAATCGCTTGTAATTTTTTGATTATTACAATTAGAACTGCTATAAATCTTCACGTACATATCTTTTGATAAAGGTATACAACACTTCTGTCGGGTGGCTATCAAGGAGTGGAATGAATGGGTCGTGATTGGCTTTGGTAGACACTAGCAAATAGTTCTCCAAAGTGGTTGTACCAATTCAGACTTCTACTAGCTGTGTATTTTTTGTTACTTTACATCTTTGTCAGCATTTGGTATTTGCAATTTAAAAATTCAGCCATTCTGTGTAGTGGTACTGTTTTGTGATTTTAATGTACATTTTCTTGATGACTAACAAGATTGAACACGCTGTTTATTGTCCAATTCGATATTATCCTTGTGAAGTTCCTGTGCTATTTGCCTTTTTTTTTTTTTTTTTTTGGTGAAGAAGATTGTCCCTGAGCTAACATCTGTGCCAATCCTCCTCTATTTCGTATGTGGAAGGCCACCACAGCATGACCTGATGAGTGGTGCATAGGTCCACGCCCAGGATCTAAACCTGTGAACCCCAGGCCACCGAAGCAGAGCACACGAACTTAACCACTACACTCCCTAGTTGCTGGCTCCTAGTTGCTGTTTTTCAAAAATTGGGTTGTTTGCACTTTCCCTGTTGATTTATAGAAGTTCTTGTTTAAATATATTCTGGATATGAGTCTTTCAATGGACGTAAATTCTTGATTCTAGTAAAATACAAAGTATTACTCTTTTCCGTCATGGTTAGTGACTAGCTTGGGGCCACGAAGAACGTGGTCTGTGTTGTCTTCTGGAATGTTCTTGTTGTACTCTTCACATTCAGGTCTAAAATCTGTCGGGAACTTGTGTTTTGATGTGGTTTTTAAATACCTTTTAAATGATGTGAAGTGAGGGTCTTTTTTTCCTGCATACAGTTATCAAACTGACCAAACATCATTTATGGAAAAGATTATCTTTCCTCACCATATTGTGGTGGCACTGGTTCAAAACTATAAGAGTTTTCTTTGTGAAAAAGTTTTCAACTACAAATTCATTTTCTTTGGATAGATAAAATGTTATGCCAGTTAATTACTTCCTCTTCAGAGAACTTTGGTTACTTGTGTATTTAAAGAATTTGTATATTTTATCTAAGTTGTCAAATTTATTGGAATAAACTTTATAATATTTCCTCATTATCCTTTTAATATCTGTATAATCTGTAGTGATGTCATCTTTCTCATTTCTGATTTTTATAACTTATCTTCTCTCTTTTTTCCTGATCAGTCTGGTTAGAGGCTTACCAATTTTAATGACCTTCTCAAAAAAAAAAAAAATCAACTTTTGTCTACATTGATCTTCTCAATTGTTTTTCTGTTCTCTGTTTCATTGATTTCTTCCCTTATCTTGATGGTTTACTCACTTCTGCTTAATTTAGTTTAATTTGCTCCTCTGTCACTGGGTCTTTCAGGTGAAAGCAGAGAGCTTTGGGTTGAAACCTCTCTTCTCTATAAATGTGCCCACTGCTGTGTCAGTGATGTGTCACAAATTCCAATGTGCTCTGTCTTGATTTTCATTTGGTTCAAAATACTTTCTAATTTCCCTTTGGGTTTCTTCACTGATGCATGGGCTATTTACAAGTGTGTTATTTAGTTTCTAAACATTTGGGGACTTTCCAGAAGTCTTTTTACTATTGATTTCTAATTTAAGTCCATTGTGGTCACAGAACATACTTCATACGACCTGAATCCTCTTTAACATATCGAGATCTTGTTTCAGCAGCTGGGAATACGGTTTGTCTTAGTAACCAGTCCACACGCACTGGGGAAGAATGTGCTTTGTAAATGTCAATCGGGTCAAACTGGTTACTAGTGTTGTTCGAATCTTCTATGTCCTTACTGATTGACTGTACTTGTTCCATCAATTATTGAAAGACAGGTGTTTAAATCTCACTATTTGTGTGGGTTTGTCTGTCTCTCTTGTGTTTCTATCAGCTTTTGCTTCATGCATTCTGCATCTGTTATTAAGTGAGGCAACATTTAGAATTATGTCCCCTTGATGAGTTGACTCCTTTATCATTTGAAATGAACTTTTTTATCCCTAGTAACAGTGTTTGCTCTGAAATCTGCTTTGCCTGGTATGACTGTAGCTACTGCAGGTTTTTTTTTTTTTTTTTTGGATGAGTGTTGGCATGGTGCACCATGTTCCGTCATTTTACATTCGTCCTCTTTGTGTCTTTATATTCAGAGTGGGCTTTTCGTAGGCAGCACAGACTTGGGTCTTCGTTTCTTTACTCAGTCTGCAAATCTCTGCCTTCTAATTGGGATGTTGAGACATTTAAAATTAAAGTAATCATGGGTAATGTTTGGGTTGATGTGACCTTTTCAAGTTTGTTTTCTAACTGTCGTATCTTTCTTGTTGTTTTTCCATATTTCCTCTTTCCCATCTTCATTTGATGTCCAATGAAGTTTCCCTCTTTAGGGCTTCGATCTGGTCCTTCCAGACCTTCTATGTCACTACTTACTGTGCTCAATCTTTCCTCCATCTTTCTGAGCCTGTGGAAGGTGGTTGGGAGGCTGTTGGAACGTCCTGTCCGCTCCAGCTGCCATCGGTGTCAGTTCCGCGTCACTCTCTGTTGGATGCCTCTCCTCACCAGCGTGGGTTAGCTCTCCCCGCTTCTTTGCAGACTGCTGAGCTTTGACTGGAGAGCAAATATTGTGAATTTCATCTTGTTGGGTGCTGGATATGTTTGTGCTTCTGTAAACACTTTTGAGCTTTGCTCTGGATTCTAGTTGAGTCACTGGAAACAGTTTTATCCTTTTAGATCTTCTAGGTTTGTTAAGCTGGATCGGAGGCACATTTAGTCTGGGGATAATTATTCCCGATAATTATTCCCACTACTGGACACCTGGTGCCCAGGGAATCACGAGGTCTTGCAGCCTGACTGCTGGAACGGGAAATATGCCCCGTATTCCCTGCCCTGTGTGAGCCCTGGGAATTGCTCTAATTCCTCAGCCCTGAGTGGTTGGGTGGTCCCCCCACCGTGTGCTGGCACTGTCGTTTTACTTCTACAGATATCTTAAACTCCACTCTAAATTGTCATTATTTTTGCTTTAAAGTGTCAATTTACTTTTTAAAAATATTTTCATTGTAAAATAAAACACAGATACAGAAAGTCACACAAAATCAATGTGTGGTTTACAGTGTGTCATAGGCAAACACCCTGATCATCACCAGTTCAAGAAACAGGACTTTGTCACCCACCCTGGGAGCCCCGTCTGGGAGCCTGGTCTCAACCAGATCTTCTCTGCCCCCTCCACACCCCCGTGAGTCTCCTGCTTTTCATAGCAGTTACGTTTTTTTTTTTTTTTAAATAGTTTTATCAGTCAAAGGTGAATCCCTGGACATTACAACTTTGTCCTGCCCTACGTATAAAACTTGAGGCGTCCTCTCAGTTTCCTTTATCCTGTAAGTCCCTCCTAGTTCTTTCCTTTCCACACCATTGTCAATGGGGAGCCTAGCTCCGTCAAGCGTGGACTTTTCCACAGTCTGGATTTTGCTGACAACATCCTCAACGTGTCCCTCTGTCCTTCACACTCTCTGTGTATCGGCTGCTGGATCCAGAGACTGAGTCTGAGTCAGGCTTAATCCTTCTCTGAAGACGTCATTTGCTGTTTGGCCAGACTGTAGTGGGGACATAAGGTCTGACTGTACCGCTTTTTGCCACGTGAACAGCCATAGATTTTCAACGCTTGTACCTACTAATTCATTAGGACTTGCAAGGGGTGCTATTCTAATTCTGTCATCTCCTTATCTAATTATTTGTCAACAGACTTTCCAAAGATTTAAGGAAAAAGTCATCCTATTCACCCACACACTTACCATTTCCAGTGCTGTCCTTCTTTCCTTTAGCGGGAGGAACTTCCATCCTTTCTTCTAGTGGGGGTGCTGGTGATGGCTTCTCGGTTTTCATTTATATGAAAATATCCTTATCTGACCCTCAACTTTGAAAGCATTTTGCTGCTTATAGAATTCTGGGTGAACATTTGAAGATGGCGTTCCACTGACTTCTGGCATCAGTGTTTCTGGTGAGAAATCAGCTGTTATTTTATCTTTGCCTCTGTCTAGAAAGTCCCTTTTTTCCCTTCTGGACGCCTTGAAGATTTTCTCTTTAGCTGTGATATTTAGCAGTTTAACTACGATGCACTTAACTATGTTCTTCTTTGTATTTATTTTGCTTTGTTTTACTGAGTTTCATGAATTGACAGACTGATGTTTTAATCACATTTGGGAAATTTCAGATAATATGTATTTAAATATTTTTTCTTCCTCATTCTTAGTTACATATATGTTAGATTACTTAATATTGCTCCACAGGTAAATGGAGGTCAGTTTATTTTTTTCAGTTTTTTTCTCCACACTTTAGTGTATTCAAACTCTAATAACCCATCTTCAAGTTTAATGATCTTTTCTATTGTAGAGTCAAATGAATTTTTCCATTTACTTTCAGAATTTTGATAGCTCTCCTAAAAATTCCCACCTCATCACTCATTATGTACATTTTTACTTATAGATACTTTAACACAGTTGTCATAGATATTTTAGTGTTCTTTTCTAATTTCAACCCATAGACCATGTCTGGATCTGTTTCTATTAACTATTTTTTCCTTTTAACCTTGTATGACAGGTTCCTATCTCATCCCATGTCTGATAATTTTTGTTTTTGTTTTTTTAATTGAAACATGATTGACATATAACATTGTCTAAGATGTACCACGTGTTGATTTGATACATTTATATATTGCAATATGATTACCGCAGGGTGTTAGCTAACACGTCTATCATGTCACATAATTATCATTTATTTTTTGGGGTGGGAATAATTAAGATCTAGTCTCTTAGCGACTTTGAAGTTTAGAATACAGCATTGTTGACTGTAATCACCATGCTGTGCATTAGATCTCCAGGACTTATTCATCTACTTGTTCCAGGTCTGTAACTTAAACATCTCCCCACTTCCCCCACCCCCTGGTCATTTTTGTTTTTATAATGGACACTGTGGATGATGAGTTGTAGAATCTCTAGATTCTGTTATCTCTTCTAACAGTGTTAAATTTTGTTCTGGAACCTAGTTAAATTACTGGTGTATCATCTTGGTCCTATAGTCGTGTAGGTTATGTTAGGGAAATCTATTCAGTTTCCCTTAGTCTTAGGGTACAGATCTTAGTCTTAAGATGTGGTTCCTAATCCTACACCCCTTCTGGGCTTTCAGTTGAATGCCTGAAGTGTTTCTCGAGGCCCTCTAACTTGGTGAAATTTGGACTCTAAACTCTGTTTCCCCAGCACTGGGCAGCAGTTTAGTTCTATCAGCCTCCCAGCTATCTGTTTGGTGAAGCTCCTTAGAGGCCTGCCCTGTGTATGTGCAGTCCAGCAGTCAGCCGAGGATTCCTGGGAGTCTGTAAGCAGATTTGGGGGATCTCCCTATGTGACTTCCTCCACCCTAGGATTTTCTCCTTCAATTTCCAGCCTCCCCAGTAGTCCTGAACTTTGATGTCTGACTCCCCAGTCCAGCAAGACTGCTGATTTCTTCTTAAACTCTAATCTGATTGTGCCCTGTGGACTGAGGATTCCCTCAGGAGAATAGCAGGATGGATGTAGAACTTGCCCAAATTAATTCCCTTGTTTCAGGGGTTGTGTCTCATCCAGTATCTGCCTGCTTTTGGTCCCTCTCCAGTGCCTTCCAATAGTTGTTTTTGTATTTTCTCCAGAATTTATAATTGTCATTGACCTATTCCATTGGTCTGTATGTCTGTCTCTATGCCAGTATCACACTGGTTTAATTACTGTAGCTTTATAGTAAGTTTTGAAATCAGGATGTGTGAGTCCTCCAGTTTTGTTCTTCTTTTTCAAGATTGTTTTGGCTACTCTGAGTCCCTTGAGATTCTATATGAATTTTAGGATGAGTTTTTCTATTTCTGCAAAAAAAAAAAAAAAAAAATTGAGACTGTGATAGTGGTTCCTTTGAATCTGTAGATTGCTTTGGGTAATATTGACATTTTAACAATATTAAGTCTTCCAATCCACGAACATGGGATGTGTTTCCATTTATTTATGTCTTCTTTAATTACTTTCAGCAATGTTTTATAGTTTTCTTTGCACCAGTCTTTCACCTTCTTGGTTCAGTTAATTCCTAAGTATTTTATTCTTTTTGATGCTATTGTAAGTGGAATTGTTTTTGTAATTTCCTTTTCAGATCATTCATTGTGTATACAAATGCAACTATCCTTTTGCGTATTGAATTATTTATTTATTTATTTTTATGAAACAGTTGTTTTTATATTTTCTCCAAGATTTAGGATTGTTATTGAGAGAAGCATTAGTCTAATGTAAGCTACTCTGTCAACTGGGGAAGTTGTGAATCCTCAGATATTTTATTTTACGTATGTACTAAGCTGGCCAGTTTTCACCATTATGACCCACATTTTTATCCTTTCCCTTGCTTTTTATTTTCCTTCCTGAGTTACCGTGCTTCCATTTCAGCCATTTCCTTCTGGATTCAGGACTCCCAGTGGGAAGCTTCCTGGAGAGTTTCATTGTCAATTCAACAGGCAGTCACCGCCCTGCAGGTCCTGGCCTGTGGCACTCGTGAACATTGGCCCCCAACAGCGGGCCGCAGCCACACCTGTCCAGTGAGCTCAGGGCCCCCTCCCAATGGCCTGGCTCCTTGGGTGCCTCAGCCAGGGAGGGCTGCTCCCCGACTTTTATTCCTTGCTCTTTCGTGTTCTCTGCGTCTTGATAGTTAGCATCTAGATAGTTCTTCATGTTAAAATTTCTCTGTTCACATTTGTGATTTACATCTCCTGACTGGGCCCTGACTTATACAGTTCTTAATTTCAGTTGTTGCATTTTTCAGTCATTGTTGTTCTTACCGGTTCTCTGATAAAAATCTCAGTGTAGTTGTATGTTTTCTTGAATGTGTTAAAGCTGTTTTGAAGTCCGTGTCTGAGAACCCCAGTGTCTGCTTCACGCGTAGCTCTCTTTCCGTTGTCTTGTTTCTCTTCTCAGTCATTTCATCTTCTCCACGGCTGTGCCCAACACACTTTTATTGACTGTCTGATGTTGTGTATGGAAAGCACTGGAGGATTGGATGGGGTCATCTCCCGCCCCAGTGGGATTCATTTTCTCCTGCCCAGCTGTGAGAGCAGAAGGACGCGACATTGGTCCAAGCAGGGACGGAGACGCTCTGAGGCCGGCTTCAGGCTTTGCCAAAGGCTGGTCCGTTTCCAGTTGGTCCTTACTCCTCGGCTATCGCACTGTTGGGACCTCTAGTGGAAGTGCGAGGTGCTCACCAGGGCCCTTTCTCTCCAGCTTTTTCTCCCAAGTTCTACGAAACTGTGAAGCAGTGCTTGCCTTCTGGGCCCTGGGCAGCTGCTCTGTGCGTGTTCTGGGCCCCTATGGCCACGTGAGGCTTGGGATTTGGCAAATTCCCCAAGGGAAACATTTGTTGAAAAGGGTGGGCTCACTTCCATGAAATTCTCTTCCCTCACGGAACTCAGCCCCTCAAGTCCTGACCCCTTGGATGGTCCTAAACTCCTCTTTGATCTTCTCAGACTCACGAGATGCAGCTCTCTGCTGGGACTTCGTGTCACGCACAGCAAGTCCAAATGTCCCCAGAGGGAGAAGCTTCAGCCTGCCTCCTCGGTTCCCCCTCTCAGGGCACGATCTCGGCTGTCTTGCTTATACTCCAGTGCCTTCAAACAGTAGTTTATCTTGAATTTTAATCAGCTTTAATGGCCATTATTTGTGGGAGCATTGGTGTGGTGTAACATATTCTATAAATAGAGGGCATCTGTTTCATATAATCGACTTTTCCCCATAACCAGACTATAAGCTCTTATGGTCTGGGTTTTCCCATATTTTCAATTTCACACAACCTGATTTGGTCCTGAGCACACTCTTGGGGTCCAGAAAACACAATTTTATGTAGAAACCAAACAACGGAAGTGATTAGTTGAATAATTTCAGTAAAATCATCCAGGGTTTTATTTATCCAGGCCCCCTGCGCAAAGTCCAGAGAAAGTGAGGAATACTTTGTTCTGGAGTGGGGACAACGCACAAGTGTTTGAGTTTCTTGAACAAATGTTATTTGGCTTCTATCACAGCCAACAACAACATTAGCCAAATGAGTTGTATTTTGCCTGGGTTTATTTTTCCCAGAAAGAGAGGAAAGGCCCTGGTGTGCGGCACAAGCACGCTTCTCTCTAGAATTCGGTGTCACCAGGGCTGGGGGTTCCAAGAGGTGGTTTTGAGGAGAAGCAAGTTTTCCCATCATCGTGTTCCCTTCAAAGTTGAGTGAACATGCTCACAAGATACCCAAGTGCCCTTAATATCACATAATGGGTCTGTCCTTCTAGAACCGTCCATGGCCATCAGGTGCTAGTTTGGAAGTCAGACAGACCTGGGTTTGAATTCCAGTTCTCATCTGAAGGGCTCTGAAAAAGTCACCAAACTTCTCTAAGTCCCAGTTTGTCACCACTTAAAGGAGAATAGCAGTCCCCACCTCAAATATGTGTCATGAAGACTGAAAGAGGTAAGAGACAGTGAGTGAAGCACAGATGCACGCCAGCACAGAGGAGGTGCCCAGGACATGCCATTTTCCTTCCCTTCTCTCTCCTAAGCCTCGTTCTTCCCAGATCCCACAGAAAGGCCTGCCTTCCTCTCCTAGGAACCCCACGGCACATTGCTGTCCCATCTGTCCGTTTCCTGAAGTCAGATACTGGGCCCAGTGCATCCTCGGGCAGAGGGCCTGGCGTAGAGGAGGTGCTTGGGTGCAGCTCTGCAGAGAGAAACTGAACTTTGTTCCTGTGCATGTTCATTTCATGGGCACCTTCTCTGTGCTAGGATGTGGGGATGTGAAGAAGGCGGTGATGGACGCAGGCAGTGAGTCCTCCTGGGTGGTGTGGTTACTGTGGAAATGTGGAGGGTGTTATGAGGGCACTGACGTGCCGGCTGTGGAGGGGAAGACCCCCAGTAGTGACTGTGCGTCTGCGTGGAGAAGGAAGAGCTGGAATTGGCAGGTAGGAAAGCATGAGAAGACTTTCCAGGAAGAGGAACAGAACGAGCTAGGACTCAGAGGCGGGGAGGGGGAGGGGTTTGTGAGCCTCTGGCTGTCTAGATCAATGGAATCCCCTCTGAGTCTAGATCAACGGAATCCCCTCTGAGTCTAGATCAACGGAATCCCCTCTGAGGCTAGATCGACGGAATCCCCAACAGAATCCCCTCTGAGTCTAGATCAACAGAATCCCCTGTGAGGCTAGATCAACGGAATCCCCTCTGAGTCTAGATCAACGGAATCCCCTGTGAGGCTAGATCAACGGAATCCCCTGTGAGGCTAGATCAACGGAATCCCCTGTGAGGCTAGATCAACGGAACCCCCTCTGAGTCTAGATCGATGGAATCCCCTGTGAGGCTAGATCAACGGAATCCCCTGTGAGGCTAGATCAACGGAATCCCCTGTGAGGCTAGATCAACGGAATCCCCTCTGAGTCTCGGCTGCTTTGCCTGTCCAGATGGGTTTCTACGACAGTCAAAAAGAGACATGAGTGAAAGCTGTGGATAAGCCAAGGAGCCCGTGAAACAGGTATCAACACCACCTCCAGCCTGGTGTCCCAGATAAACCCCAGAGGGAGGGCTCGTTTCTCTTCTCTCTTCCCCATGGTGTTGGCCTTTGACACTAGTCATGTGATCTTGAGCTTCAGAACCCACATCTCAACCTTCAGCCTGTTTGTGGAGAAAATTCGGATAATATCAGCACGTGCTTCTTCGAGCTGCTAAGAGGGTCAAAGGATACTTTGCATGATTCTTAGCACAAAGCTGGACACCTTATAAACTACTATTATCTCTTTATTTTTCGTCATTACCAGCTCAGTGGCAGCTCTGGGCCTCTCCCCCAGCTCCCTGGCTCTTCGCACATCCATAGCACGCATGGGTCCCATCAACTGGTCCATGGGGCAGCTCAACTCTTCCCACGCCCCAAGGAGGAAGAGCACTGAAATACTTCAGGGGGAGGATGGAGTCCTCAAGGCCATGCCTGCCCGTAGGTCCCCACTGGGGGAGGAGGGCGTGGAGCTCTCCAAGGGAGCAGTGGAGAGAAGAAGTTCTCTGTCACTCAGGCAGTTGTTCTGATGGGACCACCATTAACTCAGTGAGCTAGAAGAGAGATCCACAATCCTGACTCCCTCCTCCCCAAATCCCTGAGCTGGTGCGTTCATAGCTGTCGCTGGCATCTGACCGCACACCTGAAGCCCATGTCTTAGTTTGAGTTCCCCCAGAAGCAGACTGTGAGACGAGGATTCCAAGTGTAAATTGTTTACTTGGGAGATAATCTCAGAAACCACCAACTGGGGAGTGGGGACCTGAGACAAAGAAGAAAGTGGACAATCAAGGATGCATTTCCAAGCAAGTGGCCATGGTAGGCAAGACTTCAGGCCATGGTGTCGAGGACACACCTTGGCCTCCTGTCATCCCACTTGAGGGGCAAGAGAATGGGGGTATTCGTATGCCAACAGCCACCAGTCATTAGCTGATGGCTGCTCTGGGGGCTATTAATTCCCCAGCACCTCTGCCTGCTGTGCACGTGGGCAGAACTCTCTGGCAGCCTGAGGGTGAGTCAGGTAAAGAAAGGCAGAAGGCAGCAGTTGGAGGAATAGCCGTGTGCACTGAAATGGTGACACCAGGTGGGACTGGCAGTACCAGCCACGGCCTCTTCCCTGACCCCACACTGCCCTGATGACCCTTCAGAGGCCCCTCCCTCTACCTTCCTTCACCGCTCAGGGCACGGGGAGAGGGAGAGGGAGCAAAGGAGAGCAGAGGACAGCAATTGTGAACGACGGACTGCTAGGAAGGAGCAATGGCTTTGCCATCTCCCAAGCTTCGCACCATCAGCTCCAGCCAGGTGCCTCTGCCCCACACCACCTCCTCCCAGCAGACACTCAAGTTGGGTAGCCTGGACCAAGATGGTGTCCAGCACGTGGGAACCATCGTGGGGGCGCTTAGAGAACTCTGCCTGTAGGTCTTGGGAAGCAGGCTTCTCTCCTCCCTCCCCCCTCACTTCCACCTCCTGATGCTGAATCTTCTGATTACCCGGAAAGCTACCTGGTGTCTTCCAGGTGCGGCCAGCCACAGGGCTCCTCGTCTGCCTCTGCGTCCCCTTCCAGAGAGAAAAGCCCAGATCCAAGAGCTAAGCGAGTGCCTGATTTATTAAGGTTTTTGCCTCCATTACCTCTCCCCTCTCCTCCGCCCCCGCTCCCCACCCTGACTCCCCAGGCTTCCCTCTGGGGTGCACAGACCAGGAGTCACCTCGAGGCAAACCATGTCGGGGAATTTGATGTTCCGGTGCCTGGAACACAGGCTTCATCAGGCCGACGACACCACAGGGCCCTCTGGCACAGATCCCGTCGGAGGATGCGTTTAGCGGGAGAGAAAGGGCAAGATGAGGCTGCCAGGATTCCTTCTGCTGCTGGAGATAAAAGAAACACCCAGAAGACACGTTTATCACACGATCGGAGATGCTCAGGTTGGGTGTTCCCTTGACCTCCCAGGCCCGGGCCCCTTCTGTAGCGTGCTAAGGGAGCCCGTTCGTTACCGGAAAGCTTGGATTGGGGAAAATCGCCCCCCTGGATTGAGCCGTTGTCTGTTTGCCTTGTCTTCCAGGCGTCGGTGCCTCCTTCTGACATTTCCAGCCACACGGGACCATTCAGCTCTTTCCGTCTCATTACTTCTCTACAAAACTTGATCACAGTGAGCCTTCCTGCCTCCCAGCTCCCCTAGACACACACGCACATACACACGTCTCCCTGAATTTATAACCAAACGCCCGATGTCCCCGTCTCTTCCTCCTGAAGCAGGTTTTTCTCCCCTTTCCACGCTGGGACTCTTCTCCAGATGTATCAAAAATTACAGACTCATAAAATGTCCTAGGTTTGGGAAGGGCCTTTGGAGGTCATCAGGTCCAATCCTCTCATTTTACACACGGAAGAGCCAGAGGCCTTAGATGTCACAGGGGACGTGTGGGGACACTCAGCAAATTAATGGCAGAGTCGGCCCTGGAATTGATGTGGCCCGACTCCAGGACCGAGCTCTGTCTGCGATTCCAAACTCCACTCTAATCCGTTCATATTGTGGTCCTAAAAATAGGACCCTGAGCTGATGGGGTGACGCAGAGACCCTGGTTTCATTTTCCTTGTGTGAGCGAAGTGGCTTCCAGGAGCCGCTCAGAGCTGGGGGCCGGCTTCCCATCCAGCTGCCTGCACTGGGGAGGAGCCGCTGCCAGGCCGTTGTGCAATCGGTGAGCTGCCCGAGCAACAAAGAGGGTCCGGGGGCAGGAGTCAGCCGGACAAAGGTGCCCCACCTCTCAGAGAAGCGTTTGCAGCTCTCAGAAATAACATGAAAACAAATCGTGAATAAATAGGGAGACTTATCCTTGTGGGAGATCAGCGACTGTTTTCCAGCCTTGACCCCCTGTAGTGGGATTAGCGGCTCTGACATCCGCCGAGGGTGCAGAAGTCCACTTACTTCCTCGCTCCAGCTGACAGCGGGCTTGGCTGTTTGGCCGTCTTGGCAGCAGAACTGGGCAGAGCAACAGTGTGCCTGCTGAGTGCAGGCCTTCGGAACAAGGCGTTTCTCCTCGTGCCTCCTCCATCCTCTCCATCAGCCATGAATAGAACCTGCCCCAGGCTAGGCCTCCAGTCCGAAGAGAACAAGGAGACTCATGGAACAGCTCTGGACCGTCCTGCGGCCGAGCCCAGGCCGCCCAGACGGAGGAGCCCAGTGGAGCCACAGGATCCACACGAGCAGGACATTAAACGCTTGTTTCTGTGAACTAGTGGGCTTGGAAGCTGCTTCTTATGCACAGTTGTTATGGCACTTGCTGACTGCTACACCCATGCTCGTGAATAGGAGAACCACACATTGCAAAGATGTGCACTGTTCCTAAATCAACTTACGAAGTCAATACGTTATCTGATCAAACTCTCAAAAGGAATTTTTGGAACTTGAAAAACAGATTCTAAATTATGTCTAGAAAAATAAACTCTATGAATAGCTTAGAACATTTTGAAAACCATGAGCAGAGCTCTGGGCACTGAGGGAAGCTTGCTCGCTAGACTTCAGGATGGAGAGCAGGAGGGAGGAGCGTGGGCCTGTCCGGGGCGCAGATGAAGCAGTGGGGGGGAGGGGCTTGAGTAGGAGACCCCTGAGTCCGTGAGAAGCTGATAAATGATAATGAATGTTTGGGGAAATGGTAGATTAATTCTTAAATAGTATGAGAAATTTTGGCAGTATATGGAAAATCGTAAAATAGGTTTCCCACTTCCTGCCATATTAACTAAATTAACTCCAGATGAACTCAGTACATAAATGAGAAAGGTGCAACGATAGAGTTAATTTTAAAAACGCAGGAGCATACCTTTGTGACCGTGGGGTGAGGGGAAGGACTCTCTATCAAGACCCCACCAGCAGAAGTCATGAGAGAAGTGACTGGTGGACTCTGTCCCCTCCAGGTGAGCCTTTCCTCCTCAGTGAGGGGCACCAGGGACCAGAGGAACCGATGGGGCCAGGCTGTCTGCAGTGTGTGCACCTCATGAAATATTGACGCCAAGGACGCTTTAGGACATCCTGGAGAGCAAGAAGCAAAAGATGGGAAACACGGAGAAAATGAGCGCCAAACCTGAAGAGGCGATTCCCAGGTGGGAGGGTGGCCCTCACAGGTACCCCGCTGACCAATCAGGGAGCAAACGGATGTTTGATATCACAATCAGAAAAGTCACGTTGTTACCTGAGATGCCACCTTACAGCCATCACAGTGACAAAGTCAGAAAGTTTGTGACCACAAACTCTGGGTCCTCAGAGCCCTCATGTGATGCTGGGGGGCGGGGTGGGGCACCAGGCAGAGCCTGTAGACTGATGTGGAAGTTCCTAGTGAAACTGCATACCTGCCTGGATCAAGCCTGGTGATTCCAGTCCTGAGCGCCACCCTAGAGGGTGTCACCGTGACGTGAGACACTTGAGGATGCTCACTGAATGCTGCTCGTGCAGCCGAGGACAGGAAGCGTGCTGGTTACCCTTCCCTAGAGGAATGGCTGAGGGGTCAGAGGGCCAGGCTGTGGTCAGAGAGCTGAACCAGCTGTAAATGCAGGGATGTGGCCAGCTCTAGAACAAACGTCACCAGAGCCCGGGGTTGACTCGGGATTTCTAGGGGAGTTTGATCCCCTGGGACGGAACTCTCGTGGGTTTGGGGGGACGTGGTTCCCTGGTCTGCCCACAGCCTGCCCGTGGTCTCTCAGCCCAGACCTGGGCCCCTGCCTCAGTTTCTTGCTGCATAGCCAGGCCCAGCCAGGCCTCTGGGCCCCTCCCTCACCCCGGCCTGCACCCTGGAGGTCGGGAAGAGAGGGGCTGAGGGAGTCCATCCCTCCCCCAACCCCGCTCTATGTGTTCCTGAGCCCTGCCTCCCGCCATGCTGGCCCCACAGGAGTTCTGCCTCAGTATCCCCATCGTGCTCCGTCGGGATCCTAGCAGCTCTGGACCCCCATGCATTTGTCTGGGGCCCTGCTTATCGTCTGCCTGACCACCCCTGGGACTCGCCGTATGGGCCAAGCTAGTTTACGAAGCCGCTGACCACGTGATTTCCAGGTGGTCACTGGCTGGACTCCCACGCTGTGCCTCACGCAGCAGTGGGGTCTTCTCACACACCAGGACCTGCCCGAGCCAGGCCCCAGCGTGTCCCAAGGCTTTCCTCTTTGAATGTGACCGTCTTGGTCCTTGGCAGGCCAGCCCTGGTCCTGGCTTGGCCTCTATCCTGGTGCCACAGAGCATTTGGGTTTCCCAGAGAGGCAAGGCTGTGTCTGGAGCAGGACTTAAGAATGCATCCTGTGTGCAGCCTTCAGCTCAGCAGGCACCAATGAATGTTTCTGGTTGAAATTCAACGTGACACCTGCCGGGCTGGTGACATCTGACACATTATAGTGGAGTGCTGTGTGACCATGGATTTTGCCATTCTGTCTCCCCCACCATGGTCGACACCTGACAAGTGTGGGCTCAGACACTTAGACTGGGCTGGGCTGGTGGCACCCTACCCCATCCCCTTCCTTCTGCTAAGAGCCCCATGGGGTGGAATTGCCACTTTGCCTCCTTGCAGCCCACACTGGGGAAGCACGGGTGGTCCACTTGGTCCATTTGGCATCAGACTAGACCAACCCTCGACTTCACCCCTCCTGCAGCTTCAGGGATTGGCATGGGTCCTCTGGACCAGTGAGCTAGGCTAGGACTCAAACTTATTTACTTTTCTGTTGAATTGGAACCTGAAGAGATGTGGGCCTGGAGCTGCTGGGACCACCTTGCCACGTGTGGAGCCTGAAAGTGGAGATAACATGGGAGACAACAAAGTCAGAGAGGGGAGGAGACTAGGTTCTGATGAAGTCATCTGAGTTCCTGGATCCAGCTATGCCTGAAGCAGAGATATCCTTGACTTTTCAGCCATTTTCTGAGCCAAGTCTCCCCTTCCTTCCTTCTTTCCTTCCTTCCTTCCTTCCTTCCTTCCTTCCTTCCTTCCTTCCTTTTTCTTTCTCTCTTTCTTTGCTTCTTTCTTTGTGTGTGTGTAAAGCCTGTTTTAATTTGATTACCATCACTTACAGCAGACAGAATCCTAATGGATAACAGCCAGGAAGTACACAGTAGTCTCCATGACCTGCAGAGGCTCCTGTATGAGGCTCTGGCAGGGCTCCCTTCCCCCGGTCAAGCATTTCCCAGCCATGCTGGGTGTCCAGGGCTCCGTCTCGGATCGGCTACACCTGTCCCTCCTGTATCATCTGGATGGCGTGACAGAGAGGGCAGGTGGAGCCCCGCCAGCAGAGTGTTGGCTCAGGGGGAGGAGGACTTTTAAAGCCGAGGTTCCCGAGAGCGGAGAATGCTGCTCCGAGAGGCAGTCGGGATCCTGTTCCAGGAGGATTCCAGCCGAGCCCGGTTGGCATGTGTGGGGATGCGGAAGCGGAGCTGGCCGCATTGGGAGGGACAGGGCGAGACGGCCCCCGAGCCCTTCCCAACTGGCGCGTTCTAAGGAGCCTCACAGCATAGCAGATGCTTTGCACGTTCTTCCTGCGTTTTCTGGATGCTTCTGCATGCAAATGAAGCTCCCGTTGGCTCACACTGGCCGGGATATGTCAAAATCGGATGGTTGGCAGCAACAAGAGCCCAGCAGGGTCCCCCGCTTGGAGCTGGCATTTTGCAAAATGCTGATGTGGCTGAGCGTCTGAACATGCGGCAGGCAGGCCGGATGCTGAAGCAGGATAGATAAATTCCGGCCAGGCCCGGCCCTCGCTGGCTGCACGGGCACCTGCTGGCCATCTGCTGCGATGGCCATTCCAGGGTCCTGCGCCAGGGTCTGCGGGCCCCGACGGAGCAGGACGCGGACATGGGGGACGGTAGCGTCGATTCCAAGCCCTGATCCGAGCGCAGCACCTCATGGCGAGTGCGCGTCTGCTTTTCCCATGAAAGCATATTGTTGCCCTGTTTCCAAGGGGATAAACGACACAGAGAGGCGGAGGAGCCAGGACTCCAATCCAGAACTTTCTAAACCTCAAGATCCTCCCAGTGGCCTTGGATGGAGGCCCACAGCACCTGCGCTCCTGCCGTTTGGGAGGCTGTGTTTGTCACAGGCACCTCTGCTGTTCTAGAAGGTGGATCTGAGTGGGCATCTCGAGGAGCAGGTCCTCAGGGAGCAGGAGCTCGTCGAAGGACCCTTGTCTCGGCGGCTGGAAACGGGTTTTGAGAGGGGCCGGGGAGAGGCCCAGAGTGTGAGCCTGGGTTTGAATGTCAGGAGAGTCCCCGGGGAGCGTGAAGACTCTGGGCCCTGGGGGAGGTGAGCCTGTCTGAGGAAGTGTGTGTGTGTGGGCATGTGCCTGTGCATGCATGCTCATGTGTGTGTACATGCATGCGTGCTTATGCGGGTGTGTGTGCATATGCGCCTGCATGCACGCACGATCATGTATGTGTGTACACGTGCACACGTGTGTGGGTGCACACGTGCATGCATGCGTTATGCACACGAATGTATTGAAAGGGAGGGCTCTGCTGGGGCCCTCAGCTTCCCCGGGTCAAACAGGCAGGTGATGTCTGGCTTCCATCCTCCCCCAGGAGTCAGAGCTATCAGGATCCAAGCAGGAGACGCCGTGATGTGTCACCGCTGATGAGTCTGTGTGGACCACAGCACGGGACTCAAGTCATGGGGCTGGGGTCTGCCTCCGGTGTGAGGTCAGGGTCCTCTTGCACCCCCCGGGGCTCTCAGAGCCCCGTGGGGAGGGTCAGTGTCTCCACAACAAGACAGATGTCCCAGGGGCTCATGGCCTCGCATGCTCCAGCCTCCTAAGGCCTGACCCGAAGCTGGGCGCGTCCCATCGAGCCCAGGGCCGTGGGAAGGGGTTGGACTGCGAGGCAGGACCCGGGCCTGCCCCTGACCTGCTCTCTCATCTTTGCACATTGTTCCCCGGGTCTCATTTTCCCCAACTATACATGAAGACAGTGGCCTTGACTGGCCCATCTGTAGTGCATCCCAGGGGCTGGGCAGGCAGGAGATAGACAGATCTCCAGCCGAGGACCATGGTACCCCCTCTGCCCACTGCCAGCACCTGGCAGCGCCCCAACCCTGGACGGCGGAGTGGGCTCTGTGCTGCACCTTCCTCCCCCACCCGTGCCTGTGTGGCACAGCCTGGACGCCGTGGAGCAGGTGCCTCTTAACCCTCAGCCCGGGGTGAGTGCTCAAACGCAGTGCCTGCATCTGTCGCGGTATCTCGATGCCCACAGGGCCGACCAGCCCCTCCTAGCATCAGGTGCCAGATGCCAGAAACTTCTGGGTCTTGCCTGAATTTCTTTGGGCAAAGGTGAGTTTGTTATGGAAAAACTGGGTTTGCAAACACAAAGAAAACTGGGAGCTCAGAGAAGAAAATTCCCCCTCGGACAGGGCCCCGGGTCACCGGCCCACCCACCAGCTGTGAATTGCCAAATCAATCCCACCAGCTGCCACCTGCAGACCCAGGTCCCTAAGCCGGGGGCAGCACAGGCCTCCCCTGGGTGGCCTTGGGGACCTGGGGGGCCTGGGCTGGGCCTCAGGCTCCAAGGCAGTGCTCAAGTCTGCAGCTGCATGTGTACCCAACACCTCAATTTCCTTAATGCGTTTTTAATTATTTGAGTCTCCAGAGAAGAAAGTTTTCTAGTTAGAAGCACAGGTGCCTTTTCGGGGGGCAGGGAGGCCTCGGGACTGTTCTGTGGTGGAGAGGAATGGAGGACATTCCGGAGATCTGGAGATCTCCGCTGCGTCGGGAGGAGGGAAGAGGGGGTGCAGCGGGGAAGAGGGGCTGTGGCTGTCAGGGGGAAGGCACTGCAGCCCCCTACTCTTTCTCCCCTACCCCATGGCCGTGCTGGCTGTGAGGCAGGGGTGCGGGGGACCCCTTGTCACCCTCTCGTGAAATGTCTTCTATGCCTTCTAAGGTTTGTGCTTTGGCTGCTGTCTCAGGGCGGCCCAGAAAGCAAACTCTGTCCTTGTCTGTGGGAGAAAGGGGCAGGGGTGGGGAGAAAGGGGATAGAGAGAGGAGGAGGGAGGGAGGAGGGAGACGGGGCCTGAATGCCCTCCCCGTGGCCACGTGTGAGCAGGGCGGCCCCCTTACCCTGAGCCTCTCCCACCAGCCCCCGGACCCCAGCCGCACCCCACCTCACTCGCTGACCTCCCTCCCCAGCACCCAGGGAAATGGCCGGAGAGCAGTTCCGCTGTGGCGCAGAGACCCCTGACCCTCCCCAGCCTTATCTCTGGTTGCTGTGCCCTCGGCCTTCGTCCTGCTTGGGGAGCTGCGCTTGGGGAGCTGCATGGCAGGCTCCGCCGCCCCGCCTCTCTGAGTCCCTTCAAGGCTGCCCCTCCGCCAGCCGCCCAGGTGGCTGAGCAGAGGGCGGAGGATGGACAGTGGACGGCCGCTCTGATCCAGCTCCCAGCATCCGGGCTCCAGACTCGGTCTCAGGCCTGAGGACCCAGGACCTGACAACGAGGGTGCCAAGTGCCCTGTGAGCCTCTGCGTGCCTTCCCTCCCCTCCAGGCTCCAGGGAAAGAGGCCCGGAGCGTTCCGGAGGCCTGCAGTTTCCGTGCGCGCTCCCTGCAGCACGGGCTTTATCGTGGGGAGGCTAACCCACCCAGAGGACGCTGACAGCCCAGGAGGGTCCCATGGCAGGGGGGGCGGGGCACTCCGCCCCTCCCCCTTCTGATGCTCTCTGCAGCCATCTGGCCTGCCTGGACCTGAGGGCGGGGGGAGGTCTGTGAGGTGTGACCTGCGGTCAGGGCCCCAGCCCCATGGGGATGGCCCAGCACACAGACACGAGTTCTGCACTCTTGGTCAGCGGGGCAGCGGCCGCGGAATGGCTCTGGCCGCCCTGACGAGCAGTGATGGACACAGGATCTGAAACCCATGGGCCATGCCTCGCCCCCTTGGTGGGCAGCAGAGGGTAGTGGCCAGGAGTGCAGAGCTCGGGGCCCCACTCCGCCTTCCATTCCAGACCCCTGGGCCTCGCTCCTCCTGTGGAGGGAAGGCAATCGTTCATTCGCAGTCCCTCGTTCGTTCATTCAGTGCTGTCTACTGATCTCTGAATCTTGCCACAAACAGCGGCTCCTAACCCGGGGGTCACTTTGTGTAAGCTTTGGGGTCAAGGTGACTTGGCTTCACAGCTTCCTTGGGCAATTTTTGAGCCATATGACCTTGGGCTTGTCACTCAACTGCTCAGAGCCTCTGGTCCCTAATTTCTGACATGGGACGGAGGCTAAACCATGGGTCCTGCAAGGGCAGAGGGAGGGTTAAATGTGATATTTGTACAAGAGCCCCCCACCCAGAAAGACGGCTGTAATGACTGCATGCGGCCTGGGCCTCGGGCCTTGAGAGCTCCGGTCCTTTCTGTGGGCAGCAGGTGGAGAACGCCGCAGCCGAGGGTGAGCAGGGAGGAGCTGGAGAGACTGACTGGCCACCCTCCACGTGCCTCCCCTGCTGTTAACACACCCTGGCCCTGGACACCTGGCTGGGGGATGGGGTGGTACCCGACACAGGCTGGGCCCATGAGGGTTCTCCATCCTCCCAGTGGTTGGTTCAGAGAGGGGCCAGTCACAAGGCACGGCCAGTCGAGCTTTCCCTTCTCCCAGGAGACATATCCTGTAGGACAGAGGACGGTGAGGGGGACCTGCTGGCAGCCCCCTTCCCCCACACTCTGTGGGGAGAACAGTGGATGACCTGGCACAGCCACACTGGGATGGGCAGAGTTTCCTGCTGCGTCCAGCCCTCTGCCCAGCATAGGGAGCTCTGGCCCAGCCTCTGGCTTTCAGACCAGGAGCCCCCAGGCCTGTCCACTTAAGCCAGGCCAAGGGGGGTCTCTGGCCCCCACAACTAGAAGAGCCCATGCCCTATAGCTATGACCCAGACCAGGGTGAGTGGCTGTGGCTCGCCCAGACCTCGGGACAGCACAGGAGGGAGAGGGCGGGAGGACTGTGGACCCCCTCTGGGCAGCCCGACAGCCCCTTCACACCGCAGCCGAGCCTTAGGCTTGCCCCTTACACATGTCTGTGCTGCTCCAGCAGATTCTCCTCCCACCCACCCGGTATCCCTCCTTCTGTTGGCTAGGACCCCTAGGTCTGCATAGTCCATTCACCGTCCCTCCAGTTTTGTCCAGAGACTGTCCGTGAGGCCTCTGGCTCATCACAGCAAAGTGTCCTCATGTGGACTAACGACGCTCAGGGTCACTTTCACGGAAAAGTAGGAGGGGAGGTGCCTGTTCCTCTGCCCTGTGCTTGGGCTGCTGTATCCCTGCCCTGGCACCCCTGGGCCAGCCTTCAAGGCCAGATGGGCCATCCATTCTGTCCAAGCAGGGAGCCTGTGATGGGCTGAAATTTGTCCTCCAAAACTCGTATGCTGAGTCCTAACCCCCAGGACCTCAGGATGTGACTGTGTTTGGAGACAGGGTCTTTACAGAGGTGACTAAGGTTAATGAGGTCACCAGGGTGGCCCTGATCCAATCTGACTGGTGTCCTTATAAGAAGAGGAGATCAGGACACAGACACACACAGGGGGACGACCACGTGAGGACACAGGGAGGAGACGGCCCTCCAGATGCCAAGGAGAGAGGCCTCTGCAGGAGCCAGCCCTGCCCAGGCCTAGATCTCAGACTTCCAGCCTCCAGGACGGGGAAACAGTGCATGTCCATTGTTCTGCCCAGTCTATGGCCCTCTGTCATGGAGGCCCCTGTGAGCTAACATAGAGACTGCGGCTCACAGAGGGACAATGCCCAGCTCAGGTCCTGGCCAGGCCCAGCCACACAGCCCACTAGTCACTCTTCAGGGTCAACTCCATCCTTCACCTCGATGTCTCTGCCAACTCAGGGCCCACTTCAGGGCACAGGACACTCGCCACGTGGCTGGAGGACAGATAAGGCTGGGATGGGGTTCCCATCCCCAAAGGTGGTCCTCCATTCACCCTGCCCCAGGATTCACAGTGTGTGCACAAGTGAGCATGTGTGTGAGAAGGTGTGCGTGCACGTGTGTGCCTTGTGTGTGCGTGTATGAGAGCACATGTGCACGGGTGTGCATGTGTTTGCATGTTGTCAGGGCTACCGAGCTGCGTGAGGCCCCACCCCTCCCTCAGGGAGCGAGGAGCCCCGGGGCGAGTAGGTGGGTGGGAGCTGGCACTCAGGGCGACCACGCAGCTATTAAAATGGATGAGGCACTGCAGAGCTTGACCTGGAGCAACGGCCACCGCAGATTACTACCTGAGAAGAAAGGCTGCGGGGACAGAGGCAGTGGGATTCCGTTTCGGTTAAAAAACAAAAACAGCCAAATTATATGTAAAAATGTAGTATATTTCCCCGTGTTGGATAGGATTGAAGAAACTGAGGCAAGCTACGTGCCATTCCATCATCACTGGTGACCCGACAGGGCCGGCGGGGGAAGAGACGGGTTTCAGCACACAGGCCTGCATTCTTGGGATTCTTGAGTGCAAATGACTTTTGTCAAGAGAAGCCAGTACAGGAGAACAGACAGACAGACTGGGACAATCCTGTGATGGGCAGATGTGGGCGTTGCGGGAGCCGGGGTGGGGTGTGGAGGCTCCGGGGCACTGCGGGCACTGCTGGGCTGGCTCCAGGGTGAGGGGAATGGCAAAGGGCAGGGAGGCCCAGCCCCACCCTGGGGACACAGTCATTCCTCATTCTGAAAGCACTGGTTCTGAGGAGGCCGGGGCAGGTGTGAGGCTGGGAAGGAGGCCGGCCGGGAACCCTGGCCCAGGAGCTGGAATGTGATTCTGGGGTGCTGTGGATGGAGGAACCGGGCCCAGACCAGGCAGGCCCCGCACGGGCTGGGGGCGCCCAGGCTGCGGGACGCTGCCTCTGGGCGTGGGCTGTTGGCCACCTGCAGGACAGGCCAATGGGCAGAGTGGGAGGTGGTTGCACGCCCAGGGCCTTTCTGACCAACCCTCCATCCGCCCAGCTCTATCCAATCAGCTCTCCCTGGGGCCTCTGAGGGGGCTGGAGGGGCGCTCACTGCCAGCAGCCACCCAGCCACAGCCCGCCCCCACCCCACAACCTCCAGCAAAGCCCTGCTGGCCCCTCCTCCCTTTGCTGCCCCTCTTCTGCCTGGGTCCCCCTCCCCTCAGTCCTCTGGGTGCCCCTTGCCCATAGAGCCCTCCTTAGGTCCCCAAGAAGACCCAGACCCCTGCCCCAGGCTGCCACAGCAGGCATTCTAGCCGAGCCATAACCACCACTTGCATCCGGCTTGTTCTTACCCCATTTCAGGGAAGAGCCCAGTCGAAGGCCGGCAGTGTGAGGCCCTTTGGTGGAGGTTCTGAAACCACCGAGCTGCTTCCTCTGTTTCACAGCCCTCAGCACAAGTCACGGGAGGCTCCACAAACATCTGCAGGGGAAGAGCCCAGGGGCGCAGCTGTGGCAGGGGCAGGGACGCCCGCCAGTGGCTCACTCAGCCTCTGAGCTGTCTCTGCCACCAACTAGACTGGTCTGGACAAGTCCCTTCCCCACGCTGGACCTCCGTGTCCCCATCTACAAACGCAGGGTAGTTAGGAGGATGCTCTGTGGGGTCCACTCTAGGCAGATCAGCCCACAGCAGGGTTCTCAATCTCAGCCTCAATCCACTGACACCGGGGCCGATCGTTCCTTATAGAGAGCCGCCCTGTGTGCTGTAGGATGCTACTCAGCATCAGCACCTCCACCCAAGAGGTGTAGCAGTGCCCCTCCCCCGCTGTGACAACACAGATGCCTCCCGACGTTGCCACGTGTCCGCTGAGGGCAGGATGGCCCCCAGTGAGAACCCCCACACCAGAGTGCTCATGACCTTGACTTAGGGCTCCCTGCCCTGGATCTACAGCAACCCTGTGCACATATGCACTTTCTGGAGAGAAGGCTACGAGACCCTAAAAGGGGAGTATGTGCCCCCCAATTGAGAAGGGCGGCTGGTGGGCCTCCGGGAATGCAGCCCAGGATGCGACATCTGCCGTCCTTGCAAAGAATCGGTGGGCGGCTCATTTGCTTCCTGGCGGGAAGCTGAGCTGTCCCTCTGGGACTGGTCACGTGTCTTGATCACGTTTCTTGACCCCAGAAGGTCTCTCGGTGCTTCCTGCCCCTCACCATCCCTCATTCTCTGTAGAAAAATCTCCTCCACAAATTGCTGCTTTAGCAGAAGTATTCCTGTCGGGTCTCCAAACCCCCTTGATGGAGGAGGGCTGTTACATGTGCAATCGCCTGCACTTATTTACATATCAGTGCAAAAGGGGGGCAGATTTTTCATCTGGGTGACACAGCTGCACCGGGAAGAGGACGTCTATTAAAAGGCCTTCGCTCGGCACAAGCTGCAGCATCTAATTGGCTTCTCGGGGACTTTTTTTTTTATTATTATTATTTGCTCGGGGAACTGTGCATTGAACAAACGATATTAAATGACTATTGTCTCAGTCTTTAAGGAATTACCAGCTGAAAAACAACACAGAGATGTCATCATAGTGTGACGATGGCACTGGCACAGCCTGGCCATGGACGCGGGCCTGTCGTGTTTCTGATCGATAATAAGCTGGTTTCAACAGCGGTGCGCTAACGCTCTGCTTCTGCAGAACCTGCAATTAGCCGGCGTAGATTTTCCTCCCCTTTACGACGACCACAAGAAACAGCGGAGCTACATGGAAATATAGCGCCCTCAGGAATGTCCATTGAAAGCGTGTAAGATTTTGAGCATCTATGGAGTGAAAGGACAGGGCAGAATTGGGGGCAAGGAGGGAGTGGCAGGGGCACTGTAATGAGCTCTGTGCCTTCCCCGACGGTGGCGCTCAGAGTGGGGCTTCTGATCCCTGCAGTGGGCTCTCGGGGGGCCCTTCCCAGACCAGACGAAGCAGAATATCCGAGGGTGAGGCCTGTGGAGCTCCATAGTGAAAATTCTCACGCTCGCCAACACTGCTCTCGTGCTTCCGCTTTGTGAACGGGGTGCAGTGTCCCCTCTCCCGGCGGGCCGTGAGGTTAACATAGAGTGTAATGACGGGTTTGGTTGGGTAGGGCCCGGGGTTCACTGTTGCCACCAGCACCAGTAGGCGGCACACTGCCTGACTCTGCAAGCTCAGTGTGCGCCTGGGGCCTGGAGAATACCCGCCAACACTGTGCCGACCAGGGCCGCCAGCGGTTCCCAACAGCGCGGCTGTGCCCCGGGGCATGCTGGCAGTGTCTGGAGACACTTTGGGTTGTCACCTCTCGGCGGGGGGGAGCTGCTAGTGCCTCTCGCGGGTGGAGGCCAGGACGCCCCAAACGTCGGTAGAGCGGTGGGTGAGAGCCCCTGGGGTGGGAGATGGTAGGTAACAGGGTGGGAAGAGGGGGGCTACTTTGGAGTCAGGGAGCCAGAGGGACTCTGAGGACCCTGGACCAGCTGATGCTTTTTGGAGCCCGGGTCTCCTGCCTTTCCTGTCCACTCTCAGCTGTCACGCCCGGCCTGGTGGGCCCCGCTGTGCGCCAGGTGCTTCCCCTGGGGCTCCTGACCTCCCACGGGGCCCTGTGAGGCCGACGTCTGGACTCCACTGGAGAGCTGGGCACGTGGGCACTCAGGGAGGCGGAAGGCTCAGCAGGTCACCCCGAGGTCCAGGGGCTGAGCTAGGATGACCCAGGCCCGTCAGTGTCCCCCAGGCCTTGTTTGCTGCCTCCTTTCACTCCCTCAACCATCCCTGCCAGATACTCGCTGAGACCCTACTGGGGACCGGGGGGCTTGGTTCCCGCCCTCCAGGAGTTCCTAGGTGGAGACAGGTGCAGGAAGCAACCTGAGCTGGCAGGTGCCCCAGGAGAGGGAGTGCCGGCCGCTGGAAGGCACTGGGCCTTCACAAACTGCGCGCGTCCTGCTCACCTGCCTTTCTCTTTAAAGACGCATGTTTAGCAACACTCTGCAGAGCAACTGCCCTCCCGGGGCCTGGAACACGTGGTCGGTTGATGTCTGAGAGCGTTGTTGTCTCATCTTACTCACGGAGACTGGCTGCACAGAGAGCCTGGAAGCCTGTGCGTCCCACCCAGCGAGCAGCTAACGAGCAGAGCAAGGGCTGAAGCCAGCCGGGTGGGCCAGCCAGGCCTCTGGACTCCTGCCACTTGTCACCATGGTGGGGTCCAGCCACGGGCCCAGGAGGCTGAGACCCATGAGCAGCCCCGCAGCCCGCCTTCCAGTCCATCCTGAGCAGTGCAGGCATCGGGGCTGTGTGGGGAGCAGGTTCCCCCAGCAGGTGAGGGCTGAACTGGCCTGAGGGGCTGGAGCCATGAGGTCAGAGCATGCATGTGGGCAAAGCCCGGGCCACTCAGGCTCCTTCTTGCTGGCTGTTCAGGCCTGAACGCAGGAGGAAGCTAGTCGGGTTCTCTCCTCTTCCCCGTCCCGGCCTCCTCAGCTCTGGAACCTCTGTGGCTGTCAAGGGAGCTCTAATTAGAGGCCTCCGCAGGTGACACGCACAGAGCAGCTATAACTTCCCCGCCACCGCTGCCTTCGGTGAGCGCATGAAAAGCCCCGGGGTGGTTTTCATCATGATCCGGAGGCGCCGACCTGCTGCCAAGCCGCCTCTGGGGAGAAAATCTGACATGTGGGATGCACTGACAAGCGGCAGGTTTGGGGCGTGGATGCTCTGCAAACACCCTGGGAGAACAGGCCGGGGGTGGAGATAGCTGGGAGGCTTCACCTGGGGGGTGAGGCGTGCGTCATCCAACAGCAAGCTCATGGAGGAGCCAGCCCCCGCTGACCCCGCCGCCACCCAGCCCATCAGCTCAGGTCAGAAAGGGGTGCTGGGGGTGGAGGCCCTAGAGAAACTTCCAGAACAGTGGACAGGTACGTGCAGTCCGCAGAGTAAGTTATCAAGTTCAAGGAAGAACAGAGCTGGAATGAGTCTCCCAGAATGAAAACATAACATTTCAGAGGTAATTTCACAAAAGGAGTCATCAGACCAATATATCACCCTGTCGATTTAACTGCAGGGTTCAAAATAACCTTTGCTCTGATGTTTATTGAATCGTGGAAGCCGCGAATTTCCAAAGAAAGAATGTAAATGTTAGAGACACATCTGCCTCAGATAGCCTGTGACGTGCTGTCACGGATTGTTCTAGAGCCAGCAGGAGGGTTAGGCTGAGTAACCACCTTACACTCTGAGCCCTGGGATTCGGGTTCCAGGAGAGCCACGTCCAGAGGCACCTCCTGGGATGGAGGCAGCCAGGATTCAGTGTCGATCAGCGAACACGTACTGAGCACCCACCATGGGCTGGGCCCTGGGCTGCAAGATGAATCAGGACCAGCTGGTGCCATGGAGGGAGCCCAAGCTAGAAAGGAAGCCGACTGGGAGATGGGAGATCGTGGCTCACCTCTCCACCCGTCCACCGCTCACTCGTCCCTCACCTTCCAGACCTGCACTGTGGTCACCCCACTGGCCCTGCACTGTCCGATGTGGCAGCCCCAGGCCACATGTGGGCACTGAGTCACTGACAGGTGGCTGAGATACTCTATAGGTGTAAATACACACTATATTTCAAATACTTCGTGCAAAACAAGAGTGCAAAAGTGTCTCCAACTACTGTTATATTGATTACATGTTGAAATGACAATATTTTGGATATACTGGGTTAAATAAAAATATTATTAAAATTAATTTCACTTGTTTCTTTTCATCTTTTTTTAATGCAGCTGCTAGAAAATTTTAAATGACGTATGTGATTGGCATTTCTCTTGGACAGACACTTGAAGTTCAAAGCCAGCCTCTGCCACTTAGCTGATGTGTGACCCAGGGCAAGTCACTTAATGCTCTGTGCCTTGGTTTCCCTTTGCAAAGTGGGATAATCCCTCCCATGTTAGGTGGCAGTGAGGATTGCATGAGTCTCTGTGCGAAGCGGAGAGCATGGTCAGCTCCTGGCTGGGGGGTGGGCAGGTCCCAGGCCACAAGGGCCTTGGTGATGGGCAGACCTGGGGTGCCAAGGCCTCTCTGTCCTTGGAGCGTTCCATGTGACAGGAGCCCCTCGACGTGGGGACGTTACTGCTGCTTGAACGAGGCCAGGTGCCAGGCTCCGGAGCTCAGCAGCCTGCCCAAGGGAGGGCCCAGCTCCCACCCCTCTGCCTGCTGCCTGCTCCCCCAGGACCACGCTGGAGGCTGCGGGCTCCTCTCCCCACAGGCTTCCAGCTCCGCTTCCTGGCCCAGCTCTCGTCTCCCCTGGGAAACTTGGGTCCTAGCATCTTCCTGCAGGGACCAGTGGATGGGGAAGGGGCTCCTTTGAGGTGATTGCTGTTAAGACAGAGGCCACCATGTGGTCACTGCCACGGCCACCAGGCCACTGGGCTGCGGGTGCTGGGGTTGCGGTACACTGTCCGTGCACTCAGCCCAGGTGGGGTCCGGGGCCTCGCAGGCTCCTCTGTGCATGGAAAAGCCCAGCTGGGCCAGGTGTGCGATTTTCTGTCATCACTGCTGATTATCCTCCGGCTTCCGGAGGAGACCGCCTCTGACGTGGCTGCCTGTTCACCAGGAGGCTCTATCAAAGGCCCCTGGAGAAAAGGGGGGCCTGCTGGAACGTGGGCAGACAAAGGAAAGGCCGAAGCCACAGGCAGCAGCCGTAATTGTCCCAGAAGCTGTGCGTGGCCATAGCCTCGCACCCCTGGTGTGGGGGACACCTGTTCTCCGGGCCCCCTAGGAGGCGTGGGCTCGTCCCCTCTGTGGATCAGCCGGGACACGAGAGCCAGCTCTGGGGCCGAGTTCCTCTTCTCTCATTTGGTGAAAGGGAGCCCAGAACCTTCTCTGGAGGGAGAGGAGGCACCATCCCCCCCCTTGCAGAAAGCACAGGAGGATGAGGGAGGGACCAGGGTGCTGCCTGCACTGTGCAGCTGTTGAGACTGCCGACGGCCCAGGTCTTGGCACCAGAGGGAGGAGGGGTGGCTGTGGCCCAAGCGCCGTGGCCACGAGGGGAGGCCCGCAGGCTCTGTGCCAAGGCCTGAGGCACACAGCGTCCTCGGGAACCTCCCCCAGTGGCGGGCAGCCGACTGTGGGCTGGGGGACGATTCCAGGCAAATGCCTCCTTCTCTTGCCATCATTAACCTCCTGACCCCCTTAGCTCTGCAGTGGTGACCTGCACCCTATGGTCAGTGTCACTTCCGGCCCTCCCCACCTGCAGGGACCTGGGCTTTCATTTTCTTTCAGCCTCAGTGGGTCAGAGGCGCCTGCCGGGAGCAGCAGGGGGTGGTGGGCTCCGCTGAACATGTGCCCTCCCTATGTAGCCTCCACGGGGAGGGAGCACCACCACTCCTTCACCCACCCCGCAGGAGGAGGAGACCCGGCCTGGGCACTGAGGCTGGGGGGCGCGTTTGTGGGTGGAGGGGAGGAGTGGGTGGAGACCAGCGTGCTCAATCCCTTACCTACCATGTGTCACCTGGACTTGGTCAGAATGAAGGCTCCAAGTCGGCAGGTCTGGGTGGGGCCTGAGATTCCATGTTTCTGTCGGGCTCCCAGACTTTGCCCCTTGCTGTGGGTCCATAGCCAACATTCTGAGAAACAAAGGTTTAGACCACATGGTGGATTTTTTGGCTGGATGGCCCCAGGACTCCTGCTGTCCCCGTGTGCCCACCCTTTGCCTTGTGCCAGAACCTCTCCTCCTATTAGGAGTGGGGTCTGTTTCTCCCCACCTTGGATCCGGGCCTCCTTTGGCCCGTAGAATTTGGCAGAAAGAGTTTGTGGAACTTCTGACCCTGCAGAGGCCTTCTTGGAACTCTGCTGCTGCCCACAAAGCAGTCTGAGGGAGAGAGACGGCCCTGTCGAGAGCAGCACCAACTCCTTGCACGTGCCTGAGGATGCCTGGACCATCTCACCTGCTGACCGCCAGCGGCCGCTGCCACGTGAGTGAGCCCAGCCGAAGGGTCGCTCAGCCAATCACAGCCCCACTGCCAGCTGGGGGACAATGACACAGCTGGTCTTTGTCCCTGCTCTTGGCACAGAGCTTCAAAAACCCTTGGGACTTCCTGAGTGATGAGAACGTTATCAAGACGTGTTATTCAGAAGGAGACCCTTGACCACACCCGAGTTCATGCAGTGTTAGATGGCCCTTAGGTGGTTTCAGGGGATGGGCTGGCCATGCTGGAAAGACCAACCAGGGGGACAGAGGTTGGAAGTTTCAGCTCCTCCTCAACCTCTGGGCGTAGGGTGGCAGGCTGGAGACTGAGTTCCAGCAG
Organism: Ceratotherium simum simum; assembly: GCF_057802395.1. Lineage (NCBI taxonomy): Eukaryota > Metazoa > Chordata > Mammalia > Perissodactyla > Rhinocerotidae > Ceratotherium > Ceratotherium simum. The sequence goes on from NC_141922.1 coordinate 2,902,735, forward strand.
GCAGCCAACGACTTACTCAAGCACGTCTGCGTAATGACGCCCCAGGTAAAAACCCTGGATGGGGGGGCCCAGGGGGCTGAACACATCGAGTGTCCGGAGGGTGACACGCAGGGATTCCACGAGGAGAGGCCATGCAAGCTGGGTGGCCCCACACAGAACCTGCCCTGTGCATCCTCCCATCTTCCTGTTCCCAGTTATACGCTTTGTAGTAAAACTGTGCTCATCAGCGGTGTGGAAGATGCTCTGGGCCTGGCCCCTGTTGTGGGAGGTGACCCCCGCCCAGCTGGGAAACGCCCAGGGCAGCCGGACCCACTCTGTCTCAGCTTTAGGGAGACTCAGTGCTTCCCAAAGGAGAGGTTCGCCTGTGGCTCATGTTCTAGTGGCCCCTCACCATCTCAGTGGAACGACCTTGAGGCCGAGGGCAGGGAATGTCCTGGGGAGGGTGCTGGGAAGCCACTCAGCTAATTTCGTGCATTCCTTCAGTCAGAGACCAACAAGTGTCCAGGAGACTCCCAAGTGGCCCTGCCAGTGCCCAGGGGACGAGTACACTCCACGCCTTGAGTCAAATCCCAGCTAAATACGAGCTTTGGGCACCCGCCGAGAGGGACCTTCTGCGGTGCCCGTCAACTGGGGACTGCGGTTGGTGGTGGGTGAGGGCGTAGGTGCCACAGATCCAGAGTCCCAGCCATTGTAGCATCTCCACCTGCTTGGATACAGAACAGCTAATAGAGGAGATACCTGTCAGTGAATGGATGACTGCGTGGGGAGCTGAGCAGACAAGACAATGAAAGAAAGAAAAGGCTACAGCAGACACAACTTCAGTAGCTATCTGACTGACGTGTCATTCTTTCTTACCTGATGTTGTTCTCTAAGCAGCACTGAAGTGCCCTGAGGGTGCAGGGTGCTGTGCTGTGGGCACCGAGAGGGACGGGCCGGCTCCTGTCTCCCGTGTGGACAAGCAGTGGGAGCAAGGAGTCAGATTGACGGGGTTCCCGTGTCGGGCCCTGGGCCGTATGCCGCCCAGACCCTGGCTCATCCTGTCTACACACTACACTAGGAGTCAGATTATGGTGCTCACCCATTTCCAAATGGGAGGGGGCTTAGGGAGATGAACAATTTTGCCCAAAGGCACTTGCAGGCTGGTCAAGGACCCCATAAGGTTAGTGCCTTTCTCATGTGTCACTCTGTTCCAAATGATGGCTGAAGGAGTCTCAAGCTCCAGAGCCTGCTGCCCAGGGTTCCTGGGACCTGTGGCGGGGGGGCACTAGGGGCACCCTCCGTCCGTGGATGGGCTTGTCCCGCCACACTGGGCACAGGAGCTCATCAGCACCAAACAGGTCAGCGGGTGGCAGCCGGTGTAACCTCAGAGCTCCCTGCAGGTGGGCGCCGCGAGTCATGATTTATCACAGGGAAACGCGTAGCCTTGTGGGTGAGGAGGGTCAGGACCACATGAAGAAGGAAAAGAAAAACACTGTGCCAAAGAGTGCACACGCTCACATTATGCAAAACTAGGCAGCGGTGTGTTTGGTATTAAGAAATTACATGAAGTTTTTAAATAAATTAATTAATCATCTTAAAGGTTTTATAGAAGGAAGAAATTAGGGCAAATCCTGAGCTGAGGGTCTGTTTGCTGAACTAAGCAAAAAATAATAATAATAAAGTTTTCTCTCTAACACTATTCTCGCATTGTTCCATTCTGCACCAAATGGCCGTAGGTCCTGTGTAAACGCAATCGGAGAGGAACACAGCAGTTTTTCCGTCCAGGGACAGTATGATACCATGCACACTGTTCTATTTTATTGTATATATATTACGTCAAGAAGCAAAGTTTACATCTCCGGACGTCCAGTTTCCTGAACCACCTCTGACTTGCGCTGTTTCCGGGGCATCCTGAGACAGTCACCTTATCAGCGAGCCCGGGGGGCCTGGAGCAGTGGCCGAGGCGGGGGACAGGACGTGTCTCTGTTTGAGTTCTGGATCCTTTCCACGGGCAGGGCGGAGGAAAGGGCAACCTGGCATGGGCCTGGCCCTCAGTTAATAGTTAAAGTAATAATTGTTAAAAATAGTAAAATATTTTAATTTAATATTATTTAATATTAAAACTTGAATTCTTGAATGAACTCTCCGAATGGCCCAGAGTAACCTCTGCCCATCCACTGGGCCGCTGCGAGAGGAGGCTAGTGTCAACGCTCACCCTTCACCCGACCCTGAACAAAGGTAACTGTCCGTTATTGTCCCCATTTGCAGACACAGACAATGACTCTCAGAGGGAAGGGACCTTCATCCACTGCTTTCACAGTGCCCGGAGCCCTGAGTGGGGCTGAGCTGGAGCCCTCCCGGGTGGGTGGGCATGGCCAGGCTGCCTCCACCCTCCCCAGTCCTGCTCAGGGACTAGGACCATTAGCCTTGTTAAATCTGGCTCAGAACCAAAGAGCTTTAATTGTTCCCCCAGGGGAAACCGGGCTCCCCTCCCCACCTCAACCCCTGCAGAGGGCAGGCAAAAAATAAACTAAAATAAAACAAAACATCGCCAATCCATCAGGCTCCTGATGAAGACAGACTGCTGACACGGAGCAGAGCTCTGCGTGGGGAGTTATTAAGCGTGGAAGGGACTGGTTCAAATTAATTGGTTCAGCTGTGACCTCTGGTCCCCGTGAAAGGTTGGGAGTGTTGACTACAGAGGGCGGAAAAACTGTGCCAGGCGGACACAGTAATTGGGGGGACTCGGCGCCAGTTGGGTGGTCCGCGAGCAGACTGTTTCCTGCCTGCCCCAGAGCCCTCTGTGATGTCTGCCTGCCAGTCTAAAGAGGGAACCAGAAAATCAGCTGAAGGAGCATGAGCCAAGGGGACTGTGGGTGACTCGGGGGGCGGGTGGTAGCCATGGGGAGTATGTAGGAGCCATGGGAAGCTGGTGGGAGCCATGGAGGGCTACGGGAGCCATGGAGGGCTATGAGAGCCATGGGGGTCTGTGGGAGCCATGAAGGGCTGATGGGAGTCAGGGGAGCTATAGGAGTCATGGGGGCTATAGGAGTCATGGGGGGCTGTGGGAGCCATGGGGGGCTGTGGGAGCCACGGGGCCTGGTGGCTGTGGGGAGAGAAGGCCCGTGGCCTTTCTCTGTGACTGCAGTTGTAGAGGGGGATACAGGGGGAAGAGACCCAAGCCCGCTAGAGGCGAATCTGGTCTGCAGAAACCCGCAGTCAGAGGGGACCCAGAGTCTGTGGCCTCAGAGAGAGACGTGCTCCAGCGAGGTGCAGGGGCCACCTGGGCTTCGCACCTGGGCAGGGGCTGCAAAACAACGCAGCCCGTTACTTGGGTGGGGAGAGCAAAGGCGGCCCCTATATATCCCTAATGCCGGTCTGGTCTCCCACTCAAGCCCCGTGCCCCTGTGGCTGGGACGAAACCTGCACTCGGGCACCTCTGGATGACGTTTCATGCCACCCAGTCATTTAAATGGCTCTCAGGTGGCGCTCCAGGGGATGAGTGCTCCCTCTTGTGCTCTGAGGTGGCTTCTGGGAGTTTGGGGTTGGGGGCTCCTCTGACGCTGGGGCGGAGGAGAGAAGGGCTTCTTGCCCCCACAGGTGACCCCCAGTCCTGGCTGTGGGGCGGCTGCTCGGGTCTCCTCTGTTGGCGTCCCCTCCTGTACTCGACTGTCTACTGGAGACCTCCACTTGGTCACACAATGTGCCCTCAACTCATCAGCCCAAGACCGACCTCAAGACTCACACCCACGTGCTGGCTGGGTCCCGAGTACCCACTCTGGTAAGGGCGCCACACCCCATCTGGTGCTCCACCAGGGCCCTGTGGTCCTGTCCACCCTCCCGGTCTCTCCCTCTCAGCATCCACCAGCCCATCCTGTAGACTCCTCCTCTCGGCCTGCTTCCTCTCTCATCTCCTGGGCCGGCCTCTACTGACGTCACTTGACTCCAGCTCCCTCATCCCTCCAGGGCATCCTGGCCTTGCCACACTGGACCCGCATACTTGCTCTGTCCCCCAGGCCCTGTACGGTCAGTCTCTGGCTTCCTCTGACCTCATCTCCTTGAGCTGGCCTCTTGAGCACCACCCGCCAAACTCCCCTCACCAGGGCCCTTCACTGGCACCCACCACCCGCCCAGAATCTCAGCACGCGCTGTTCCCTCCTACAGCTGCAGTCCCATCTCAACGTCGCCCACTGAGACCACTGTGGCTGAGCTGCTGGCATTTGTCCTAAATGTCCAGTCTGACTTCTCAGGTCCCTGCCCGAGCCCCGCCCTTCTCTCTGACCGCCCCTCGGGCTCCCTCACAGGCTGGTTCTCCCTCTCTTTCCCTTAAACGCTGCTGTCCTGCTGGGTGCTGACGCACCCACAGCTCCATGTCTCCCACATCCTTACACTCTCCAGGCCAGAGCCTGCTTTGGAGATTTCTGGCTCGTTCTTTCTACCGGGAACGTCTTGTCTGTGGACTATCACCCTTCATTCATCTCCCCTGGAAACCTTTCTTGAACCAAAAAATAGATTTCCTTCCGACACCTGCACACCCAGCTCCAAATGCTTTCTTGCATTTATTATCGCAGAGGAGAAATCGGAGGCCAACCTTATTTTTGTTCCTTCGTAGTATAATTTTTTTCTGACAGAATGCTGAAAGATGACATATTCATTCTTGAAATAAAATAGGTAGAAAAACAGCTTCCAGGACTGTGGCGGTTTCTCTGATTTTGTTGGGAAAGGATGGGTCCTTTTGACCTCTGCTCTGTTCTTTCTCTATCCGCTAAAACTGTCTTCAATTATGTTTTTGATAATTGCTCCTCTTCCAAATTATCCAATTTCTTCCTTAGAAACATGTCTATTCTTTTAAAGTTTGGGTTTCTATTCTCTGTCCTCCCCAGCAAAAGCCCTTCTCATGTAAGATTCAGATATTTATAATTTTTCTTTAAATTGTGAGGAAGCGTCTCAAGGTCGTCACTGATTGGATTTTCTGCTGTGTCGCATCTTTCCTTCCCTGTCCCGATGCAGTCAAAGCTGTGATTGCATTTTTGGTTTTCCTGTGACCTTGGCTTGTTTCCCCTTGTCAACGTTATTGTCTTTTCATCTCGGCTCAACTCCTTCTCGTGGTTTTCTGCCCCCTGATTTTGAGAATGCCTTGGCATTTTGCATTCAACTGAGGATGCCAGTTTTCTGGTATGCTCTGGTTTAAGTGGTAATCCTTTTCCAAAAGTCTTCTCTTCTGGAATCTTCAAGAGGATGCTCTTTGTTAATCAACATAACAATCACAAAATAAATGCACAGAAAGTGTATGAAGCACACACGAACACTCATACAGTCATGCACGATAAAGCATCCGTAGAGCCACACGGAGTTTAGGAAATAGACCCGCCCAGCACCTTGGAGCTCTCGGTCCCACCTTCCATCATCCTCCCCTCGTCCCCAGGGAACTGCTGCCCGGGGTCTAAGATCATTTTCCTTTGCCCTTTTAGTTTTACCGTCTACGCATGTGTCCTAAACAATGTGCTGCTTGATCCCGCCTGCTTTGAAGTAGACATAAATAGACGCACACAACACGTATTCTTTTGGTTTTTGCTTTTTTCACTCAACGTTGTGTTTCTGAGATGAATGTGTGGGATGTGTGTGGCTGTAGCCCACACACTTAGAGTGTCCTCTATATGAACTTACCACATTGTATTTACTCACTCTATTTTGATGGATGTGTGGGGTTTTCAGGCTTGGGGCTCTCACAGACAGCGCTGCAGAGGGCACTCTGAGACGTGTGTCCTGTGTTCTGAGCTTACAGACCGGGAAGTGGAATTGCCCGACCGTGGAGCAGCCTGGGGCAGGCCGGGTTCTTTTTCAAAATGGTGGGAAGCTTTCATGACTCCTCATCCTTGACGTCATTTGGTGCTGTCTGACTTTTGACTTTTGCCAATCTACCAGATGCGTAGTGGCGTCTTATTGTGGTTTTAATTTGCACTTCCTGATTACTAATCAAGTTGGGCATATTTTCATATTTATAAGATATTTTTGTGAGATGTCTCAAAGTCTTTTGCTCATTTTTTTGGTTTGAGAGGAGTTCTTAAATGTTTGAAATCACTACTTTGTTGGTTAAATATGATAGAAATCTCTTTTCCTAGTTTGTAGCTTGTTCTTTTATTCTTAATGATTTGATTCAATAAATAAGAGTTCTTTAATTTTATGCAAACAAATTAATAAATCTTTTCCTTTGGGTTTGTGCTTTCTGTGTCTTATTTTAAAAATCTTTCTTTTGATATTTTCCAGTAGCATTATAGCTTTGCATTTCCTAAGTCTTAAATCTGTGTGGAATTATTTTTGTCACAGATGATATGAGGTAGGGATTCAATTTCTTTTGTTTTCTGCTTGGACACCCAATTTTCCCAGCATGATTTCTTGAAAAGCTCAATTTTTGCCCTCTGATCTTCAATAACAACTTTGATATACAAAGATGGCTGTAAATGTGTGAGTCTGTTTCTGGGCTCCATCTGTTCTCCTGGCATAATTGTCTATTCCTGCACCATAATCACTTGTCCTAATCTAACGTATAAAGGTCTCTTTTTTTCTGGTAACATTGGTTTATAACTTTATATAAATTTCAGGTGTACATCATTATATTTTGATTTCTGTGTAGATTACACCATGTTCACCACCCAAAGACTAATTACAATCCATCACCACATACATGTGCATGATCATCCCTTTCACCCTCCTCCCTCCCCCCTTCCCCTCTGGTAACCATCAATCCAGTCTCTGTCTCTATGTGTAGTGTATAAAAGTCTTGTTAACTGGAAGGACAAGTCCACCTACATTACCAACTTTCAGGAGTGTTGGTGATTTCTGGCCCTTTGCATTTTCATATGTATTTTAGAGTTAGTTTATCATGTTTCACACCAAAAAATTATCAGAATTTGTATTATTGCCTTGAGTCCATAAATCAGTTTTGCATAATTGACATTTTCCCTACTCAATCTTCCAGTCCATGAAAATAGAACGCTATTTATTTGTTTAGATTTTCTTTAATGACTCTCAATAAAATTGTCCGATTTTCTCCAAAATATAGACATTTCACTGAATTTTATCCAAAAAGCTCTCGCACATCTTTTGTTGTATTGCTGGTATGCGGAAATACAATCATTTTTGATGTTTGATTGGTATCTAGCAATCTTGTTAGGAAAACGTTAATTTAAATAGTTCATCTGTAGACTCTTCTGCACTCTCCAGGTGAACATGCTTTATTCTCCCTTTCTCTGCTCATCCTTACATGTTTTATTTTCCTTTCTTGCCTACTGCACTGGCCTCAGCCTCCCGCATAGTGTTGAATGGAAGGGTGATAGGGCATGTATTATTTTCTTTCTCTTGACCTCAAAAGGAGTACTTTCTACTCTTAACTATTGAGTATATTTGCTCTAGGCTTCTTTTTCTTCGACTAGTTTGCTACGAATTTTAGTCATGAATGAATGTATTCACCTGACTCAGTTTTTGGTGTGGTGGTTTGTCCTGTGACCTCAATTCTCTGAGGAATCTAGGAAAAGTCATTGATTTTCAGTTTGTTCAGCTTTTTTCTTGCTGTGAGGGCGAGAGTGACAACTTCCAAGCTTTTATAACTCAGAGCAGAAACCAGAAGTCTTGCCTTTGTTTTTGAAAGATATTTTCATTGGGTATAAAATTTTATTTTGATGTTTTTTCTTCCAGCACTTTAAAAATATTGCTTCACTGCCTTCTTGCTGGCATTGTCTCAGAGCAGTCGGCTGTCACACTTCTGTGTGTACTGTGTGCTTCTGTATGTAACATGTCCTTGTTCTGTGAATACTTCTAAGATTTTCTCTTTGTGGCTGGGTTTGAGCAATTTGATTATAATGTGCCTTGGCGTAGTTCTCTTCTTGCATCTTGTTGAAGTTTGTGGAGTTTCTAAGATCTGTGGGTTTTATCATTTTCATCAAATTTGTGAAATTTCCAGGCATTGTTATTTCAGAATTTTCCTACCCCCACCCCCCTCTCCTCCCTTTCAGGGGCTCCACTTGCACATGTATTGGGCTGCTCGATCTCGTCCAATAGCTCGATGAGGCTTTGCGAAATTTTTCAGTCTTTTAAAAAATCTGTGTGTTCTATTTTGCATGATTTCTTGTGCTTTGTCTTCCAGTTGACTGATCTTTGCTAGTGTCTTATCTCCTGTTCATCCCATAGAGTGTATTTTTCATCTCAAACATTATAGTTTTCACCTCCAAAAGTGTGATTTGGATTTTTTGGATCCTCCTTGTCTCTGTTAGCACGTTCAGTGCTTCCTCTAGCTTTTGGAACCTATTGGATGCACTTATAATGGTTGGTTTAATGTCTTATCTGCCAGTTCTAACATCTGTGTCAGCTCTGGGTCAGCCAACTGATTGATTTTCTGCTCCTATTGGTCATGCTTTTCTACTGCTCTGCATGCCTTATAATTTTTGATCAAATTTACTTCCCCTTGTTGGTGCTGGATATGTATGTCTTCCTGTAGATATTCTCAGGCTTATTCTGAGACTCAGTTAGGTTACGTAGAAGCAGTTCAGGTCTTCCTTTTAAGATGTTTTTAAGGCAGAAGCAGAGCAGCATTTAACCTGGTGCTGATTATTCCCCACTCCCGAGACAAGACAGGTACTGAGTATCCCCACAGTGTGTAGGAATCATGAGGTTCGCCAGTCTGGCTGGTGGGAACAGCCATTCCCAGTCCTGTGGGCATTGGGTGCTATCATCTCTGATCTGTTCTGGAGTTCTGTCCCAGCCTCAGGCAGTTTCCTCCCACGGACACACTGACCACTGAGGACACACAGGGACCCTCTGCACATCTCAGGCTCGCCCTGCGTGTCACTCTCTCTTCCCTGGCACTCTGTGTCACCTTGGTCCCCGTCTCAGCTCCAATCCTCAACCCAGAGTCTTCTGGGTTCTCCTGGGTCCCTTCCCTTCCAAGGCCTGAGAACTGCACCCAGGTGGGAAGCTGGAGGAATGGGAGGGCTCACTCTGTTCCTTCTCATCTCTCAGAGACTACTGTCCCTGTCTGATGGCCAGTCTCTTAGAAACCGTGACTTCCTACATGTTGTCCACTCTTTAAGTTGTTTTCTCAGATGAGACAGCCCTGTTATTCCGTCTCGCACTGGAAGTGGATGTCTCTCTCTGTCTTTTCACCACGTTCAGCATCTACAACTGGACCCGTTCCTTCCTGTCGTTGCTCATTCATGCCTTCTCTCCTCGTGACCAGTCTCATCAAAGATTTGTTAGTTGCATTAGTACTTTTCAAAAGACCAGCTTCTGATTTTGTTGACAGTCTCTTATCTGTTTCTTTCATATTTCATTAATTTACCTTCTTTTCTTTATTATTGATTTCATCATTCTATTATTCTCTATTGGATTTATTTTACACTTTTTTTCTGACTTCTAAGGACGGATGCTCAAGTAATTAATATTCAGCCTCTCTTTTATCCTCATATGGGCATATGGGGCCAAAATTTTTCTCTTAAGTATTGCTTTAGTTTCATTCCACAAGTTTTTCCTTATAGAATTTTCATGTTCATCAAGTTCTAAATATTTTCTTATTTTCATTATATATATATCTATTTCTATTTGATTCATGTGAAGAAGGTCCTCCAGAGAGGGCTTGAATTTACTCATCAGGATCCTGGGGACCCTGTCAGTCCTAAGATTAAGTTATTGCCTTGCGGATTTTGAGACCACCCAGGTAGTATGAATTCAGACTCTAAACCCACTTAAGGGCTGGCTTGTGGTTCAAATTATTTCCTTTTTATGCCACAGTCTGAGTCAGTTGACTTTCCTTGTAATATGCCTGGAAGAGGGCATGGGATTGTGTCTGGTTCACCTCGACACTGAGTGTAGAGCTGGGGCAGCCCCTACCAGGCCCCCTCCCGTCGGGCAGACCTGAGCCCTGTTTTCTGTTCGGAGACCTTGAGAACCGCAGCATGAGGTCACATAGATGGGCAGATGCCACCCGGCAAGGCTGCCTACAGCCCTCGCTCATCTCTCTGCCTTCCTGTCCTTGTTTGGGGTCTGGGCTGAGGATTCCTGTGAGCCTACCTGATCACAGACGCTTTTAGGAAGACTTCTATTTTATTTATTTTTCTTGGTATATCTTTTTAAGAGTTCAAACTAGTTGGCACGTTTGCCACTTTGCTGGAAATAAAGGTTGCTGTGTTTCTTTTCCGTGAGGGCCATGTTGTCATTTTACATCTTCCTGACTCAGCCTCAGACACGGAGGAATCCACTTCTCTTCTGCTGTATCTGAAGTCTCTCGCTTTCCCTCTTGGAAAGATAACAACAGTTGCTCTCTGCCTCTCACCACGCTGTGAGCTGGCGCCTGAGCTCTCTCCTCGCCTTCCTGGCCAGGCTCCCCGACCGCGCTTCTGCCTTGTCTCCTCGCTCACCATCCACCTCTGAATTCACCATAGTCTTGGTTCTTCCCGCACGACTCCACCAAGCCTCCTCGGCCAGACCCCCGGTGACTTCCTGCTAAGGCCAGGAGACCCGCCAGCGCCCCTCATCTCTGGGCAGCCGTGGCCCCTTAGAGCTCTCTTAGGGGATGCTGTCTTCCTGGCTTCCCTCCTACCTCTCTGGTGGCTCCTCCTCTGACAGACCTCCCTGCGGGCTCCTCCCTGCGGGCTCCTCCCTGCTGGCCCTTCAGAGCTGTCATCCTGGGGGTCCTGCCACCATCTCCACAGCTTCACCCCCACTGATGGGCTGGTGGCTGCCACACCTCCATCTCAGCCCAGACCTCTGTCTTGCATGAATTACACGTAACCAAACTGTCAAGTCTCCCAGGAAATCTCACACACTGCAGGCTGAGCCTGTCCTTTCCCGTTATCACCCATCCAACCTGCTCCTTCAATCATGTTCTCCGTCTCAACAGCTGGCCCCTCCAGCCCCCAGGCAGAGCACAGCAGGACCCCTGATGCTTTCCTCTCTCTTAGCCCCCGTATGCCTCCATCACCATCACATGCTGACTCCCCATCCTAAGTGTCCACCCCCTTCTCGCCATGCCCCTCCTCTGGAAGTGCTTCGTGTAAATGGAACAGCCTCCTGGGGTTTCCTACTGTCCGACCACGTGAGTCCATTTTCACAGGTGGCTCTGATCACGGCACCACAGGATCACAACTCTCGGAGACCTCTGGGTGCCTGGGATGTCACTGTGCCAAGTCTCACCAGGCACCCACGAATGATGAACTGCCCAGCTCATCCACCCCCCTCGCGTCCCACCCCAGCCCCGCCGGTCAGAAGCACGCGCAGTTCTCAGACGCACAGATCGCTGGTGACCCACTTTCTCCAGCCTCTGCCTGGTCTTTTCCTTTGTTTTTCACATTTTTCTCCCTCTTTACAGACCCTCCCAACTTGGGCCACCTCAAAACACGCACATGCCCCCAAGGACAGCTCTTAACTCAAGTGTGAGAGTGCCTGCATCCTTGTCCTCCTAAGAGCGGGCGCCGGGTCCTCTCCTCCACCAGGGGCGCACAATCCTTGGGCCATAAGAGGTGTTCATAAACATTCACTGCTCCAGTGAGCGCGTGACCAGAGCTCCCCTCGGGTCAGGGGTGCAGCTTGCCCACAACCTCCCTCTCTCCCCCCTGGGGCCTCCTCACAGCCCACGACCTGGGCACATTTGTCGGAAGAACACGAGTAGCATCATTTAGTAAGCCCCTGCTGTGTACCGGACACTCGCGGAGCCCTTACACGCAGTAACTTATTTAGTGATTTTAACGACCCCGAGAGGAAGGCATTCCAACCTGGTCACTGAGAGGTCAGGTGACTCGTTCTGAGCGTGGGGGTCACACTCTGCCCTCCCCGACGCCCTGCGCCAGCCGAGCTGCAGGTGGCCAGCAGAGGCAGGAGCACACGCCTGGGCAGGCTCTTTCGTGTTGGGAGCGTTTGGTTTCCTGTCGGCCTCTCTTGCTGACCAGGGAACTCCATCCGGTTCCTCCTGGGACCCCTGTTCCCAGCACTTTCATCACGCACAGGAGCCCTGAGCTTCTGTTAGGAAGCAAGTCAGTGGAATATTGGACAAGATTTAGGCAATGGATCTGAGAAACCAAAGGGAGAAATGCCGAGAATGCCAGTCCAGCTGCGGCCAGGGCTCAGCTGGACCATTGCAGGAGAGCAAACTCTCCCCGTTGTCAGTACCAGTGGTTTTCAGGTGGTGTTGGATCCCGAAGATTGGAAAAAGCATCAGAGCTAATTTAGGGGGAAAAATCTATTCTTATCAACGAATTGAGCTAAGTTTCAGAGGAACAGAGACACAGAGGAAGGGAGAGAAATCATCTGGGGAAAGCTAAGGTGGTCTTTCTGCATGCCCTCCCTCAGCAACCCCTAGGCTTACATGTCACACATAAGGGGATAACGTGTCACACGTCATATGGGCACCACACTTGCAGGGCGTCTAGAAAGTGTGATGTTCTCTGGGGCAGGCCATCAGCCGTCAGCCACCACCACTGGAGACGCTCCTGTGCGCACATGCAGTGGGGCCTCCCCATCTGAAGGTGCTCGGCCTGTCCTGCCCCCTGGCTCTCCCCCGGGAGCTGGAACTGAGGCTGTTACAGGGAAGGCAGGGGTGGGGTAAGATTCCACGGAGTGCCCACCACACAGAGAGCTGCTGGGCATGGCGGCGAGTTCTCAGAGGGCAGGATGGCCCTGGTGTCTTGTCGGCCATGTGTGGGGTCCTGCCAGGCAGCCCCGGCCACACAGGACTCTTCCCATTGACTGGGCTGTAGAAGATGGACACCCCGATGCTTCCCACCCAAGGTCTGCCTTCCAGTGTTCCACCCCTGGAGCACACTGCTGCTGCCCGACCTTCTGGCCTCGATCCCTGTTCTGCCCCAGTCTGTGTTTCTCTGCCTTTCATTCTGATGGAAGCCTCTACCTGGCCAGGCAGGCCCTTTGGCAGAAGGACATGGCCTGCCCACAGCAAGCAGGAAGGGCGGAGGGAGAGCTGATGCCCCAGTCTCACTCCCGTCCCCATCTCCAATGTCCCATCAGCCAAGCGCATCCCAAAGCTGGAAGGCCTGGGCATCTGGCTGATGCTGTTCCCGGAGCAGACTCCCAGAGCACACGGCCAGTGGACAGGGGCCGAGATATGTCTGGGGAGGGTGGTGGTGTGACAGAATATACAGCACAGAGGACCTGCCCAGGATGGACTGTGGAACTGAATTCCCTGACTCGGCTTGGAATCTCACCTCTCATTAGCTGTGTAACCTCTCTGTGCCTCAGCGTACTCATCTGTAAATTAAGAGTGTGTCCCTATAGGGTGGCTGTGCGAATTAGATAAGAGAATACCTGTGCATCACTTAGAAAAGTGTGTGGCACATAGTAAGCGTTTAATAAACGCTGGTTGTGGTGACCTGATTTCCCCCTCTGTTAATGCCGGGCCATCTCAAACTCAGCCTGTTGAAAATCCGGCTGAACTTACTTCTTTCCAATCCTGGGCCGTTGTCAGGGTTCGCCACCCACCCAGCCAATCGTACAGCCATGTGTGTTATAGGACAGCCATATATTTTATTGTCCCAAATGGGTCACTTCTGAGAGAAAACGGGGAGCAGTTGACAAATATTCCAGGAAAACAGGCTTGAGCAGAGAGAGACCCCGGATAAATGAGGTCACAGGGTCATCCTAACCCCACACCAAATCAGCCCCCACCTACGCTGCACAGACCACATCTTTCCACCTTCCGCCACCTCCTGTGAGCCAGAGAAATCTCATTTCATCTTATTAAGTAGCTAGAATTCAGTCAATACAAGAATTCATTTGTAAAATAGATAACAACAGAAGAGATTAGTTCTAATAAAAGTAGCCGCCCTCTCTACCCACCTCTCCTAGCCCCTTCCGCACCTTGATCTGATCTCTTTTAACCCTTTTAGCTGAACCTTCTAGTAATTGCATTTAATTTTCAAGCAAAATTCCTCTACCACTATTTATAACTTTTGTTTTCAGTTTGATGCAACATCAACTGACCTCCCGCGGGAAGAAAGGAGAATTTTGCTCACCCCATGACCTCATTCTCCGGCTGAGTGGTGGGTGTTTAATTCCTGGAACTTTACGTGATGTGCTTACACCTAATATCTTTTCCCACCAAATACAGAAGTGTCGACAGACTCCCCTCTGTAGAAAGTGGAGATGCTCACACCCACCTCGTCTTCAGAACACCTTCTCCAGCTCGCTTCTGTGGGGTCAAGGAGGGACTGTTTACATGGAGTTATGGATCTATAAAGTCTTCTGTGTATTGTCTCTAGGTTGACTCTCAAATCTGAAGATCAATAAACCTACCATTATGGCTATTTAAATACCATCCACAGAACCCTGCACTGGGCGCTAACTGCACTTCCCTTCATGGAGAGCTTTTATTGTTCTCCCTAGAATTTCTATTTGCCTTTTTCTTTGCCATTATCTTTAACATATCTTCCTTATTTTTTTTTCAAAATCTTCTTCCATGAAAGGATTCTATTGAGGCCCCCTCCCCCACTTAATATTCCCCAGAGACCTGCCTTCTGGGGCCTCCGACCTCCCGCTCCTGTCTGCACAGCCAACTCTGGACTGTCCACTGAGGGGCTGCTGTCCTGGGACCTGACCCCCTGGTCTGACCTCCTCCCAGTTTCCCAGGTCTCCTCTTTCTTGGAGACTATTTTGTTTTGCTGGAGAACATCCTCAAAAGTACAAGAAAGAGTGTGTGGGAGACACTTTCAGAGGTCTTAACCATTTGAATATTCTAGGAAAGTGAAAGTTAATTTAGAATCTGTGTGTTTCGACCATCTCCATTTTCCACTTTCTAATTCGTGTGAGCGACTTCAGTCTGGAGGAGGGATCGGCTGACAGCCCAGGGACCAAATCCAGTCTGTCACCTGTTTTGAGAGTAAAGAGTTGTTAAGCACGGCCATGCCCACTTGTTGGACCCTTGTCTACGACTGCTGTTCTCTGCAATGGTGGAGTGGGTGGTTGTGACAGTCTGTACAGCCTGCAAAGCCTAAAATAATGACTACTTGGCCCTGCAACAGAGCAGCACTGTCGGACAGAACTTTCTGGATGATGGCGATGGTCGTTTTCTGCACTGGCCACAATTGGCTATTAAGTACTTGTAACGTGTCTAGTGCCACTGAGGAACTGACTTGTTAAGTGCACTTAATTTTAATAGAATTTAATTTAAACCCCACATCTGTCTGGTGGCTGCCATGTTGGACAGCTTGTTGGCTGGTTGAGACTGGAATCAGGCCTTGGGGACTACTGGGCCATGGTATGGCAGACACGGAAGCAGGCCGTGAGGCTGATCCACCGGGACGCGGGAGCCCGGAAGGAAGGTCTGCGCCCACTGCTCCAGGTGTTGATCCCCCGTCACCCGTGCTGGAGACTCTGCTCCCTGTGTTTGTGTGGGGAGAGCTCTGGCCTCATCTCACACCAGGTGGAGACAACAGGGAGAAGAGCCAAGGTGGCCGCCTCTCACGGGCCACTGCTGCATTAGGTGGTGGAGGTGGTGTCGTGGGGCGGACAGCTGCTCGTCTGAAAGCCCTGGGAAGCAGTTCTGTCCCCCACCCGTTAGCAGAGTGACCTTGCACAAGCCTCTTCGTTCACCTTCAATGTTCATCTCAACAAGATGGAGACTCCCCCTCTCAGGGCTCTGGGGACGGTTGGATAAAATGTGGGATCTACGGTGCCGGGCACATAGCAGGTTTATAACAAATCAGAGTTCCTAGGCTGTATCCCCCGTACTCAGGCCTGGTGAGACACCTGTTTATGTCGATGTAAAAGGAGAGTGTTAACAACAATGCTGGAGAAATGGTGCTAAAACGAAGCTTAGCAGGTTTCTCAGCTGCAGAACGTCTGACAATCTTCGATATGTAAATGTGCCTAGTGAGCATCCAGCTAAAGGAACGTGTATTTCCCAGCTTCCTGACTGTGGGAGGGTAAAGGCCTGTTTCCTTGTGTGGTGTTGTGATGTTCCCTAACCACACGTGTTCTCAGGGCCTGGTGTCAGGGGATGCAGCATGCACACACATGCGCGCACACACGCACATACACGTGTGTGCACAGCTGAGTGACAGAATGCACCCCTTTGGGGCTCTGGTGACCCTCTCTCCATGTAGCCGTCTCTCCCCCACAATCCATACCCGGTTACACCTCGTGGTCCCACCGCTGGCCAGGCTGTGCCGACGGTCACTCGACACTGTCTCCGCCCGGGATTGCTTTGTCCTTTTCTGTCTCTGGGGGTAGGCACAAAGGTGAGTGACAAGCATTTTGCTTTTCATCTCCAAGAAGGGTGAGAAATGGACACACAGGCAGCAGAGCTGACAAGGCGTCTGCCTCCGGCGGGCTCGTCTGTAATTAAACATCAACCAATTTGAGTTTTGCCCAGTGCAGCTGCCTGCTCCCTGAAACTTTTACAAAGCACCCGCGCTAATGAGGATGCCAGCTAATTACTTGCAAAATGATTAAGAACTCACACTGGGACAATGGATGGGTCTCAGCGGGGAGCCTGGCAGATGCTCCTCCAGCCCCTCACCCGCTGGCTCCCAGTTCCACCGCTGAAGGACGGTGCTGAGTGCCGCAGACAGCACGCCAAGGCTGGGACTCGCACGGGGACGGGGACGGCGGGGCTTCTGCTGCAGGAGGACAGGCGAAGGCTCAGGCTGGACCAGGTTTATCTTCCCAACCCTGCAGAGACTAATGGGTCCCTCCACCAGGAGGATCCGTCGTCCCTCAGCCTGGCATGACCACCTCTGCTTATTTCATTTCTCGCAAGTTCTAGAGCTGTGCTAGGGCCTGGCAATTTGCTTCCCCCCTGGGGCCCGCTTCCCAGAAGAATGAGGGCCTCACGGGCTGGCTCGGTGCTCTGCTGTTGGCAGAGCCATCAGGCAAGGTGATGAGAGGGCTGGCAGGGGACCAGGTTCAAGTCTCCGGAGCTGTGTGCGGGGGTCTCCAACTGTGCTCACGACCCTGCAGAGTTGGCTTGCCTTGCCCCTGTCACAGAGGAGGAACCTGAGGGTCTTCCCTGCTTCCCGCTCTGTGCCGGGGTCTCATCCCCTCCCCTAGGCAGCACAGCTCAAAGCCAGTCTCCTGAGGGCGAGCCTTCGGACACACCTCTGCCTTCCAGAAGGAGCTCCTTGTTCTCTGAGTGACCCTAGAGCCTGGACTTCCCCGGACGGCGCTCTCCCATGACCAGCTCTGCAGCCTTGACTGAGGAGTTAACGCGGCCCTCTGCCCTGAGCCTCTGCTGGAGGGGTGGGGAGTGGATCCCACTGTTGTTGCCTTCTTGTCCCCTGGGCCAGCCCCTCGCCTTCACGGCCATCTGCTCCCCCTCACTGCCAGGGCACAGGGAGCGCCCACTGGGGCTCCGTGTCTGGGCCCACTGGGAAGATCTCAAGCTGAAAGTCAGCCACACTCCGCGCAGGGTTTCTCCCGAGATACTCGGCTCTGGGAAAATGCCAGAATCTCCAGAGGAAAGTTACGGCATGCTGATGCTCACACGTGTGTGTACACACATTCACACACTCACGCTACACACACCACAGACTCACACACGCGCTACACACACACACAACACACATACACCATACACACAACACACATAGACCACACACACACTCTCACACACCACACACACACACATACAACACACATACACTGAACACAACACACATACACCACACACACTCACACGCACTACACACATGCCACACACACTCACATACACCACACACATAGCATACTCAGACTCACACATGTGCCACACACACTCACACACACACTTTTCTTTCTAATCAGCATCCCTGTCCGACAAGCCCTGGCACTGGCTGATTTAAAAACAGCCCCGTTTGAAGCCATCACTGGACAGGATTTTTAAAAATTTTGCTTCTAATTATGAAACTTCCCAGCGGGGGACCTCCAGCTGTCCGCTCACCCTTCCTGGCTCTGAAAGGCTGTGGCTGTCACACGGCCCCCTCTCATGACTCTGCCATTCCTGGGGGCCCAGGGAACAGAGGCAGGGGCACCTCACCTCCGTGCTGCAGGGACCCCTCCAGCCGGTAGAAAGCAAGGTGACATTCCTCACTTTCCCCCTCCCTGCCCCCTGCTCTGTCTTATGTCCCAGGCACCTGTCCTTGAATTTCCCTGAGGACCCCAGTGGGGCATGATGCAGCCACTGCCTCCGGGAGCCCGTGGTCTGTTGGAGACAGGCCTGGGCCACAGCGACACCCCACCTGTAACGGTTCAGGATCTTACGGTTTGCAGAATCTCCCACACGCATTATCCCACCCTCACACCATCTTCATCCCATCGCCCGGATGGGGAAGGGGCAGCCAGACCCAGAGAGTGCTCGGTAACGAGCCAGCCCCCAGCTTAGGGCTCCAGGCACAGGGTCCTGCCACCCCCTGGCAACCTGCAGAACCGAGCACTCCGCCAGCCCCCGAAATTGAGGCTTCAGAACCTCCTTTGTCAGGTAGAGGAGAAACAGGACAGTCACATCAGCAGACTGAACATAAGGCTGCTTGCACGGGGTCTTTCTGTATTTTTCTACAATTAATATTTTTTAACAACTTTTTATTTTGAAATCATTATAGATTCATAGGAAGTTGCAGAGGAGGTACAGAGAGGTGTCAAATACCCTTCGCTCAGTTTCCTCCAGTGGCTGCGTCTTATAGAGTTACAGGTATAGTGTAATAAAGACAGCCTGCCCTGGTGCTCCAGTGGTCAAGGTCCTGCATTCTCACTGCTGTGGCCCAGGTTCGGTTCCCAGTCAGGGAACCACACCACCCGCCTGTTCTTTCGTGCCTTTGTCAAAAATCAGTTGTGCGTATTTACGAGGGTCTATTTCTGGGCTCCCTATTCTGTTCCCTTTATCTGTGTGTCCCTCCATCTGCCAACACCACACCGTCCTGATGACAGCAGCTACACAACAAGTCTTGAAATCAGGTAAACTGCTTCCTCCTGGTTTAGTTATTGTTTTAGTTATTCTAGTTTATTTGGCTTTCCCTATAAATTGTGGAATTATCTTGTCTTTATCTACAAGAAAATCTTCCTGTGATTTTGATAGGAATTGTGTTAAACCTGTATTTCAATTTTGGGAAAATTGATGTCTCTACTATGTTGAGTCTTCCAATGCATGAGCGTGATATGCCTCTCCATTTATTTAGATCTTTTTGCTTTCCTTCATCAGTATTGTGTGGCTTTCAGCATACAGTGCCTCTCCATGTTTTGTTAGATTTATACCTACTTCATTTCTTTTGAGCAATTATAAATGGTATTGCATTTTCGATCCTGGTTTCCACATATTCGTTGCTAGTATTTAGAAATGCAATTGATTTTTGTATGCTGATCTTGTGTCCCATGACCTTGCTGAACACACTTATTAATTTGGGGAGATTCTTTTTGTTTCTTGGGATTTTGGATGTAAACCCCCACATTATCCACAAATAAGTCAGTTTCATGTCTTCCTTTCTGATCCGTATGCCTCCTTTTCCTTTTCTTGTCTTATTTCGTGGGCTAGACCTCCAGTCCCATGTCGACCAGCATGGGAGAGTGGACATGCTCGCCTTGTTCCCAGTGTCATTGGGGTAGTATTCATTCTTTCACCATTAATTGTGATGCTAGCTGATGCAGCTGTTCTTGTAGAGGCCCTTTATCAAATTGAGGAGGTTCCCTCTACTAGTTTTCTAAGAGTGTTTATCATAAATGAGTGTTGAATTTTGTTAAAATGACAAACTCAGGTTGTGCTTCGAGGAAGGGCACGTCATCTGCTGGGAAAGTAAAAGAAGGGCCCTGTCTTAGGGTCAGGGAAGGAGAGCTGAGGGGGAGGAGGGTATGGTCAGGAGGGAATGGGTGGGCAGCACCTTGACGGGGGGCCTCAGACTCTGCAAGTGCCCTGGGGTGGGAGAGAGTTCGGGGTACACAGGGGACAGGAAGAAGGCTGGCCAGGGAGAGCACGGAGGAGGGGAGGCTGGCATCAGAGACCACAGTAAATAAGGGCTCAGTCTTTGTCCGGATGGCAATGGGTGGGGGTTGGGGGGGCAGAGTGGCAGAGAGGAGACCAGTTCAGAGGCCACGAGTGTCTAAACCCAAAGGCAAAGATGGCTCAGACTACGGAGGTGGGAGATGGAGAGAAGTTGGGGATAAACTCCACAGGCTGGGTGATGGGCTGGATGTCAGGGTGACAGGTAGGGAGGTGTCAGGAGCCTGATCTTTCTGAGGGTGCCCTGTTTCCTCGGAAGGCAACATGTTAACTCAAGAGATTGCAGCAAGGATCCTTTACGGACCCAGTAATTTCCTCGTTCACAGTGCCCAGCACACTAAGTCCCGGATGCACAGCACCTTACAGCTTAGACGGCACCTT
Source organism: Ceratotherium simum simum (assembly GCF_057802395.1). Classification (NCBI taxonomy): domain Eukaryota; kingdom Metazoa; phylum Chordata; class Mammalia; order Perissodactyla; family Rhinocerotidae; genus Ceratotherium; species Ceratotherium simum. Next base: position 2,923,055 of record NC_141922.1, read on the forward strand.
GCACCTCCATCATCTCAGGTTGCCTTGCTCAGTGCTCTTCAGTGGACCCCACAGCCGGCCCTCCACCACTCACCACAGCCCCCCAGCCTTGTTTGGCTGTGTTGCTCAGGGCTCCCTGGACAATTCCCTCTGGGTCAGGCCTCCGTGGCTTTTTCCATGCCGTCCCATACCTGGCCTGGCCTTGGCCTGCTCTCCTGTGTCTGAGCGCAGGACTGGCCTCAGCTTTGGAGGCCTAGCCTGGGTTCTTCCCATCAGAGAAGCGAGGCCCTTGGGGCTTCAATGACACTGGGTGTCCGTTATTGCCCCCAGTGCAATATTGTAGGGAAGAGTCTCGTTTGTTTTCAGGCCTGTCTTCACAATGAGCCTGATGCTCCTAGAAGGTAAGAATCCTCATGTTCCTTTCTGTGCCCCCTGTGGACCTCACTATGCTGCTGTGCCCCGGGGAATGTGGTTTTGCTAACCCGGGTTTTACCGACATTAAAGTGTGTGGTTCTGTGGAGCATCGGGCCTGGGAGACGTGGAGAGAAGACGTTGAGCGGGACCCAGGCTGGTCCAGAAGGCGGGTGAGCTTGCTGGAGCCTCAGAGGGGCAGATTACGGAAAGGTGTGGGAGCTGACAAAGTCAGAACCTACCAGAAGATGGTGCAGGCCGGGCATCCGCCGGGATCCAGGCGAGGGAAAGGGAGGGAAGCTGGCAGCATCGTGGTTACCTGGACACTGGGAGGCAGGTGGTGAGTGGACCAGACCACAGTAATTGCAGAAAGCAGTGTGCTCCCAAGAGCTGGTAGTATTTGCAGCTGCCAGGAGCTCAGAGGACCGCCCATGGGGTGGGTGCTGGCACCTCCCAGGGGAGGCTACGCAAGCTGGTGCAGGACTTCTGAGGAGATGGGGTGCAGATCCAGGCTCTGCTGGTGCCTCTGAGGGCGTGGTCAGCCGTGCTGGGGTGATGCCGACAGGCCCCGGGGAACAGCGAGGGAGTCTCTTCTTCCCACACTGCCTTCCACTCTCCATCAGCAGAAATTAAGGGCAGGCAGATGGCCAGGGGGCTGAGGAGCATGGCTTGCAGATCCCAGCCCCAGGGCCACAGAGCAGAGGAGGGAAGTGTGGGCTTGGAGTCAAGAGACGTGGGGAAATCCGCTCTGGATCAACAGGAAGGGAATTGGGAACTATTGATAGTTCATCCTGTTTTTTTTCTCTTTTTTGTAGTGAATTAAAATCAAACACCCACATCCATCCACCCAAATTAGCATTTTGTCATTTTCACTCTGGATTTTTTTAAATATAAAGGAATGAACGATTCTGATCAGGTTGAAGTCTCCTTTGTTGTCCTCGGGCCCAGAGAAAAATGAATCTCTTGACCGTGGAGGATGAACGTCGGCCCTTGTCCTTCTGTCTACACTGTGACGTTGTGTCGGTGGAGACTGTGTGGTATTGCCCTGGGGGCTTAAAAATCACAAAAGAATGAATTGGAAATCAAGACTTGTTATGAAGCTATAAAAATTAACATGCTCTCCTGCTGTATGTATTCTGCAATTTATTTTTTCACTTAAAATATGCTTTTGAAATCTAGCCATATCATTCATTATGTGTACATTTCACTAACAGCTGGATCAGAATTTATTCAAACAGACCCCTGATATCTGGATTTATTTTCAACTTATGCTGTTACAAACAACGCTGCAGTGAACATTTCATTCATTTATCTGTGCACACTTCTCTTTCAGATTTCTGTAAGATTCCATATTCCTCTAAGTAGATATGATGAGTCAAATATTTGCACATCTACATTTTGAGTGTTTGTTCAAATTTATCTTTAATTTACATACAGTAATATTCACTCTTTGTGGTACCCAGTTGAACAGGTTTTGACAAATCCTCAGAGGCACCCACTCACATCACAATTAGGATATGGAACAATTCCATCGCCCCCAAAAGTCCCTTCCTGCCTCTCTGTGTTCAACACCTTCCCTCACCCCCAACTCCTGGTGCCCACCAGTCTCTTCTCCATCCCTTTGGTTTTGCTTTTCCTAGAATGTCGTATAATACCATCAGAGTGTGTGGCATTAGGGGTTTGGCCTTCTCTCAGCATCATGCCTTTGAGACTCACCGTGCTTTTGTGTGCATCGAGTTTGCTCCTGTAGGTTGCTGAGGAGTATCCCCTGGTGTAGAAGGACCCTGGTGTGTTCATCCTCCACCTGCTGGAGGATATTTGCGGGGTTCCAGATTTTGGTGATTGCACTAAACATTCAGATACAGTTTTAGTGGAATTATAGGTTTTCATTTCTCTTGGGAATATAACTAGGAGTGGGATTGCTGGGTCATAGTGTAAGTTCACATTTGACTTCTTAGATAAATGCCAAACTGTGTTTCCAAAGTTACTGCTGTCCCATTTTGCATTCCCACCAGCAATGCACGGGAGTCCCAGGTGCTCTGCATCCCTGCCACCACTTGGTATTGTCAGATTATCTACCTATCTATCTATCTATCTATCTATCTATCTATCTATCTATGCACACACCGTATATATTCACATGCACACACACATATACAGTTTAGTAGGCATGTGTTGCTGACTCCTGGTGATTTTCACTTGGGTTTCTCTATTGGGGAATGATGTTCAGTATATTTTCATCTGCTTATTTGTCACCAGTATGTTTTCTTAGGTAAAACATCTATTTAGATCACTTGCTCTCTTTTTATTGGTTTATTAGTTTTCTTATTATTAAATTATGAGACCTGTTTGTATATTCTGGATACAAGTTTTTTGTTGGATATGTGATGATTTGAAAATACTTTCTCCCAGATGCAAATACATCTCCCATGAAAATGTCTTTTCCTTCTTTTAATAGTGTCTTTCACAGAGTGAACGTTTTAGTTTTGATAAAATCCTACTTATCAATGTTTTTCTTTTATGTACTGTGCTTTCAGTGTCGTATCAAAGAAAACTTTGCCAAATTCAGGAGCTGGCAAACTGTATCTAAAAAAGGCCGGATAATAAATATCATAGTCTTTGTCGACATGTGATCTCTATCTCAATGGCATATTCTTGGTTTTTGTTTTGTTTTGGTGGGGGGGCGGTTTGTTTTTACAATCATTTAAAAATGCAAAGCCATTCTTAGCTCAAGGGCACATAAAACAGCCCGTGGGCTGGATTTGGTCCATGGGTCGCAATTTGCTGACCCCTGGCTTAATCCAAGGTCACTAACATTTTCTTCTAGAAGTTCTGGACTTTTACATTTCACTTTCAGGTCTCTGATCTGTTTCGAGTTAATTTCTGTAACATGTGAAGTATGTGTCAAGATTTAATTTTTTCATGTCAATGTCCAACGTTGTTTCAGCGCTGTTTGTTGAAAAGACTATCCTTCTCCACTGGGAAGGCCATTGTTTGGCAACTTAGTAAAGCTCACTTGACTCTATTTGTGTGAGTCACTTTCTGGATGCTCTAATCTGCTCCAGTGTTCAATGCTTTTAAGAGGTGGTTTTTAGTATTTCATCCAGTTTCAGCAGAGAAGTGAGACCACCTTTACTGGAAACAAAACTTTCTGGAGTTTATTTATTTTAACCACTGATAGGTATTCCATCACATGGGGTTATTTTCCAAATGTTCACTGTCACAAATAGTGCTACAAGCAACCCTGTGCACGGCCCCTGTGCACATGCCTGAGGGAGGTCTCCAGGCCCCAGTGCTTGGTGGGGTCTTGCTCTCCCTGCCGTCACCTACGTGGGAGTGTTTGGTGCTCTCACAGTGAGTAGGATTGAGGGGTTAGTGGCCAGGGGTGCTAGACACCCTATAATGTGAATAATTGTCCTATATCTCACACAAATTTCAAGTATCCCGTCTGAGCACTCATGTAGGTCCATCTGTTTACGCAACTTATTATATATATAAAAAATTTTTGCATGGATTTAATATAAACTGAACATATATGCTGAATTTTCCAGGAATGCAAATACCTTGTAAATAGAGGTTAGATGGAACTATGTTTTATTCAGAACTTTTCCAAAAGTCATTTGCTTTTTCAGATAATCATGTCACCAATGGTATTTGAGCAGTGCCACCATATTGGACCACTCAAGGGGCTCATTCTATTCTCTGTAAATATCACTGCTACGGAATCATGCAGCACATAATCCTCTCTTCCAGAAACCCACACAATGCATCTCTGTTAGTCTGCACTTACATTAATGGTTAACAGTGATTATACACACACACACACACACACACACACACGCAAGTGTTTTTATTTAGTCTTATTTCAAAATATTGTATGTAAAGTTTATACAATATTCAGCTAAACATTTCAAATACAAATTACTCATTATAGGAAAATAGAAGCATTTGACACCTTCATTGAGTCTTCCATTTAGCTATGCATAATCATGTACATATTGTATTACATATCGTTTTACTATAAATTACTCTCCTTTTATTTCTGATTTATATTATAGATAGGGCATTATATTGATTTTTTTGAAATGATGTGTGCTGGTTAGGTTGTGTTGCTTATGACTTTCATGTCAGGGGAGTAAAGGGGTGCTTTACAGTATTTGCAATGAGAGGGGCTTGCTGGGAGTGAAGGATACAAGCGGAATTCCTGGGACACTGGGCGCCCACGTTTCACCCTCGCTCATCGCCAAGCTGCTGTCCATGGTGCTGAAACAATGCCTCTTCCCGCTGTGCAGCTGCGCCCGCATCCGCGTTAGCCCGTGGGCTGTCAGACAGACACGTTGATTCGCTTTTGTGATGAGTGTGAAGTGGTATCTATTGTTCAATTTGCATTTTCCCTGAGTGCTGGTGAGTTTAGGCCTCTTTCCCTGCTGTTGGCCACTTGGGAGTCCTCTTTGGTGAATTGAAGTTCCTAACCTTTGTCCAGTTTTCTATTGTATTGTTTACTTTATTCTCATTGATTGGCAAAAGTTATTTGTATATCTGGACACTGGTGCTTTGCTCTGTGTACTGCAGGTTGTTCCTCCCTGCTGTTGCATTTCGTTTAATTGTGTTTATTTATTTATTTATTTTGTACCAAAGTGTTTCATCTGCTGTAGTTACATTCATCAATCTTTTGCTTTAGGTATTGTTCTCTTTGAGTCTGGTCTAAGAAGTTGTTTCTTATTCTTAGGCTATGATGGAAATATCCTGTAATCCTTTTGAGATGTTTTAAAGACTTTAAAAAAAATTCTCACTTTAATCATGTGGAATTCATTATATGGAATAGGGTGAGGAAGGGAATCTAATTATTTTTTTTTTCTGATGGAAATTTCCCATATTAAGTCATCCATCCATCCTTTACTAATTTGTAATACCACCTCTATAATTCATCAAATTCCTACATATGCATCATTCTGTTTCAGGACTATTCTGTGTCCTGTTTTTGTTCCATTGATCCGTTTGTATTTCCCTGTACCATTATAGTCCAGATTTATTTACTATGTTTTCATAATACATGTTGACTTCTAGTACTTGAGTCCCCCTTCTGTAAGCTTATTTTCTTCAAACTTATTCTTGGACTTTTAATCCCTCATGTGAATTTTGGCATGGGTTTGTCAATTTTCACTGATAATACTGTTGGGACTTTGATTGGGGTAACATTGGATTTATTAATTAACTTGGAGTGAATTTTAATCTTTATGATTTAAGTCTAATCATCCATGAAAATCTCTTCATTTATTCAGATGTTTTACTGTATCTTTCAATAAATTTTATAATTTTTTCATTTTCTTCATACAAATTCTTGTGCATATTTTATTACATTTATTCCTAGGTAACTTATAGTTTTTGTTGTTACTGTGAATGGGAATTTTTTGCTCCATTACATTTCTTATTTGCTATTTTATGTTACGTGGTAACGCTATTGATTTTTTAAATGTTGGTTCTATATTAAACTATGCTGTTTTAATATGTTGACCACTGTATCCAGGAACTCTGCTGGTTTCTCCTCTGGGCTCTAATCATTTGTCCAAATTTTCCAGGACAATCGTGTAATTTGCAAGTAGCCGCATTTTTGGTTCTTTCCATTGTCTGTCTTATTTCGCTTTCTTGTAGCAGAGATTATGCCTCCAGTGAAGTGTTGAATAGTAGCACTGATTGAGGTCAGTCATGTCTTATTTCTGACTTAAATGGAAATGCTTCTCCAATTGAACCATCAATTTTCTTATGTTCAATTTTACATGATATTAATAGTGCTAGAATTGTTTTATTATGATTAATATTCTATGCTTTTATTTTAAGCTTTCTATATACATACATATAAATTCCATTTATATTCTAATTTTAAAATCTTCTTTTTAATACATTTGCACTTATTGTAATTGATTACTGTTATATTGGACTTATTTCAATCATATTATTTTGATTTTACCATTTTTTTCCTCTTTTCTTGCCTTCTGTTGGATTGATACCTTTCTCTTTTACATCTCAGCAAGTTTGGCAATGATGAGTTGTATGTCTAACATTTTAGTGGTTACTTAAAATTATAACACACAGAATTAACTAAAAAAAAAACTCCAGAAATTATAGATATATTCAGAATTTCTATCTTCCTGCTGTGCGTGATCAGGACCTTTCTATGCTTTAAGCATTAAACATACCTTCACATCATTAATTATTGTATAGGGCTTTATTTTAGCTTCTTTTTGTAAGCATAGAAAGTTAGTGGGATTTTTTTGTAATAGTTAGTAGCAAACCATGCTTATAAATGTATTTTGTCAATAAACAAACCCTTTTTGTTTCCTGAATTTTAAGACTTTCTCTTAGTCTTTTTCTCCTTGGTGAATTACATCATTTGTTAGTTCTTTCAGTGAGGATTCAGGATCAGTAATCTCTCTCAATCCTTGTATATCTGAAAAATCTTGATTTTGTCCTCCTTGAATGACAGTCTGGCTGGGTATAGAATTCTAGGTTAAACATTATTTTTCCTTAGCAACTTGAATATATCACTGTATTGTCCTTGGCATCTCTTCTGGCTGATCGTAAATATGCCTTTATCTCTCCTCTTTCATAGCCTTTAAGGTTTTCTCTCTGATGTTTTGCAATTTCACTAAAATACATCTTCTTGTGGGTTTGTTTGCATTTATCCCATTTAGAATAAATTGTGCTTCTGTTAGCCAAGGACTCATATCTTTCCTTGGTTCTAGAAAATTCATAGCCATGATCTCCATGAGTATTTCCTCTCTCCAGTTCACTCTGTCTCCTTCTAAAACTCATGTGATACTGTGTTGGACCCTCTCAATCCATCTTCCAAGCCTCAACCTCTTTTGTATATATTATGCATCTCTTTAAAATGGTCTCTTGATTTTAAGCTTTACCACATATTTCTAACTAGGCGGAGGGCTTCCACTTTAACCCACATCTTACTTGTTTGAAATGGGAGTAGAGGCTATTCTACATCAGTTCAGACTGTCATATTGAATCTTGATTCTTCTTCCTTTGTGCTTTGAATCCCACAACCAGGTTTTCTCCATCATTTTTAGCTATTGACATGGTGGGCTCAGGAAATAAGACCATTAAAATCCCCATCTTCTGTTCTCTAGTGAGCTATCTATTCATACTACTCCATCCTAGCAGTACTATGAGTACTCCTACTGCCACTACCCAGAGTAGCAGTGGCAGTAGTAGCTTCCTGCTTTAGGATCAGCCCAGAATGCTGCAGGTCTGCCGTCAACATTTGGTCAGTAAGTGAGCCCCTGTCCATCACAGTACAGAGCACTTTCTACGCATCATCTCATTTAGTTCTCACAATGACCTAGAGGATGGCATGGTTATTTATCCTCGTCTAAGAATGATAAGCTGAGCACAGAGGCTAGGAGAGTGACCACGGTCACACAGACAGCAAGTGGCCTAGTTGGGATTTGAAGCCACGACCTCAGACCCCAGGCCTGAAGTGCTTGACCGTGATCCCCCTCGATTGTCTCTGGAAAGGGCCGGAAAGCCAGAAAACCAGGCATCTAGACTTATGAGTATGTTAACTGCACATCTCTTTTTCTTGTGCTGATAACGAAGCATGGTGGAGAGGAACCTGCCTTTGAGAGCTTCTCACTCTAAGAGGAAACTGATATGGAAACATAATTACAATGGATCGAAGCAAAAAACAGTGAGAGCTTTGGTTATTCCCGCAGCCTGTGATACCTGAGCTGAGTCGTAGAGATGAAGGGAAATATCCAGGCGAAGGGAGCAAGGGATGGGTTCCAGGTAGAAGGCTCAGCATTGCAGAGGCCAAGGGGGAGGAAGCATCTACTGGGTATGAGCCACCACAAAGAGCTGGTGCTGTGGGAGCACGAGGAGTGAGGGGCAGCGGTCATGGACGAGCCTGGGCAAGGGGGCAGGGGGAGCTTTTCTTGCCACATCAAGGATGGAGCCCTTGGACCCGTAGAAAAGGTAGGGGGAGACAACGGAGGGTTTCGAGGATGCAGAGAGACCTTCACACCTAGCCAACAACTAGGCGAGTCGTTTTGCAGATGTCTGGATCATTGAAAGTGCTGAAAACAAGGATTTCAGGTTGAGAAAGGACCATTTATATCCCATGCAAACACTCTGCATATTTGAATTTTCTGATGTTGGTAACTGGTGCGTGGAAATCCCTGAATTGGAGGAAAAGGAACCAGTTCTGGGGCACAGGCTCTTTGCACTGTCCACAGCACCTCCTGGGGACGCGGACAGGGCCCCTTCTCATTTTTCAGCCACATCCCAATTCATGGGGGGGCGGGGAGGAGAAAAAGTACCGCCAGTAGCAGCGCCTCCGATGTGATGAAGAACAATACGAACGAAGGACTTAATTTGAAAAGAAATGTGGTTGTGATTTAATTTAAGCCACCAAGTTAATGCATTTTTTTCCTAATTTCAACCTTGGGTGCACCGCATTCATTTTCACTGGCCCGAGTGGTTCTCGGTCAATGTTCTCAAGTCACTTTCATGCATAAAGTTGTTTATCCTTAACTAGATTACAGGCCGCAGGAGGCTGGGGCTGTGCCCTTTCTTTAGGACAGCAATTTCCAGGGTGGGGGCTACATCTCGCTGTCTGATTAGGGGCTCCCTGGGACGGAGCATGTCCACCATTCATTCTGTAACTCTTCACTGGATGCCCACTATGTGCCAGCACAGGGGGGGCTGGGGATTCTGAGACAAGTCTGACGTGGCCCTGCCTCTGGGCTGAGGGGACTATAACATGGCCAGGAGTACAGACAGTGGTGGTAGAGAGGTAATGCTGAGCTCAAGGGGACGCTTGAGGAGGGTCTTGAGGTTGGCAAACCATTTACCCGGGACACTAGGGAGAGTTCTGGGCAGAGGCAGCGGCTCATGAAAGGGCCGAAGCAGGTGGCCCGCTCCCACAGCGTGAGCAGCCGAGTCAGAAGGCGGGTGGGGGAGGATGCTGCCTGGGCTGTGGTGCTCAGTGAGGGAGCCGGCAGCCTTCATTCTGGAGGGGATGAGGAGCCCCTGGGGGTTTACCTGGAGACTCAAAGGCAGATGTCGGTGTCTTAGAGCAGAACTTCTCCAAACGTACTGCATACCAATGGGCATCTGCAGATCTGGGGTGGGGCCTGAGGCTCTGCGTTTCTCCCAAGCTCCCAGACGCTGCTGATGGATGGCTCTGTGAGTGGGGAAGGTGCAGAAAGAACCATCCTGCAGCTGGTCTGGAGGAGAAGACAGCCTGAAGGCAGCAGGACCAGCAAGGAGCCGGCTTCAGGTCTGGTGGGACGAATGCCATTCCCCCTCCTCCCGTTTGTCTCTGGAGCCTCCAAAGCAGGGATGTGTGCAGTGGCTGCTCTATTTCCTTCCTTCCTCCTGCTGCTTCCTTGTGTTCATTCGCTTACATATTCCTCCTTTAAGCAAAAGGAAACACTAGGAAGGAAATACATCGTTAGGGAGTACAATGTCCAAGGTGGGTGAATATCTAACTGGGATGAGCAGAGCAAGGTCCACACACAGGTCTTCCTCCTCCAGGAAGCCTGTCCTGACTGCTCAGCCCACAGTGCAGACCCTTCCCCAGTCTGACTACACTGAGTGTGCTTGGGTCGCGCACGTTTCCCACTAAAGTCCTAAGGTCACTGTCGACAGAAAGCCGTTTTCTTCTGTTTCTCCCACAGGGCTCAACTCAGGGCCGGGCCCCAATGGAAACTCACTTGTGACCTTCAGATTTGGGAAGCTAGCTTTGGGGAGGTGGTCAGACCTATCCCGGACCCTGGGGCCCCCATCAGACCAGTGCGGAGAGCCTGAACCAGAGCGGGCGAGTCACACGACATGAGACGAGGGCTCCCGTCTCCCAGCCCAGGTCTCCGGGGGTGGCTGAGGCAGTGCAGGCTGCGGAGTGAGGCTGGAACAGCCCAGGAGGGAAGAGGTCGGAGGCGACGAGCAGCAGTTTCTATGGGGTCTGGAGGCAGCAATTTCACACCTCTGTGCTTTTAAACCAAACTGTAAAGCCTGGATGCCCAGGGAGGGGTTTCTGGAAGAGTTAACGAGGCACCGCTTTGCGGAACCGTTCTAACTGCTTAACGATGCACAGCTCAATAATGAAGGGAGAGTCCACCAGACCCAATACAATCTGAAATTAAAGAAAAATGGAATGTATTAAAAATGGATTGCAGTGTTAATGGAGAATGTCAGCCTGACAGCCAGAACTCCACCCGCCATGCCCAGATCAGGGAGTGCGTCTGGGGCTGGTGGCTCCTCCTCACTGCCTGGCTGAGGGCTCCAATGGCAGAACAGGACTGGGGCTGGGGCTGAAACCACGCTGGACATTGCCCGTGTCTGCTGCTCTCTCCACCGCGGGTCCCGCCTCTTCTCGGAGAGCTGCCCGTCGCCCCTCCCAGATGCGCAGTCTACCGCCTGTGAGCGGCCTCCAGCCTCGCCCGGCGCAGTTTGCTTCCTGCTCTGCCCTTCTGGCACCTTCTATATGCCCAGTATGCCCTTTTCTTGGTAGTCGGGTTCTCTCCTCACTTCCACACTCATGTCCAGGCAGCTAAGGCTCATTTCTGACGGGGCCTCTGCTGTCCCCCATTTGAATTTCCTGGGAGGAAAGTTAGCGTTTGTGGGAGAAACGTTGGACCCTGGATGAACCTTTCTGAGGCCTGGACCCACTGTGGGGCTGGTCACAGTGACTGTGAAGTCTGCAGCACTTCCTTCAGTCGGGCGGTGTCCAACCACGTGACAACTTGCAGTCATCCTGCCCAGAGAGGCTCCAGACCAGCAGTGGACATAGAATTCTTGAGTGGACATCTGTGGTTGCTTCTCCAGCCTCCATGCCCTCTTCCTCCCATAATTCCCCTCCCCCAGCTCAGCCTTGCCGGAGAAGCCACCCCTCCCCGATTCTGCCCACATGGTGTGAATGGCCCGCCCTGACTCCAGAGATAAACATGTGATGCAGGCCCAGCCAATCACAGGTCTGCACCTCCCTGGTCACATGGTTGGCTTAGGGATAAGCATCTGACCCAAGCTCTTCCAACAGTGTGGATGCAGTGGGTCATTGGAGTAGACCGTGCTCGTTCCTGATGGGTGTGAGACTGCAGCTGTTTTGTGACCATGAGGGATCTGAAGGCACTGCCATGGATTCCTGGAGGGTCTGGATTGTCTCTTGTAGCTGGAGAATGAAGGTGGTGCTGGTGTGGCAGGAGGCAGAGCTGAGAGATGGGAGGAAGCTCGAATCTTCACACCTCATTTGAACCCTGAATCCAGCAGTACCTGGTGAGGTTACCCTAAGACTTTCCATTGCATGGTCGTTGAATAATACACACACACACACACGCACACACACACCATCTTTTTGTTCTCCTAAGCCAGTTTGATTTAGTATCCCGCACCACAATTCAGGATACTCAGCTGTTGCTGAGATGGACCGAGGAGGATGCAACGGGGCACAGGGGACTGACCCACCCAGCGGGCAGAACAGAGAGGAGCCACACGAGAGGACCCAGTGTGAGCTGTCGAGGTGCTCAGGCGCAGGTGAGGGGACGAGGGATGAGGAAAGAAGAGCAGGGCACAGTGGGGGCTTGTTGGAGACCACCACAGAGGGAGTGGGTCAGTGTGGTGGGGGTGGCGGCAATGTGAGGGGGTAACACCTCGGAGAGGGGGATCCGGCAGAGAGGGAGGGTCAGAGCGAATCCTGGCTCTGACCGGAGGCTTGTTTCAGCTGTCTACAAATTTGCTGATACTCCCCTTCAGCGGGGGCCCTACTCCCCTCCCCTGAGTGCAGGCTGCACTTAGTCTGGTATTTCTAACAAAGAGTAAAGTGGAAGTGAGGGTCTGTGACATTAAAGCCTAAGACATCAAAGACACTGCGGCTCCTCTCCCCTCATCTCTCTCTGTCTCTGTCTCTGTCTCTGTCTCTCTGTCTCTCCCTCCCTCTGTCTCTGCCCCCCTCTCTTGGATCCCTCACTCTGGGGGAAGCTGGCCGGGTGTTGTGAGGACACGTAAGCAGCTGTGTGGGGAGCCCATGTGTTGAGAACTCAGGCCTCCTGCCAATGACCACATGAATGACCCCTCGTGGAAGCGGGTCCTGCAGCCCTGGTCAAGCCTCAGACGACACAGCCCTGGTTGATGTTCCTGCAACCTTGTAAGAGACCTTTAGCTAGAATCGCCCAGCTACGCTATCTCTGAGCTCCTGATCTCAGAAACAGTGTGAAATCAGAAATCCTTGCTGTTTTCACCCCAGAGTCTGGGAGAAAACTAATACAGACCCTGAGCAGCTGCCCTTCATGATGGGCATCTGACTTCTCGGAGTCCAGTCTCTGAATGTGTCTGTGGAAGGCAGACAAACCCACCTGCAGCGTGGAGAAGGGACTGTGGAGAGTCCTCAGCTAGGCTCCCCGCCCGAGCCAGGGTTCAGGGCATGTGGGGTCACTCTGCTGTCGTTACGTGAGCTCCAAAGCTTCCAAGTGTGTTTGTTCAGGTCAGCTGGTGGAGTGGTGAGCCTGACGCTGTGACACATGACACCTCAGAGGGCAGCGCCTCACTGCGGCAAACAGCGACGGGGAGACCTGAGGGCCAGCTGCACCACTTCCCAGCTGTGTGACTTTGGCAAGATGCTTACCTCGCTGAACTTGGTTTCTTCAGTTTGGAAAGGGAGCCCACAAAAGTGACCGCTGGGGTCATGGTGAGGGTCATGCGGAATCAGCCAGGGGTGCCCTCTCCGTGTCACCTAGCCAGGAAAGAGGAAAGGGCGTCCTCGAGGAGCACGTTCAGAGCACGGCGCAACCCGGTGGGGAGGAAGGGGAGGCCAGTAGCCACAGGTAGAGAGCAGCGGGGGCTGCTGGGGGGCTGCCTGGGAACGTCTGGAACTGGGCTCCGAGAGAGGCTGACCCGAGAGGCCGGAGGACGAGACAGGAGGCGGCTCTCTGGCTGAGGGGCAGGGATCTGGCCCCCAAGGATGCAGCTGGCCTGCAGGGCTGGGCAGCTCAACCGGCGGACACAGCTCTGCTCCTTGAAAGAGGCGGTGTGGGAGGGGCCGGCGGCAGGTACTGCTTCCTTTAGTGAGCGGGGATGTCCTTTTCTTTCTAGCTTCACTTCTAGCCAATTAGTGTATCTCAGGCTGGTAAAAACAAGAAGCAAAAAAGAAAATAGTGGAGCGAGAGCACAGAAGGCTCCAGGCGCTGGCTTTGGGCCGAGCAGAGCAGGCATTCTGCCAAACATGGTTCTCATGTTCTCCTCTGGGCTTTTTCCCTCTTGCTCCCCGTTCGGCTGTAATAACAGCGATCATGAGCCCTCTCTCCAGGCCCGGCCGGCAGGTGCTCATCCACCGGAACTCAGCACCGGCCCTGGGAGCTGGGAGGCAGAGCAGGCCTGATGTCACGCCCACTGTTCCTTCCAACAGTTCTGTCCAAGGCCGGCCTCTCTGTGAGGCCTGGGAGCATCCAGAGAGAGGGGAGGGATTCTCCGGAGCCACGGGGCAGGGAGTGGAGGGACCCTCTTGATAACCCACCTTCCAACCTGTAACTTCGGCCAACTCCACATTTAAGACCGTCTTAGGGGACGGAGCCGGGAAAGAGTGGGGATGGAGGGCTGACTGGAGAAGAGCAAAGGGTGCCCTGCCTGGCTGAGGCCTGGAGTCTGCGCCCTAGCCAGTGCTGGAGAGTCATCTCCACTCCTGGGGCCTCAGATGCCATAATTACTCAATGGCCATAATCAAGAGGTTTGAGAAATTATATCATAGGACATCCGAGAAGCATGGTGTTGGAAGAAAGCATTTGGTACTTGTCGGCTATTTCCACCCCTTCCCTCCCGGAACTACAGGCCCCGTCCTGGTGTTTAGAGCAGGGATGGGGAGTGGCGGTCTCTCCTAGCGAGTTGGGGAGTGAGGGGCAACGTGGAGGGGGCTTATGTAGAGGGAAGGTGGGGATGTGTTAGGGGACAGTGTTGGGTCAGTCCTGAGCAGCAGCTGGCACCAGGGAGCAGGGGCTCTCCCCTGGCCTAGGAGCCCCTGGGTCCTGCCTGGGAAGCAAGCACAGGAGGCCGGAGCTGTGTGTGTGAGGGCCGCTGATCCGCTCACCCCTGACCACGGGCATGTGGCACAGAGCCATCCCTCTCCCCATCATCTCCACCTCTGCGTGGTGCTTCCTCCCCACACCTCTCCCTCCCTGCCCCCTGCTACAGGCCCACAGACGGCCCTGATGGCTGCTGGCCGGCAGCAAGCGCGACTGGGGGCCGGGGCTCCGATCCCAGCTTGGCTCCTTACCAACAGTGTGACAGTGGGTGTCGAGCAGCCTCTCCAGGGTCATTCTCCTCATCTGCAAGCAGGTGCGTGACAGCCTCAGCCCCGCGCAGGGGCTGTGAGCCCCAGGGCTGCAGAGTCACGTGCCTGCACGGGGCGGCCGTCCCATAAATGGGCAGCACCGGCACCACTGAGACCGTCTGCCATGCTCAGCCTTGCAAACCATGGCCCAGCCCGAGGGCTGACCAAGCCCTGTGTCCACAGACTGGGCGCCTCTCCTGGCCACACCATAGACTGACTCACCATAGACTGAAGTGGCCAAGCCACTTCGCTGGCCTGCGCCAGTTTTCCCAGCTGTCAAATGGAGAGGGTGACCGGCCCCTGCCTCTCCCTCCCAGGCGGGGTCCCAGGCTCAAGTCAGGTCAGGCGGGTCGAGGGGCCTGTGAAGGTTGCAGCCTGTCTGCCCCGGACCCACTGCCTGCTTTCCTCTGGCCCTGCAACAGGGCCCGTTTGCCAGGCCCTGAGCTGCAGGCTGCGCCCTGAAAATGTGCAGGAGGCTTCAGGCGTCCTGCTTAACTGTAGCCTTGAGCACTCCTCTCCCTGGGTGTGGAGTAGAAGCAGAGACGAGTCTTCTCTGGGCAGGTGCCTGAGGCGCTCCTGTGATGCATTTGAAGACGGGGGCTCTGTCTGGAAGGAGGCACATCTCTTGCCAGTGCCCTAGATGCGGGAACAGCCTCCCAGGGCCTCAGGGTTTCTCTTCCTGAAACTGTTACATGACATGCCTCTTGTCACCGAGGTGGGGACGAGACAGGACCCATCAGATCTGATTCCCCACTCAGCCAGTGCTGCTCAGTGAGGCCTGCAGCTGTCACGGGCACAGAGAAGGCTGAGGAGGAGCCGTCTGCTCAGGACGGGCTGATGCCTGCCGGGCACACGCTCCCGCTTCTGAAGGCCGGGCGGGCACGCCCTGGGGACGTCGGGCTGCTCGGTGGTGAGGACCTTCCAGAGTGAGTGGGAAGGTACTGACCGGACCCAAGTTTCTTATTTTATTCTTCAGTTTTGTGCCTCCTGCCTGAGCAAGTCTCCAGTCACTCCGAGGTTGCACTTTGCCGTTTTGATCCAGGGCCCTGCTGTTGAAGAGGATGGTTGAGGGGAAGGAACGCGGATGTGTCTCTCCATCAGCGTGAGCTGACCAGTGAGCGAGTGGTCCCCTCTGAGTGCCAGGCTCTGTGCTAGCTGAGCGGGAAATAGAAGGATATGTCGGATGTGCTCCCGGCCTCGGAGTTTGAAAGTCGGAGGGAAGGAGATGGTGATAAGCCAACAATCGGCCCTCAAAGCTTCACGTGTGTTTCCTCATGGGAGGTAACTCGACGTGGAATTTCTGGTCAATTCCCTCTTGATCGATTTTGTCAGTTGTCTTCCAAGAGACTGCACTAATTTATATTCTAACAGTACCCCTCCTGTGTGCTCACCCTCTGGTACCTGATATTATCAGTCTTTTATGTTTCCCACACTATTGGGTAAAAAAAAATTTATCACCATTGTTTTAATTTGCATTTCCCTGATTTCTGGTGAAGTTGAGTATCTCTGATCTCATACAGAGTTTGGGTTCTTCTGCCCTGAACTGACCACACCCTTTCTGTAATTTACCTTCTTATTGTTGATGCATGCATGCTGTTTATATATTATGGATATTAATCCTTTCTATTTAAAGACCTAGCAAATATTCTTTCCAGGATGTTGCTGTCTTTTTAACCTTGCTTGTGGTGTCTTTTTCTTGCATACAGAAAATTTTCTTTTTTTATGGCCTCACATATTTCAACATTTTTATTTATATCTTATAGGTTCATGTCTCCCTTAGAGGATTTCCTGAATTCCAAAATTCTAAGAATATTACCCTATATTTTAAGATATTTATGCTTTTTTTTTCCAAAAATACGTTTAGTTTTATAATTTGCCTGGAATTTTTTTTGAGGATGACATGAGGCATACATTTAACTTAATGTTTTTCTCCAAATACATTGCCAACAGTCCAAACACAAAATTTTTGAATAGCTCCTCCTGTCCTCGTGAATTTAGATAACATCTCCTATTATAAAGTGAATTCCCATGTACAGGCCTGTTTGGGGACTCTTTATCCTTTTTCCTTCATCTGTGAACAGTTTTGGCACCAACGCCATCCTGCTTTCACTCCTGTAGCTTCCTCGTGGTGAAAGTCCTCCACACTCTTCCTTTTATCCCGAATTCTCTCAGACCTCTTGGCCCTTCCCAGCTCTGCCCTGTGTCAGTGCCACCTGTGTGTCCCCTTGGAGGACCAGCTGCACTCCACCTTGGTACCATCTACAGAACCTGGACGAGGACTCGTAAATGATGGGCACTCCACACCTGGGATCAATTCGTGCATGGAGGAATGGCTGCACAGCCGGATTTTACTCCCAACTTCATAACTGGGGCTCAGCGAGTGTAGACTGCTTGTCCGAGATCACACGGTGTGTGAGTTGTGGTGCTGGGGCCAGGCCTCAAATGTCCCCACAACAAGGAAATCAGCAGAGTTAACAGCCCGGGCACAACCCTCCTGCAGGCTACCTCCCACCACTTCGGGCCTGCATGGCTGTTTGTAGGTGGTTCTGCTGGATAATCCCCAGTTTACAGATTGGGAAACTCAGGCTCAGAGCAGTTCAGTGGCTTGCCAAGGGCCCCAGCTGGAAAACGATGGACTCAGATTTAGACCAGTCTATCAGACGTGACTCTCAACCACGAAACAACGCTGCTTCCTAGCAGCAGGTCAAGGCCTGAGGAGGCCTGGGCAGCCCCAAATCCTGACCTGGTCCAGAGAGCAGA